>NC_053393.1:162693781-163011884 GCF_905171765.1 Bufo bufo | reverse complement strand
AGTGAGGAGGTGGGGGGGGCGTGATGGAGGGGGGTTTAAGGTGGTGGAGGGTTTTTACGGGGGTAGGGGAGGTTGGTGTGGTGTTTATAGCGTAGGATATACAGTGTGTAGCACTGTAAATAGAGGTGCTATGTGCATATGAGAGATATTTGTCTGCTATCCATACATACATGTTACAGACATTGTAGTGTGATGTAACCACTTTAATTTGTGCCATAATCATTTACCGCTTCACACGCAATGACGTAGCTATACTTCATCCAGCAGAATAATTAAACATGGATCAATCCTTATGCGGGCGCCGTGGCCACCTGCTTTGTGTGGCTGCATACACCCACGGCTAATGTCCGTGACCGTCAGTAATACCGATGGTGGACATTTAACGCATAAGATGTAGTGGTCACTTGTTAACTATAACAATACAAGTAATACGAATATTTTAGCAACAGTGTTGGATTCGAAATGCAACTAATATTTTATTGCATTGCAATTCCAGCTTTGGAGATTTTGCTATAGGTGGTATTGGTAGAATTAACTAATAAAACAAATATAGTACTGTATGTCAGAATAGTGCATTAGAAAAGTTGGATTCACAATTTGGTTAATAATAATAGCAAATATTATCGCATTGTGATTAAAAATCTGCACTGCTAGATTCAATATTAGTTAAGTTCGTTAATTCTAGAAAGCTGACCCATTCCATTAGAGACCCAGCAGCAGCCTCAAGTTGAAATCGCAATGCGATTAATATAACTTGAATTAATCGCATTGCGATTTCAACTTAGCACTGCTATATTCCATATTCGTTAATTCTAGCCTAATATGGAATATAGCAGTGCTAAGTTGTAATCGCAATGCTGATCAGTACAACTTGAATTAATCGCATTGCGATTTCAACTTGGACCTGGTTTACTATGGTTGGCTTGGTAAGAATTAGTAAATATGACGAATGTATTATAATTATTCTATTTATTTTAAAAAAGCAAAGTAATATAATCGCAATAGCGAATTAAACACAGCTGTCTCTATAGTCAACTTTCCTATTTGATTGCTAGAATTAACGAAGTTGATGAATATGGAGCTAAAACGAATATGGAGAATACTTCGTTATCTTCGTTTGAAGAATGTGACAAATACATTCGTCATATTCACTAATTCTACCAAGCCAATCATAGTAAACCAGGTCCAAGTTGAAATCGCAATGCGATTAATTCAAGTTATATTGATCGCATTGCAATTACAACTTAGCACTGCTAGATTCAATAATAGGCTAGAATTAACGAATATGGAATATAGCAGTGCTAAGTTGAAATCGCAATTTGATTATTATAACTTGAATTAATCGAATGCGATTTCAACGTAATTCTCAAATCTGACAGTACATTCTAGTATGGAAACGTTTCCATGGTGATGGGGACGCTCCATGAGCACGGAAGTCAGCAGAAGCGGCAACGGGCACTGACTGGAGCAACCAGGAAGCCAGGAATCCTAAGGACAGGTTAGAACTACTTTTGGGAACTGGGAAAAAAAAAAAAAATAACAATAAAAAAAAAAAAAGAATATTCGAATTATCGAATTTATAGCACTATATTCGAAATATTTGTGAATTAGCGAAGTGCCGATATTCGCAAAAAAAATTCGATATTCAAATATTCGTGCTCAACACTAATCAGGAAACATAAGTGGTTGTGCGTCAGTGCATTCTATGTCTTTCACCCCTGGGGAAGGGCTAGGTGGATGCCCTTGGGAAACCCTGCCAGCAGAGGTCTTCAAACAGCATAAGAGACTGCTGCATGACTTGAGGCTCAGACAGGTTCCCTGATATGCACGGGGGTGATGTGACAGACTGATGGGCATGGGTTTCAGGCGCCACCTGTGCGCTTTCTGCAGAAGGACTGGGTGGGAGATAATGTGAACGTGCTGGATCCACTGTCGGCCACCCAATTGACTAGCGCCTGTACTTGCTCAGACGTCCGAAAAGGGAGGTACAAATATAAAAATAACATCAGCAACGTAGAAAGACAAGCACTCAGTACCTTACAGAAAACAAAACAAATAATAGTCAAGCCTGCAGATAAAGGGGGTGCACTAGTAGTAATGGATAGGACAAAGTACATCGCTGAAATACAATGTCAACTTCAAGACATCACAGTTTACAAAGTGCTAGACAGTAACCCATCTTCTCAGATTACCAGAAAAATACAGGATATTGTAAAACACTACCATACCGACAACATCATTGATACTAAAACAGTCACTTTTCTAACAAAATCTCATCCCATCTTTCCGGTGTTTTACGTACTTCCAAAAATTCACAAAGATCTGACCAACCCACCAGGACGACCCATAGTGGCCTCAACAGACTCACTACTATCCCCTCTAGCCATATTTTTGGAAAAATTACTCACACCGTTGATCAGAAACACCAAGTCCTTTTTATTGGATACTTCAGCCTTCCTTCAAATTATACACAGTTTAGAAATACTCTCTCCAGATACTCTACTAGTAACATGGGACGTAACAAGTTTGTATACGTCAATCCAACACTCCAAAGGCATTTCCGCAGTACAGAAACTACTTCAGAACAACCACATAGACAAGGACATCATTTCACTCAGCATAGATCTATTAACTCTTGTACTACACAACAATTTTTTTCCTGTTTCAGGATACATATTATATGCAGATACAAGGAATGGCAATGGGGTCCAATGTGGCCCCCGCATACAGCTACATGGCAGATGTAGAGGAGTCATTTATCTATCAAAACTCACTTTTCAAACAACACAGCGGTTTATGGAAAAAGATACATAGACAATGTCTTCTGCATTTGGTTTTCACCCCCCCACAACAAAAAAAGCACTACTGGGCTCACAGCTCAAAAGAGTTCAGGCAATAGTCACTGACCCCCTACTTAGGAGGGAACGGAAATAGAGATGAAGAACCGCTTCAGAGAAAGGGGCTATCCTCCACAACCTCTACATACCCCGACCAAAGGGAAAACCAAACTCATTACGAATGACAAACGTGTTGCCTTTGTACATAAGTTTCACCCCAATGCTCAAAAGTGATTAACATAATTAAGTCCCACTGGCCCCTCTACGTAAAGCTTTTCCTGACATTGAGGAATTCAGGAACCCCATTCTCCTGTGCAACCGTCGACCTAAAAATATCATAGATTTCCTGATCAAAGCAGACATAGGCCCATCCAGATCACACCCAAGACAATTATTTTTTTCAAACCAAAAAAAAACTGGTACTTTTCCGTGTTTACATTGCGCACAATGCAGTAATGTGCAAAAAGGCTCAATTATTTCCCATCCACATACAGGCAAACCATATAAAATTCAAGGTTACTTCACTTGCGAGACAGACTATGTAGTGTACTCCATCAAATGCCCTTGCGGACTAATGTACATAGGCGAAACTACACAATCAGAGACAGAATATGTCAACATAAGTCCACAATACGCCGTCAGAACTTGCTACTACCACTCCCACATCATTTTGACCAAGCCCATCACAATATATCACAATTGAAATTTCAAATAATTGAACAGGTGTTACCCCCGAGAAGAGGGGGAGACAGATCCAGGATGCTGAAATACAGGGAGGCATTCTGGATTCATACTCTACAAACCCTGTCTCCCAAAGGACTGAACAGAGAATATGAACTTTATGCGTTTATGTGATTTCCAAACTGGCTAAAACGGTCTCAGATATATCATAAGTCTATGTCAAATACAGTTGTGATAACTATGACCAGGTGGTTATAACTAATATTTATCAATTTTATGCAAAATATGGATTTTAACATGTCAGTAATCATCACACTGTCAGAACTTATATATGGCCATAGTTTATCCATCTGTCATTTTCTTCCAAATATTAATTTCTATACTTTTCACCATTCCCACAGGTACCCTAGATAGATCCATTAAGACCATGCCGCAGGAGGTATCCTTTTTTAATAATTTTGTACTTTCCTTATAGATAATAGTTTTCTTTATACTAGCTGCTATCCAGTGCGCTTCACCCGGCGTCATTTCCGGTCTTTGGAGCGCACATAGCCTCTACTTCCGCACGCCGGCCGCACTTCCGGTTTCAGAGACGGCTGTCCTTCCGGTGCCGCAAACAGGTTAAAAAGCGGAACCGGGACACCAGAGATACAGATACGGATGTACTGTTATGGCGGCCGGAGTGCTCCATCTTCCAACTACACTTACTTTCTCACCTCTGGCGGCATAGGTAAGACGGCATAATAGCTTTAGATATTTATTATTCCTTCTGGCTTAGTCTTTATATAATGTGAGAATACTTCAAACAGCTTGTTATTTTTGAGTGCAATCATTCTAAAAGTTGAGCTGTCACTGGGTAAGTTGAGAAAACCAAAATCGTGGATACTTTCCTTATAATCTATTTAACAGATATGAATGTCATAGTAAATTTACTGGTACGCACTGTCTTCTATCTATGAAGGAAAGGAAAAGATGGCAATTTTGTTACAATGAATGTACTTGATATCAAATATAACATGTAAACTGTTAATTATGTACATATGGACTGAATATTGTCAAAATTACTTTTTTAGTGCCTGAGGAAGGCTTAATAAGGCCCGAAAACGTTTGTGCATATACGTTGCAGCTTCTTTTCCAATAAAATTAACTCATGGAAAAAGATAAACAACACTTTTGCTGTGATTTTTGCATTTCTTTGCTCAGGCCTTGCCATCCTTAGAACGGCATTAGGCCCGACCAAATATCGCTGTAGATTCTGGCGGCTACTGGGATCTGAGGTAGTAGGTTCAGTAGGAGGTGTAGCTGTGAAAGAAACTGCCACGCCCTCCTCCCTGCACCAGAGGCTCCACCAACACCACCACCACGACCATGACCGCGTCCCTTATTAGATGTTTGCCTCATAGTTAGCGTTTACAAAGCAAAGTAAAAAGTGGTTAAGTCTGTTAAAAATAATTAACCGCCAATAAAAACCCTGATGTAGGGTATTGCACTCAATTATTATTTTTTTAACTCTATATATGACAGCGGTATTTGTGGCCTAAATGTGGACACTCACTTATGCACGTCTTATCCCAGATGTTGCAGTATATCAGAGGGTTTTTTCACCCCAGTAACCAAAAAAGCCGTATTTCTGGCCTAAATGTGACAGTCACTTATGCGCGTGTAATCCCAGATGTGCAATATATTAAAGGGTTTTTTCACCACAGTATGCCAAAGCCGTATTTCTGGCCTAAATGTGACAGTCACTTATGCACGTGTAATCCCAGATATGCAGTACAGTACAGACCAAAAGTTTGGACACACCTTCTCATTCAAAGAGTTTTCTTTATTTTCATGACTATGAAGGCATCAAAACTATGAATTAACACATGTGGAATTATATACATAACAAACAAGTGTGAAACAACTGAAAATATGTCATATTCTAGGTTCTTCAAAGTAGCCACCTTTTGCTTTGATTACTGCTTTGCACACTCTTGGCATTCTCTTGATGAGCTTCAAGAGGTAGTCCCCTAAAATGGTCTTCCAACAGTCTTGAAGGAGTTCCCAGAGATGCTTAGCACTTGTTGGCCCTTTTGCCTTCACTCTGCGGTCCAGCTCACCCCAAACCATCTCGATTGGGTTCAGGTCCGGTGACTGTGGAGGCCAGGTCATCTGGCGCAGCACCCCATCACTCTCCTTCAATGGTCAAATAGCCCTTACTTTCAAAGTTTTCCCAATTTTTTCGGCTTGACTGACTGCCCTTCATTTCTTAAAGTAATGATGGCCACTCGTTTTTCTTTACTTAGCTGCTTTTTTCTTGCCATAATACAAATTCTAAACAGTCTATTCAGTAGGACTATCAGCTGTGTATCCACCTGACTTCTCCTCAACGCAACTGATGGTCCCAAACCCCATTTATAAGGCAAGAAATCCCACTTATTAAACCTAGACAGGGCACACCTGTGAAGTGAAAACCATTTCAGGGGACTACCTCTTGAAGCTTATCAAGAGAATGCCAAGAGTGTGCAAAGCAGTAATCAAAGCAAAAGGTGGCTACTTTGAAGAACCTAGAATATTTCATATTTTCAGTTGTTTCACACTTGTTTGTTATGTATATAATTCCACATGTGTTAAATTCATAGTTTTGATGCCTTCAGTGTGAATCTACAATTTTCATAGTCATGAAAATAAAGAAAACTCTTTGAATGAATATGGTGTGTCCAAACTTTTGGTCTGTACTGGATATCAGAGGCTTTTTTCACCACAGTATGCCAAAGCCGTATTTCTGGCCTAAATGTGACAGTCACTTATGCTTGTCTAATCCAGATGTGCAGTATATTAGAGGGTTTTTTCACCCCAGTAACCAAAAAGCCGTATTTCTGGCCTAAATGTGACAGTCACTTATGCACGTCTTATCCCAGAATGTGCAGTATATTAGAGGTTTTTTTTCACCCCAGTAACAAAAAAGACGTATTTCTGGCCTAAATGTGACAGTCACTTATGCTTGTCTAATCCCAGATGTGCAGTATATTAGAGGTTTTTTCACCCCAGTAACCAAAAAGTGGTATTTCTGGCCTAAATGTGACAGTCAAATATGCACGTCTTATCCCAGATGTGCAGTATATTAGAGGTTTTTTTCACCCCAGTAACAAAAAAAGACGTATTTCTGGCCTAAATGTGACAGTCACTTATGCATGTGTAATCCCAGATGTGCAATATATTAGAGGGGTTTTTTTCACCACAGTATGCCAAAGCCGTATTTCTGGCCTAAATGTGACAGTCACTTATGCACGTGTAATCCCAGATGTGCAGTATATCAGAGGCTTTTTTCACCACAGTATGCCAAAGCCGTATTTCTGGCCTAAATGTGACAGTCACTTATGCTTGTCTAATCCTAGATGTGCAGTATATTAGAGGGTTTTTTCACCCCAGTACCAAAAAGCTATATTTCTGGCCTAAATGTGACAGTCACTTATGCTTGTCTAATCCCAGATGTGCAGTATATTAGATGGATTTTTCACCCCAGTAACCAAAAAGCTGTATTTCTGGCCTAAATGTGACAGTCACTTATGCTTGTCTAATCCTAGATGTGCAGTATATTAGAGGGTTTTTTCACCCCAGTACCAAAAGCTGTATTTCTGGCCTAAATGTGACAGTCCACTTATGCACGTGTAATCCCAGATGTGCAGTATATTAGAAGGTTTTTTCACCACAGTATGCCAAGCCGTATTTCTGGCCTAAATGTGACAGTCACTTATGCTTGTTTAATCCAGATATGCAGTATATCAGAGGCTTTTTTCACCACAGTATGCCAAAGCCATATTTCTGGCCTAATTGTGACAGTCACTTAGCTTGTCTAATCCTAGATGTGCAGTATATTAGAGGGTTTTTTCACCCCAGTAACCAAAAAGCTGTATTTCTGGCCTAAATGTGACAGTCACTTATGCACGTCTTATCCCATATGTGCAATATATTAAAGGGTTTTTCACCACAGTATGCCAAAGCCATATTTCTGGCCTAAATGTGACAGTCACTTATGCTTGTCTAATCCTAGATGTGCAGTATATTAGAGGGTTTTTTCACCCTAGTAACCAAAAAGCCGTATTTCTGGCCTAAATGCGACAGTCACTTATGCTTGTCTAATCCTAGGTGTGCAGTATATAGAGGGTTTTTTCACCCCAGTAACCAAGGGAGGTTCAACCAGTTATTAAATCCAAGGGTTCACATACTTTTTCCACCTGCACTGTGAATGTTTACATGTGTGTTCAATAAAAACATGGTAACATTTAATTCTTTGTGTGTTATTAGTTTAAGCAGACTGTGATTGTCTATTGTTGTGACTTAGATGAAGATCAGATCACATTTTATGACCAATTTGTGCAGAAATTCATATCATTCCAAAGGTTTCAACATACTTTTTCTTGCAACTGTATAGGGACATTTGGGGTATTTTATCAAACTGGTGTAAAGTAGAACTGGCTTAGTTGCCCATAGCAGCCCAATCAGGTTCCACCATTCATTTTTGACAGCTTTTTTAAAATCCAGTTCTATTTTTACACCAGTTTGATAAATGACCCTGATTATGTCTATTAGGGTAACTATTTTTTCAGCAGTATAGTACCTGTGGCATTGCGGAGCCACAACGGGCACAGGTTTTGGGGTGGCAGCAAGGATGACACCGTGGGGACACCAAAATGGGGAGGTTGATGGAAAAATTTAGAAATCTAACATCTCTGTGTTACAAACTCTGTAGAGACGAGATGTGCTGAAATAATTTTCCATGGCGGTCTGGGTCAAATGGAGAAGAGGAAAGAGAAGGTGTACATGACTGAAGATGTCACTGGATGTAAGAGGTATGTGGTGCTGTATTCTCTTCCATGTCTTTTATTATAATTATATGTATTTTAAATTTGGCGACCACATTTTTCAGTTTAGAACCCAATTTAGTGTAATTTGGTGCCTAAGTTGGGTAGACAGCCCTGGGCCTATTATGCACTTAATCTGCCCCTGTTCATGTCTGGGTGTAGAAAGATGGACACAGGAGTTGTAGTGTGTGTAGCTGCTGCAGACAGATCAGTAAGGGGCGTGTCCAGCCTGTTACTCATCTCTGTGCAGCCAGGCTTGTGTATTAATAAAGTAATGTATTCAACAAAACAAGAAGGGGAGAAAGTAAACAGATCTGCCAGGATAATGTAATGTTTTCCAAGGGGGGGAAGAAAGCTCAGACATGTAAAACAGGTATTGGGGGCATAAGTATGTATGGTTAGCGGTGTTAGGAGCAGATAAAAAGAATTTTGATTTTGGGACCGGACAACCTCTTTAAAGGGTTTCTACCACCACATTTTGACCTAATTAGCTGTCAGACACTAGCGATCTGCTAGTGTCTGCTGTACCTAACCATGATATTGTAATTCCTTTCTGTGCAGCGGTTACCCTAAAAAATGTAGTTTTATTGCTATGCTAATGAGCCTCTAGGTGCTATGGGGGAGTCTTTTTAGCACCTAGAGGCTCCGTTCACCTCACTATTTCCACCGCCCAGAGCGCACCAGCCCGCCCCTCTCCTCTAGATTAGACAACCTACTTCTCTGAATCTCGGCCAAATTCTCGCACCTGCGTCGTGTGCTTCTGTATTCGGCGCAGGCACAGTGACTGTCTCCCTGCGCCGGCAACTTCACTGCGCCTGCGCCGATTACGGCTCAGGGAGCAGTCCAACAGTCACTGCGCCAGTGCCGAATACAGAAGCACACGGCGCAGGTGCGAGTGGGCTGTCAATCTAGAGGAGAGGGGCGGGCTAGAACGCGCTGGGCGGCGGAAATAGTGAGTGGACGGAGCCTCTAGGTGCTAAAAAGACGCCCCCATAGCACCTAGAGGCTCATTAGCATAGCAATAAAACTAAGTTTTTTAGGGGTAACTGCTGCACAGAAAGGAATTACAATAGCATGGTTAGGTACAGCAGACACTAGCAGATCGCTAGAGTCTGACAGCTAATTAGGTCAAATGTGGTGGTAGAAGAACCCTTTAACAGTGACCTCACAGTACCTAGCTGCCCCTTTAAACCGCCTCCGGACCGCCTAACGCAGGATCGCATTCCGGAGGCGGCTCACCCAGGTAGAGTCACGCATATATGCGTCATCTCGCGAGACGCGAGATTTCCTGTGAACGTGCGCACACAGGCGCGCGCGTTCACAGGAACTGCAGGTAAGCGAGTGGATCTACAGCCTGCCAGCGGCGATCGTTCGCTGGCAGGCTGTAGATGCGATTTTTTTAACCCCTAACAGGTATATTAGACGCTGTTTTGATAACAGCGTCTAATATACCTGCTACCTGGTCCTCTGGTGGTCCGTTTTGCTTGGATCGACCACCAGAGGACACAGGCAGCTCTGTAATAAGTAGCACCAAGCACCACACTACACTACACCCCCCCCGTCACTTATTAACCCCTTATTAACCCCTGATCACCCCATATAGACTCCCTGATCATCCCCCTGTCATTGATCACCCCCCTGTAAGGCTCCATTCAGACGTCCGTATGTGTTTTGCGGATCCGATCCATGGATCCGTGGATCCGTAAAACACATATGGACGTCTGAATGGAGCCTTACAGGGGGGTGATCAATGACAGGGGGGTGATCACCCCATATAGACTGCCTGATCACCCCCCTGTCATTGATCACCCCCCTGTAAGGCTCCATTCACACGTCCGTATGTGTTTTGCGGATCCGATCCATGGATCCGTGGATCCGCAAAACACATACGGACGTCTGAATGGAGCCTTACAGGGGGGTGATCAATGACAGGGGGGTGATCACCCCATATAGACTCCCTGATCACACCCCTGTCATTGATCACCCCCCCCTGTCCTTGATCACCCCCCTGTAAGGTTCCATTCAGACGTTCCATTCAATCCTAAAGGTGCTCTTTGGAATGTAGGCCCCTTTGCCCACCTAGGCTGCAAAAAAGTGTCACACATGTGGTATCGCCGTATTCAGGAGAAGTTGGGGAATGTGTTTGGGGTGTCTTTTTACATATACTCATGCTGGGTGAGAGAAATATCTCGGCAAAAGACAACTTTCTTCCCATTTTTTTATACAAAGTTGGCATTTGACCAAGATATTTATCTCACCCAGCATGGGTATATGTAAAATGACACCCCAAAACACATTGCCCCAACTTCTCCTGAGTACGGCGATACCACATGTGTGACACTTTTTTGCAGCCTAGATGCGCAAAGGGGCCCACATTAATTTTATGAGGGCATTTTTAGACATTTGGATCCCAGACTTCTTCTCACGCTTTAGGGCCCCTAGAATCCCAGGGCAGTAAAAATACCCCACATGTGACCCCATTTTGGAAAGAAGACACCCCAAGGTATTCAATGAGGGGCATGGCGAGTTCATAGAATTTTTTTTTTTTGGCACAAGTTAGCAGAAATTGATTTTTATTTATTTTTTTCTCACAAAGTCTCCCTTTCCGGCTAACTTGGGACAAAAATTTCAATCTTTCATGGACTCAATATGCCCCTCACGGAATACCTTGGGGTGTCTTCTTTCGAAATGGGGTCACATGTGGGGTATTTATACTGCCCTGGCATTCTAGGGGCCCTAAAGCGTGAGAAGAAGTCTGGAATATAAATGTCTAAAAATTTTACGCATTTGGATTCCGTGAGGGGTATGGTGAGTTCATGTGAGATTTTATTTTTTGACACAAGTTAGTGGAATATGAGACTTTGTAAGAAAAAAATATATAATTTCCGCTAACTTGGGCCAAAAAAATTCTGAATGGAGCCTTACAGGGGAGTGATCAATGACAGGGGGGTGATCAATGACAGGGGGGTGATCAATGACAGGGCGGTGATCAGAGAGTCTATATGGGGTGATCAGGGGTGATCAAGGGTGATCAGGGGTGATAAGGGGTTAATAAGTGACGGGGGGGGGTGTAGTGTAGTGGTGCTTGGGTGCAACATATTACTGAGCTACCTGTGTCCTCTGGTGGTCGATCCAAACAAAGGGGACCACCAGAGGACCAGGTAGCAGGTATATTAGATGCTGTTATCAAAACAGCGTCTAATATACCTGTTAGGGGCTAAAAAAATCACATCTCCAGCCTGCCAGCGGCGATCGTTCGCTGGCAGGCTGGAGATCCACTCTCTTACCTTCCGTTCCTGTGAGCGCGCGCGCCTGTGTGCGCGCGTTCACAGGAAATCTTGCGTCTCGCGAGTGGACGCGCCGGCGCGTCCAGTCGGAATCAATCAACCACCTCCAGGACGCGTCGCTGCGTACGGCGGTCCGGAGGTGGTAAAGCTGACCTACAGCAATGAAGAAAAATGGCTGGGTTCTTATGGAAACCTGGTGTAAAACTGTGTGTATGTGGAGACTAAGGGCCTGGAGCTTCTATTGGCTAAAAAGGGCCATGTGACCGTGTGTATGGCAGGCTTCTATTGGCTAATGCATTTTTTGGGGGGAATATCTCGGAAACGGGTATGAGCTAGAGAGCTGAGACCCGCCTAAAAACCTTCCCGGACACCAGATGTACCTGTCTGCCATGAGCACTGTCATGATTGTAAGTGCGACCGGGCGATTGCTTTAGCGATCATACATACATACATTCAGCTTTATATATTAGATCTATTGCCTCATGTGTCAATGTAAGGCACATAAAGTAGGTCCATGATGTGGTTTGTCATACCATGAAATAATGTGAGTTAAAGCAAAAATTATTAAAATAAATGAAGCTTCTAAACTGTAATTGGAAGAAATAAAAAATATAAATTAATTATGTACAATAAAATAAAGCTATGCAGACAGACAATCGCAATATTTTGTGCAACCCAGCATGGACATTATAGATTTTTTTTTAACTATACACACTGCAAAATATGCAGTGACTGGGTAACACTGGTGTCGTGACTTTAAATTTTATTGGTGCCATGGCACATATGCTGGACTTGTCCATTTATATTCTAGGTATAATAGAGCAGAGTGCTTTACTATCATAAAGGAACATAAAGTAACTGCAAAAGTACTAATGTAAGTATGAAAATGGTAATAAACACGTTGGGGCACATTATTAAAGGGGGTTATCCAATACTATAAACTGCCCCACATATGCCGGGCCCCTCACATGGGAATATACTTACCCCGCTCCATGTGCCGCTCCCTGCGCACTGGGAGAAGCAGCAGCGGCAGTGCGGGGACCAGGAGCAGCACAAGGAGTGGGGAGCAGGGTAAGTATATTCCCTGTCAGGGGCCCGGCATATTGGGAGCAGTTATAGTATTGGATAACCCCTTCAAGTGTTTTATACCACTTTGTGGTGCAAAAAGCACTAATTATGTTGCATACCATATTTGTGTTGCAGACAAAATGGTGTGGCTTTGGAAGGAGTGGGCATTACTTCCCATGGCCCCATGACATTTACTTTAATTTATTGCAGAATTGGTGGTAAATCATAGCTTCAAGGCTACGGCAACTTTTTTTTATTATGCATTCTACAAATTTTTTAGCAAAAAAATTTTTTTTCCTTTGGTCTTAATTACAAGTTTTCTGCCATTTCCCCTTTAAAGTTGTCAGTTTCTGTGTATTTGCAAGTATGCAAGCTTTCGGTTTATACTGAGGTCCCATCAAGTAGCAACTCTGAAGGCTTATGTATAGCCCTTATCTCTGAACTCCTGACAGATCATAAATACTTATGTAATGCATATTCTTATCAAATTGTTAAGAATTTATCTATAATGAGTGTTTTTGTCAGGAGTTGAGATATAAGGGCTACACATGAGCCATCAGAGCTTCTGTCTGATGCTAAAACTGTAATGCCAGTCTTAGTGTATCTGTTCCAGCAACTCACCCCCAACCCTCTCCAACAAAGTTATTTCCGGCCTGTGTTAAAAATTAGCACTTTGAATGTACCATTTCTCTTCCCCCTCTATATCTAGGAGATTATTTGATATCCCACTACAAAAATGTCAAGTGCTGTGCTACTGCCTTCAGAATTGCTGTGGCTTTACTTGTTAACCTGTAGTCTGGAGCAACCAAACATTATTAGTATTTTTAACAGTTTAATAAACACAGTCTACTGCACAAGTTATAGGGTCTGCAAGATGCTTCTTGTCACCTAGCAAAAGATTAAAATTGCCAAAGGAATAACATGTTCCCAACTTCTCTCATGTACTCTATAATTTAAATGCCCATACTTCCTGAACTGCTTTTGAGCCGTCATATAATACCGTGTGCATTGTGCTATTTTAATATTTGAATCAAAGGTTATTATTGAAGTGAATTATTTTTCACAATTTAGCAAGTTGAAAAATATTTATTGTATAATCTGGGTGATCGCCTGAGACCCAGCCACTGCAGAGGAGCCCATGAAAGGTGTCCTTATTACATTTTGCCAGTACTGTACCATCAGACAGTACAACAGAGTGCAGCGCAGGGGCAGAAGTACAGCTGGGGAGCTGCAACATCATCGACAGAGCCAGCAGCCATTGAGCGGATGCTTCTGTGACGTCTAAGCTGCTGTGCCTGTTACTCCTGGTGTATGTGCACTTTGTTAGAAAGTCTAGTATGCCTATATCTCCTAGGTATAGAGTGGGAAGAGAAATAGCACATTGAAAAATGCCTCATTTATAATACAGGCTGAATTGCTGGGGCAGATATACATGCTGTCTAATGATCCTCTTGTGACCCACCAGTTTTGGCCCATGGAAAATGGCCTACGGTGGGCCTCCTTGTCCTCTCACCACCTCACTTGCACCAAGCTGCTTAAGGCCTCACATTAGTAAGTGCCTTGTTTTAACTTTGCTTACATGATAAATGCCATTTGCTGAAATGAGACAACCAATGCAGGGCAATGTCCCTGTGGCCTGCAACTGGTGGATGCAGACCCATACAATTTGAATGGGCCCACAATCTGTCCGCACCACCAAAAAATAGAGCAAGTTTGACATGGTGCGCACATGGCCAGTGCCTGTATATTGCGGACCTGCTGTTTGCGGGCTGCAATATGGGCAAGGCTGGCACACATTCGTGTGCATAATCCTTTAAAGAGGTTGTCTGGGCTTTTTAATATTGATGACCTATCCTCAGAATTGATCATCAATTCAGATCGGCGGGGTCCGACTGTCACGGATGGTGTTGCAGAAAGGCAGGAACTTATAAATAAACATCCGACTGGCTTGATCACAAACTAAGGAGCATATGGGTGAGCCCTATAAAACCCCCTAGAGCTCTCCCTGACTGCTATGGCCCATGCAAAGGTCTTTATGGTAGACGATTGCATGCTCACGTACCTTATACTGTGTGACACCTGAAAACCCTATAATAGTGAGGGGACACGACCACCGGCTCCCTGCACTTTAATACGGACGGAGTCAGGGTCACCTAGAATCAAGCCAGCAAGGAAACACAAATAAAGGAAAAGGACTTATCTGAGGAATCAGCAGTACAGACTCCAGTTTGAGCAACTCATCCAGGAAGAAGTATAAACCGCAAAGTTGAGGCAGTATGGGAGGGAATATAAAGGGAGACAATTAGTGTAAATAGGTGACAGCTGGAGAAGGAAAGGAGATGACAAA
The DNA here is from genome assembly GCF_905171765.1 of Bufo bufo. NCBI lineage: Eukaryota > Metazoa > Chordata > Amphibia > Anura > Bufonidae > Bufo > Bufo bufo. The sequence continues at coordinate 162,996,817 of NC_053393.1, read as the reverse complement.
GTGAAACTAAAACAAAGAACCTCATGCAAGAGGTAGAGAAGAACGTCTAAGAGACCTTCTCACAGAACTGGCGGTGACACCAACACCCAGCACCCCGCCGAACAGCTGTACGGGAAGACGGCGCACGCAGTGTGCATGTGCTGATTCCCTTCTGTCTTTCTTCCGCTGCTGTCTGTCTATTGGACAACAGCAGCAGAGCAGGAAGAGAGAAGGGAGATGGCACGTGAGCACTGCGTGCTGTCTCTACGTACAGCAGATCGATGGGGGGTGCTAAGGGTCGGACCACTGCTGATCTGATATTAAAAGCCCGGACAACCCCTTTAAGTAGTAAATCCATATATGTAATTTGCTTCTGAATATCCATATATGTCATTTGCTCTGAAGATTCATGTACAGATTTATATATGTATATGTACATATGCATGCAATGTGGCAAATTTGTCCAAAATTGCAAAAAATAAAATAATTAAACACTCTTCTCTACACTGTAGAGCACAGAATCATGAAGAATATTAAATATTACAATTTCTAATGCATATCAGATTAAAGGGGTTGTCGGGTTCAGAGCTGAAGCCGGACTTACCTCCATTTTCACCCAGGCAGCCCTCCTGACTTGAGCATCGGAGCAGTTCATGCTCCGATGCTCTCCTTTGCCCTGCACTAAATCGCGCAGGGCAAGGCATTTTTAGGAGCTCTGGTGACATACAGGGCTCTCAATAGGGCTGCCAAGGAAGCCCGGTGACTTTACCGGCACTGATGGGTGGGCTTTAGCGCTGCCCTAGCCAGTTTAAACGGCTAGAGCAGCACTAAAGCCCGTCCATCAGAGCCAGTGACGTCAACGAACACACTGCTAGGCGGAGGTTATAGCGCAGGGCAAGGGAGCGCATCTGAGCATGAGATGCTCCAATGCTAGCCTCAGGGATGCTGCCGGGGGGTGAAAATAAGGGTATGACCGGGTTCAGCTCTGAACCCGAACAACCCCTTTAAAAGTAAAATAATATGATAAACAGTATGTGAATCACTATATGTATTGCTTCTATTGTCGTTTACTATTCATTTAGAATTAGACAAGCCTAGAACCTAACTCATTAACTTGTTAATCCTGTTACAATAATAAAAAAACTTTCAATGTACAATAAATAATCCTGTTAAAATATTAAAATAAATTACAATTTACAATAATAAAAAAAAATCAAGGTCCTGATCATCTGAAGTTTTTGGAGACATAGAACGGACTAACAAAACCTGCCTAATTATTGTCCTGCAGTTTGTCACACGTTTTTGTGTCCTAAAATGCTCCCTAGGGCTACATTGAGAAGTATCATTTTCCCTAGTGATGTTGCTGCCATTCTAGGGCAAAAGCATAGAATAACAGTTTTGATGCATAGTTTATAGTGTTGATCGAGCACCAAACAGCACTCGAGCTCAATGGACATCAATGGGAGAACCCGAGCATTAAACCAGGCACCCCCTGCTTTGAAGAGGGGAGGGTGTCTGGTTCATAGGAAAAGGTCTGACAATAATACGCCTAAAACCGAAGATAAAATAGATTTTAGCGAAAAAATGGTTAGGAAACATTCTTTCCTATATATTTACTTGTATATAAAGTGCAAATGCTGCCAAAAAAAGCAAGAGGCAATCCGATACAACCTGTATATCACATAAAGAAGAGCATCATTCACATTGTGGTACAATTGTTCAGGTAGTGGGACTCCTACACTCATAAAGCCTATGCACCAAGTGAAAGGGCTGCCAAAAATTACAAGGAACTGGCACTACATCATACACACCCTTTAAAAAATATGATTAATGGCCTGCTGGTGACCCTCAAAAACATTTGGAGCAAGGGCCTGCTGATCTGACCATCTAAAACATTAGGGGTGAGGGTCTGCTGCTGAGCGGGCCATCAAAATAATTATGGTTGAGGGCCTGCTGGTGAGATGACCCTCTAAAAGGTTGTAGGTGAGGGCCTGTAGGTGAGCTGACCCTTTAAAACATTATATGCGAGGGCCTGCAGGTGAGCTGACCCTGTAAAAGATTTTAGGTGTGGGCCTGCAGGTGAGCTGACCCTGTAAAAGATTTTAGGTGCGGGCCTGCAGGTGAGCTGACCTTTTAAAACATTATATGCGAAGGAAATATATGCAAGGGCATTATATGCGACGAATAAGCATGTTGATATGATGGAAGAGGAGAAGGATGAGAATAGGAAGCTTCAACCATAAACCCTTTTTTTTGGTGGAAAAGGGGTTATAACCAACACATTTAAAGTGCCTTTATGTTCATCAGCTTTCCTCTGGTGGAGTAGAGAAGTCAGGGTCAATCCAGGCCTCGTTCATTTTTATAAGAGTCAATCTGTCAGCATTTTGAGTTGACAGGCGGCTATGCTTATCTGTTATAATGCCACCAGCAGCAGCAAATACACGCTCAGACAAAACGCTGGTGGCAGGGCAGGCCAGCACCTCCAAGGCTTGGAACGCCAGTTCGTGCCACGTGTCCAGCTTGGACACGCAGTAGTTGTAAGGCACTGAGGGATCATTGAGGACGCTGACACAGTCTTCTATGTACTCCTTCACCATCTTCCAAAATGTTTCCCTCCTTGTGACAATAAGCAGTGCATCAGGGTGAGGGTGCTGGCGGGGGTGTCATGAAACTGTCCCAGGCTTTGAAGTGTGTTGCCCTGCCTCTGTTGAAACTGCTGTGTGTTTCCCTTGTCTCCCCTCCTCGATTGCCCAAGGAATTACGAACTCTGCTGCCAGCATTGTAAGATGGAAATTTTTGGAGCAATTTTTCAACAAGGACCTTCTGGTATTGCACTGTTTTGCTCGTCCTTTCCACCAGAGGAATGAGAGATGAGAAGTTCTCTTTGTAGTGTGGGTCGAGAAGGGGGAACAATTAGTAATCTGTGTTGTCTAAAATGAGTATAACGCGCAGGTTGTGGGAAAGGCAGCCTAACATGAAGTCAGCCATGTGTGCCATAGTACCAACAGGCAAGACTTCACTGTTGTCATCAGGAGAATGACTCTCAATCTCCTCATCCGCTTCCACCTCTTCTGTCCACCCATGCAGAACAGATGGAATTAAACTTCCATGGGTACTACCCTCTGTATCGGAGGCAACCGTCTCCTGCTCATCCTCCTCCTCTTCATCGTCCAATTCGCACTGAGAAGAGGAACTGAGGGTGGTCTGTCTATCACGCTGTTTAAATGTCTTCCCCCATTTCCACCTCTTCCACATGCAAAGCATTGTCCTTAATTGTGAGCAGCAAGCGTTTGAGCAGACACAGAAGTGGGATGGTTACGGTGATAATAGCATTATCGCCGCTCGCCATCTATTTTGATTCCTCAAAGTTTCTTAAAACCTCAAAGAGGTCAGACATCCATGCCCTCTCCTCGCTTGTGAATAGCGGAAGCTGACTGGAAAGGCGACGAACATGTTGCAGCTGGTATTCCACTACTGCCCTCTGCTGCTCACAAAGCCTGGACAACATGTGGAACGTGCTCACATCGCACAACAGCCGGTGAGCTGGCAAGTTAAAGCGATGCTGCAGCATTGACAGACCGGCTGAAGCTGTCGATGACTTGCAGAAATGTGCACACAGGCAGCACACCTTCACCAGTAGCTCAGGCAAATTGGCGTAGGTTTTGAGAAACCTCTGAATCACTAAGTTTAAGACGTGGGCTAGGCATGGGATGTGTAGTGAGCCTTGCTGAGCTCCAAGCCGCCACCAAGTTATGGCCATTATTATATAATAAAATATATATGTATTTACAAAATCACCCACCTTTCCCTACTTTATATCTAAAAATAAATAAACATACTTTATAAACTATTAAAATAGTTTTTACTGTGTGATTCACCAGTGTTTGGTCACCTTACCCCTTACAAAAAATTTAATAAAAAGTGATTAAAAAGTCATATGTATCCCAAAATTGTACCAATAAAAACTAGAGCTCACCCCGCAGAAAATAATCTCATCCCTCAAACAGCTCTGAAGACTCAAACATAAAAAAGTTATAGGTGTCAGAATATGGTGATGCAAAGACATTTTTTAAGTAGTAAAACAAAATAAAAACTATGAATATTTGGTATTGTACTGCAAAATAAGATGTCATGTCATTTTTAGCATATAGTGAATGCCATAAAAACTAATCCTGAAAAACCATGGTGGAAAATGCATTTTTTAAATTATACCTGACAACAATTTTTTTCCCAATTTTTCAACACAAGTTATAGTAAATTGATTGATGTCATAAAAAAAAAAAATCATAAAATAAACCCTCATATAGCTGTGTGAACAGAAAAGTAAAAGAAAAAAATTATGTGTCTTGAAAGCAGGAAGGAAAAAATGAAAATGCAAAAATGAAAATTGGCCTAGTCCTTAAGGAGTTAATATAGAAAGATACATTGATAGATAAAGATAAGTATTTACAGTATATATTTTATAGCTATTAAATTTAAATTACCGTATATACTCGAGTATAAGCCGACCCGAGTATAAGCCGAGCCCCTAATTTTACCCCAAAAAAATGGGAAAAATTATTGACTCGAGTATAAGACTAGGGTGGGAAATGCAGCTATAATGCAGAGTGTATGTGTATATAATGAACCACACTCTACATTATATACACACATCTGCAAGAGGGTGACTCCCTGTATTTAATGCAGAGTGTGTGCAATTATATACACACACACTCTGCATTAAATTACAGGGAGCCATCCACAGATCTCCCCCCTAAACAGTGCCATCCACAGATCCCCCCTCCCCTAAACAGTGCCATGATGGCACTGTTTAGGGGAGGGGGGATCTGTGGATGGCACTGTAGGGGATCTGTGGCTGGCACTGCCATCCACAGATCCCCCTACAGTGCCATCCACAGATCCCCCTACAGTGCCATCCACAGATCCCCCTACAGTGCCATCCACAGATCTCCCTACAGTGCCATCCACAGATCCCCCTACAGTGCCATCCACAGATCTCCCTACAGTGCCATCCACAGATCCCCCTACAGTGCCATCCACAGATCCCCCTACAGTGCCATCCACAGATCCCCCTCCCCGACGCTCACAGCAGTATGCTTACTTTGTCTTTGCTCCGGTAATACAGGCAGTGGTGGGGAGCGGCGCTCACTCACTGACGTCACGCACCTTCTCCCACTAGGCGGCGCAGGCGCGTGACGTCAGTGAGTGAGCGCCGCCCCCCGCACTGCCTGTATTACCGGAGCTAGACTAGACTCGAGTATAAGACGAGGAGGCTTTTTGAGCACAAAAATATGTGCCCAAAAAACTCGTCTTATACTCGAGTATATACGGTAGAAATATTCTTAAAAATAGAACATTTCCAGAATATTTCAGTAAAGTAAAAATTTAAATTTAGAGCCCTCTACTCATCATGGCATATGACTTCATAGTTTGGCTGTAATTAAGGTTTCACAAGCTGCATGAATTTGGCAATACAATACATTTGCCAACAACTCCAAGTGAAATATACTTCATGTCATGCAGAGAGCTGTTATTTTAGATATTACTTTCTAAGAAATGAATACTGCAAACAGAAAACAATTGTATAACATCATATATATACACCAGATACATAGTAACATAGTAACATAGTATACAAGGCCGAAAAAAGACATTTGTCCATCCAGTTCGGCCTGTTATCCTGCAAGTTCTGCAAGTTGATCAGAGGAAGGCGAAAAAACCCTGTGAGGTAGAAGCCAATTTTCCTCACATTAGGGGAATAAAAAATTCCTTCCCCGACTCCAATCAGGCAACAGAATAACTCCCTGGATCAACGACCCTCTCTAGTAGCTATAGCCTGTAATATTATTACGCTCCAGAAATACATCCAGACCCCTCTTGAATTCCTTTATTGTACTCACCATCACCACCTCCTCAGGCAGAGAGTTCCATAGTCTCACTGCTCTTACAGTAAAGAATCCTTTTCTATGTTTGTGTACAAACCTTCTTTCCTCCAAATGCAGAGAATGTCCCCTCGTCACAGTCACAGTCCTGGGATAAATAGATGATGGGATAGATCTCTGTACTGACCCCTGATTAATTTATACATAGTAATTAGATCTCCCCCTCAGTCGTCTTTTTTCTAACGTGAATAACCCTAATTTTGATAACTTTCAGGGTACTGTAGTTGCCCCATTCCAGTTATTACTTTAGTTGCCCTCTCTGGACCCTCTCCAGCTCTGCTATGTCTGCCTTGTTCACTAAAGCCAGAACTGTACACAGTACTCCATTGTGGTCTGACCAGTGATTTGTAAAGTAGTAGGAATATGTTCTCATCACGGGCATCTATGCCCTTTTGATGCAACCCATTATCTTATTGGCCTTGGCAGCAGCTGCCTGACACTGTTTTTTGCAGCTTAGTTTGCTGTTTATTAAAATTCCTAGATCCTTTTCCATGTCAGTGTTACCGAGTGTTTTACCATTTAGTATGTACGGGTGACTTGCATTATTCCTTCCCATGTGCATAACTTTACATTTGTCAGTGTTAAACCTCATCTGCCACTTATCTGCCCAAGCCTGCAATCTATCCAGATCCCTCTGTAGTAGTATACTGTCCTCTTCAGTGTTAATTACTTTACACAGTTTAGTGTCATCTGCGAAAATTGATATTTTACTATGCAAGCCTTCTACAAGATCATTAATAAATATATTGAAGAGAATAGGGCCCAATACTGACCCCTGAGGTACTCCACTAGTGACAGTGACCCAATCTGAGTGTGTACCGTTAATAACCACCCTCTGTTTTCTATCATTGAGCCAGTTACTTACCCACTTACAGACGTTTTCTCCCAGTCCGAGCATTCTCATTTTATATACTTAACCTTTGATGTGGTACAGTGTCAAATGCTTTGGAGAAGTCCAGATATACGACATCCATTGATTCGCCTCTGTCAAGTCTAGAACTTACCTCCTCATAGAAACTGATTAAATTAGTTTGACATGACCGATCCCTCACAAAGCCATGCTGATATGGCGTGATTTGCTTATTTCCGTTAAGATGCTCTAAGATAGCATCTCTCAGAAAACCTTCAAACAGTTTACCCACAACAGATGTTAAACTTACCGGCCTATAGTTTCCAGGCTCTGTTTTTGGACCCTTTTTGAATATTGGCACCACATTTGCCATGCGCCAATCCTGTGGGACATTCCCTGTCAGTATAGAGTCCGCAAATATCAGAAATAAGGGTCTGGCTATGACATTACATAATTCCCTTAGGATACGGGGGTGTATGCCATCCGGTCCTGGCGATTTGTCTATTTTGATCTTTTTAAGTCGCTGTTGTACTTCTTCCTGGTCAGACAGGACACTTTTAATGGCGAATTTATTTCAACATTCAGCATTTCATCTGACAGTTTATATTCCTCAGTGAATACACTGGAGAAAAAATTATTTAACAACTTTGCTTTCTCCTCGTCGCTCTCTGCGACTCCCGCTCATTACTCTTTAAAGGGCCGACACCTTCAGATTTATACTTTTTAACATTTATATAATTGAAGAACATTTTAGGGTAAGTTTTACTCTCTTTGGCAATTAATCTCTCGGTCTCTAGTTTGGCCGCTTTTATTTGTTTTTTACATGTTCTGTTTTTTTCCTTATAGTTTTTCAGTGCTTCCGTGCTACCCTCCTGTTTTAGTGTTTTATATGCTTTCTTTGTGTCATTTATTGCTTTCTTTACAGTTCTGTTTATCCACATTGGTTTCTTTTGTTCCTTAACCTTTTATTCCCATACGGTATGTACCTCTCACAATGAGATTTTAGGATGTTTTTAAAGATATCCAATTTTGTGGCTGTATTTTTATTTTGAGAACTTTGTCCCAGTTAGTTAGGCCTATGGCCTCTCTTAGTTGGCTAAATTTAGCTTTTTTTGAAGTTTGGGTATTTTTGTTCCTCCCTGTAGAAACGCTCTTTTGAATGATAATTGGAAGGTTATTACTTGTATTGTCACTATTTCCCAGGTGTCCCCAACCTGCACGTCTGTTGTTCTGTCAGGTCTATTAGTTAATATTAAGTCCAGTATGGCCGTCCTCTAGTCGGGTCCTGAACCAGTTGGAGAGATAATTGTCTTTGGTTATTGCCAAGAATCTGTTTCCTTTATGAGATATACAAGTTTCAGTTTCCCAGTCTATATCTGGGTAGTTTGAAGTCCCCCATAATAACCACCTCATTATGATTTGCCGCCTTGTCTATCTCGTTTAGTAGTAGATTTTCTGTGGACTCTGGAATATTAGGTGGTTTATAGTAAACTCCTATTAGTAATTTATTGTTGTTTTAGCTCCATGTATCTCTACCCACAGTGACTCCACATGTTCATGTCCCTCACTTATATCTTTACGGAGATAGATATAAATTTATTAGCAAGACCCAGAACACCACCATAATATAAAAACTTTTGGGGCAATTGATTAGGACTAGCTTTTCATATGCCATCTTAATCAGAAGTCATTTGGAGTGAGGTGCTTTAAATTTACTTGAAGCACTGGTGATGCAGAATTTCAAATATGCTAATATATATGTTTCCAAGACTATAAATGTACAGTATACTACGCCTGAATGTTCACAAGACTATATTTGATTTTCAGAGATCTACAGGAAAGTGGGCATCCCTAGTTGGTAGATAAGTTCAGCAAACTAGTGCAAAGCAATGCATCAGTTGTGATCTCAATAAAATTAAATGAATGGAATCAGAAATGATCCTGTTTGGTTTAAGTACTTCAAGAAAAAACATATGTTAGTAAAGGCCCCTTTACACGCACGCCTGTTCAAACCTGTGTAGAACAATTCAATGGTGAGGATCTGGTAGACATTTCCAAGCAAGGAACATCAACAACTTTTACTAGCAATAGCCTGGGTCTGTGTGAATAGCAGTAAAAGTGGCATTATTGATCATGCTGCCAATAACAATATTTTTTTGCATTGGTACTATCAAGGAAAATCAACAATGAATAAAAGTTTAATTGTTGATTACATTCACTCACACCTAGCCTTCCAATAATTATAATTGATTGGGAATAAGTGATGCTTCATAAAACAAAGCATAAAAAAGACAATCATAAGTAGAGATAAGCAAATTTTTTGGATAAATTTGCAGCAAATTACGTTAAAAAACGGCTATTTCCTGGCTGCTGAGAGCCTTTATAGTGGTGTAGAACACTGTGCCTTGCAGTAACACACATAGGGAGTCTGCTTTTGTAGTGAAATAATACTGAGTCCGTATGACATGTAAATGACAGGCATCGCTCTGAGAATCACTGCACACTTCTCTTATTTGGGCAGTCACTGGGCCAAAACTGACCACATAACTTAACTGCCTTACAGTCGATGTTATCGTCAAGAAGAAGCGCAGTATCTTTTACACCGCCGTCAGCTGATTCCACAAAGATGTCTACAGAACCTGTTTTATTAAACGCTTATACACAAGTGGAGTGGGTGGTCAGCAGTAAGTGTGTGTGGATCTCGATGCTCGGGCACATGATGGTATTCGGCCGAATACTGCATGTGCTCGAGCGCGAATGCTCGAGTCTCCGCCCGCACGTTCTTGGCTGCTATGCAGCCAATAAACGTGCAGGTAAGTACTGCCCTCAATGTAATTACCGTAGCCATGTTGGCTGATGGCATTACAGTGATTGGCTGGCCAGAACGCGTCATCGGGTGCTATATAGCACCCGATGGCGCATGTTCGACTCATTCTTAGGCCTCATGCACACGACAGTGTTTTTTCACTGTCAGTGATTTGGCTTCAGTGGTCTGTGTCCGATTTTGCTTCAGTTGTGTTTCCTTGTGTCTTCCTTTTTTTTTGTCTGACAGGGGGGGAAAAAAGGAAGGTTAATGAAAAGTGTAATTTTATTGACATACCAGTTGTGCATCCGTTTTTTTTGACAGACCCATTGACTTGAATGGGTCCGTCCTTCGTTTTCCAGTGACAAGAATAGGACAGGTTATATTTTTTTGACTGACTGAAATCACGGATCACAGACGCGGAGAAAAAACGAAGGACTATCAGTTTTTTTTCACAGCTCCATAGAAATGAATGGGACCTCCGCTAAACTGTGAAAAATGACGGAACGGACGCGGATGCACACAACGGTCGTGTGCATGAGGCCTTAGACAGGGAGAGCTGTGCTGAGGAAGGGACAGACAGTGTCGGAAGAATATTATCACTACCAAAACTTTTCAGAGACCCAGAAGTCCTTTTAAGGTCTATTTTGTGTGGTAGCAGCAATCTATATTTTTAAGCGCAACCTGCACAAAATAGCTAAAGCTTCAGGATTATTGTGTGTCGCAACAATATCTATTTTTAGCACATCCTGCGCTAAATAGCATACAATAGTTAGGCTGCTGCAGACAGCGACATTAGCTGCGCTACATCTCCAGTGTAAAGTGTGCGCATTATTGTTGAGCGGACACCTGGATGTTCGGGTTCGGACGAACTTCGCCAAAAAGGTTCGGGGGCCCGAACTTGACCCCGAACCTGAACCCCATTAAAGTCAATGGGGACCCGAACTTTGGAGCACTAAAATGGCTGTAAAAAAAAGTCATGGAATGGGCTAGAGGGCTGCAAAAGGCAGCAAAATGTAGTTAAGAGCATGGAAAGTGCTCTGCAAACAAATGTGGATAGGTAAATGACATAAAATAACATAAAATACATAAAGATAAAAAAATAATAATCTTGATCTAGGAGGAGGAGGTCCATATGGAGTAGTCGGTTAAGGAGGCGGTGGATGTGGCGGTGTAGGTGGAAGTGCTGATGGAGGAGGAGGAGATAGCCAACACAGTTTTTTTATTTTTGTTTTTTATTTTATTTTGTTTAAATTTGGGTAGACCCCAAAACATTGGGAAATATAAAAAATAAAACAAAGAGAAAGTGCTCTGGAGTACAACAATGGCTGGGTGAGGTGTTATACATGTCTATTCTGCACAAGGTACGGACAAGTCCTGTGGGATCCATGCCTGGTTCATTTTAATGAAAGTGAGCTTGTCCTTGGCTGTGGACAGTCGGCTGCGCTTGTCTGTGATGACGCCTCCTGCCGTGCTAAACTAACGTTCAGATAATACACTGGCTGCAGGGCAGGCCAGCACCTCCAAGGCGTAAAGGGCAAGCTCAGGCCATGTGCCCAATTTGGAGAACCAGAAGATGAAGGGGGCAGACCCGTCATTCAGTACGTGTAGGTGTGTGCACACATACTGCTCCACCATGTTGCTGAAATGCTGCCTCCTGCTAAGACGTTCCATATCAGCTGGTGGTGCTGGTTGTTGTGGCGTGCTGACAAAACTTTTCCACCATTCGGCCATGCTAACCCTGCCTTCTGAGGTGCTGGCGGTGCCAGCACCTTCGCCTTGTGCTTCCACTGAGCCCCCGCTATCAGGTGGGAATGCCATCAGCAGTGCTTCGACCAGCGCGCGCTTGTAGTCACGCATCTTCCGATCAGTAACAGACGTTTTTACTAAATTTAGTTCCCTGTCACCTATGCAGAGCAGGGGTTTTTCACTGGCAAAAATTGATTAATGTCAACCATCAATGTAACAGACGGATTTTAGAAATTTAGGTCCCTGTCACCTATGCAGAGCAGGTGTTTGTATATGGCAAAAATTGTAAAATGTCACCCAAGAATGTAATAGACGATTTTTCGAAATTTAGGTCCCTGTCACCTATGCAGAGCAGGGGTTTATTCACACCAAAACTGGGTTCATGTCACCCAAGAATGTAACAGATGCTTTTGAACCCTGCTCCCTCTTTTGGTGTGCTGGTGCCTCTGTGCGACCATTGCCTCTTCCTCCGAACTACACAGGTCACTCGCATGACCTTGTTTCCATGTGGGGTCGAGGACCTCATCGTCCCCCACATCATCTTCCACCCAGTCTACACCCTTGCCCTCCTTGTCGGTCTGCACACTGCAGAAAGCCACAGCAGTTGGCACCTGTGTTTCATCATCATCCGAGACGTGCTGCGGTGGTCCTCCCATGTACTCATCCTGAAACATAAGTGGTTGGGCATCAGTGCACTCAATCTCTTCCACTTCTGGGGCAGGGCTATGTGGATGACCCTGGGAAACCCTGCTAGCAGAGTCATCAAAAAGCAGAAGAGACTGCTGCATTACTTGGGGCTCAGACTACTTGCCTGATTTGCAAGGGGGTTAGGTGAAAGACTGATGGCCATGGGTGCCAACTGTGATCTTTCAGCAGGGGACTGGGTGGGAGACAATGTGAAGGAACTGGAGGCACTGTCAGCCAGACAATATACTATCGCCTGTACTTGTTCTGGCCTCACCATTCGTAGAGCAGCATTCGGGCCTACCAAATAACGCTGAAGGTTCTGTCGCCTACTCGCACCTGAGGAAGGTGTTTCACTTGTGCGTGTAGCTGGCACAGATCGACCACGTCCTCTCCCTGCAACAGGAGCTCCACCAACACCAGCAGCACCACCACCGTGGCCACGTCCCTTATTTGACGCTTTCCTCATTCTTTGTGTTCAACCACCAAACTAACAGATGGTTTATGTCAGGCGACAATATTATTATTATTACTATTGACAGTAAGGCTGTGCCGGTATCATAAAGAGAAAAAATTTATTGAGGTCACACAACAATATAACAGCAGTATTGACTGGTTTTATTGGACTGTCAAAAATGCAGCGCAGGCTGCAAATATACTATCTAGCACAAAAAGTGTGCTTTTTTCTACTAACAATGTAATAGCAGTATTTAACGGTTTTATTGGACTGTCCGAAATGCAGTGCAGGCCACAAAGGAATTTTATGGAAAAAAAAAAGATATGATTTTTTCACCCAAAAATGAAAGAGATGGATTTTTTACGGATTTTCTTTCACTATCATAAATGCAGTGCAAATGTACTTTTTAGCAAAAAAAAATTAATTTGTCTCCCCAGAATCTAACAGATTTACTGAATTGATTACACTCACATATGCAGCACAGGGGTAGTTTACAGAAATAAATGTAAATATGTCACCCCCTAGGTCCCTGAACTCACAGACTGATTGCCTATATTATTTTCCCTTCCCCTGGCACATATGCAGTGCAGGTGCACTTAAAAAATGGTTATATGTTGACCACTGAACTAAAATCAGGATTAAATTATTGTCCCTGGCACATATGCAGTGCTCTGTACTTACACAAAATGGCCGCCGATGCCCACCTAACTAACAGACGGATAAAACGTATTTTTCTTTGTCACTGGGCTCAGGGCAAGGTACAAAAATGTTGCATTGCACCCACACACAAAAACAATATAAATAAATAAATAAATCGTCTGAGATCACAGAGTTAACAACAAGTTCTGATATCAGATTCTTTCCTATTCTCTCCCTCACAGCAGCAGCATCCTATCCCTACACTAGTAAGAGCTGAGTGACGTGCAGCGCTATGTGACTCCAGCTTATATAGAGGCTGGGTCACATGCTGCACTAGTCAATCACAGCCATGCCATTAGTAGGCATGGCTGTGATGGCTTCTAAGGGCACACAAGTTAAACGGTTGTTGATTGGCTGCCCTGCAGCTTTTCAAAAAGCGCCATTAAATCGTCGAACACCGAACTCGAACCTGAACTTTTACTGAAATGTCCGTGGTCAAAAAATCCTAAAGTTCAGGTTCGCTCAACCCTAGTGTGCATCCAAAAAATATCTGACATCCAGTGTACATTTTCCGTAGACGGTGTCCGCTGCGGACAGTGACATTAGCTGCGCCACATCTCCAGTGTAAAGTGTGCGCATCCCAAAAATATCTGTGACATACAATGTCCTTTTTCCGTAGACGGTGTCTGCTGCGGACAGTGACGATAGCTGCGCCACATCTCCTATGTAAAGTGTGCGCATCCAAAAAATATCTATACAGTTTTGTCATGTAAAAACTAATTTGCATATACATGGGCATATTGGAAAGACATGCAAACGAGCAGAATCTGCCTTGTTTTTCAGCTGAAAAACCATTTGCATGGAAAATTTGTGATCTACACTACTCATGAACAGTGCCATCTATTGGTTTTTCAATGGTCAGCTACGCAGCAGGCACTCTCCCATAATTTTTTAAATGGTCAGCTCACTAGCAGGCCCTCAACCATATTTTTTTAGAGGGTCAGATCACCTGCAGGCCCTTGCCTACAATCTTTTAGAGGGTCAGCTCACCAGAAGACCCTCACCTACGACCTTTTACAGAGTCAGCTCACCTGCAGGCCCTCACCTAATTATACCTAATAGGTAAATTGAGCGCATGCTGCCTTGCGTGGAAGTGGTAGCCGTAGCTGTTTCTCAGGCTCCTTCTCCAGAATCCAACCCTGATTCCCCGTTACCCATGGATACCGTGGTTCGCTCTGAAAATAACATTGAAAATTTATAGGGCAGACATCCGAATGGATCGTCGCCGTCACAGGGACATGCGATCGGGCCCAGGTTATTTAGAGTCAACAAAGCGGCAGCAGGCCTTCGCTCATAATGTTTTAGATGGTCAGATCAGCAGGCCCTTGCTCCAAATGTTTTTGAGGGTCATCAGCAGAGCATCAATCATAATTTTTCAAGGCTGTGTATGATGCCCTCCTTTATGTGTAACAAAGGGTATATTGCAGTGCCGGTTCCTTGTAATTTTTGGCAGCCCTTTCACTTAGTGCATAGGATTTATGAGTGTAGGAGTCCCACTACCTAAATAATTGTACCACAATGTTAATGAGGCTCTCCTTTATGTGATATATACTGTAGGTTGTATCGGAGTGCCGTTTACTTGTAATTTATGTCAGCACTTGCACTTTATATACAAGTAAATATACAGGAAAGAATGTTTCCTAACAATTTTTCCTCTAAAATCGATTTTATGTTCAGTTTTGTGCGTATTATTGTCAGTCTGTAAAAGTGGCGTACTACTTGGACAACATTGTTCCCAGCAACGACCTGGGAGTCCAAGATGCATCCAGACATCCTCCTCATGCTGTTCCTGAATTATTTAGGTGGAGTTTCCATAAATTTCTGACCTTTTCCTATGAACCAGGCACCCTCCCCTCTTCAGAGCAGGGGGTGCCTGGTTTAATGCTCGGGTTCTCCCATTGACTTTCATTGTGCTCGGGTGCTCGATAGAGCTCCCGAGCATCCCGATGTGTTTGGCCCGAGCCCCTGAGCACTATGGTGCTCGATCAACACTAGTGTGGACATCACTGATTATTTTGCCCTTCCTCTGATCTGTCAGAACAATAACCCACAAAAAACGGATCCGTCTGTGAAGCATCCATCTTCACTCGGTCAGCATTTGGTCAGTAATCCATCAGTATTGCTAATGCCAAAGAAAAGAGGAGTCTTCCGTGTTTTGTACCCACTGCTGCTTTTGGCTACTAAATCACAACCCAATTCTGATTAGACCATACAGGCCTTACAGCTGCTACACAGACAGAATCTGTAACGGCACCCCGGGCATAAAAGGGGGTAAAAGCCGTTTATGAGATATTCACTTTCCAGATGGAAAGGCAGCTACTAAAGACATCAATCTCCCGAACTGGAAACCATGAATGCTGCATACAGCATACATGGCAGAATACAATAAATCCCCCCCAAGAACGAGACCAAGCTCTGTGTTGAGGGTAAAGCAGTGGTCAGCCAGAGCTGTGTGTTTATTGTTCTTATATACACATTCTTACACATTAGTACCACCCACAGGGTTTTGTAAAACAACCAGTAAACACGTACAATACACTCAGACACTCCCACACAAAATCCTCCCCTCTGCCTGTGATGCAATTACCTTACACAATGGGTTAATGTAATTATCACAGGCAGGAGAATACACAGTTTTACACAATGTCTTCTGTCCTGGAGACAATTGGGAAGTAATCCAATTTATTTCCAAGGGCAGAGGCAAAACTCCATTAGTCACATGGTTGCAAAAGACAATAAAAAGACATAAAAATATTTAACTGTGCAGCTATTGCATAAAACATAGACATTTAACATATCCCCAGATGGCTTGGATCTGAGCGCTCAATATATCCGAACAGCGCTCAGATGCCACAAACACAGTCAAATCGCCATGGGGTTTTTAGTTTAGCATGGGCTGATGAGAAGGCCCATAATCCTGGGGCAAGAGGCTGCCAACCAGGCTTCTCCAGCACCCAGTGGCGAGGTTGGTTTCACCACATTTCTCCCCTTTTCCAAACAGACTACCAGGGTATCTGACCTTCTGCCGGTCAGTGCCCTTATTAGTCCAGCAGCCCACCCACAAAACAGAAACAGCAATACAGCCCACCCACAATAAATGGTTACTACACCTGAGCAAGGGAGAAACCTGTCCATGTCCAGGTGCCTCACCACGGCTGTGTGGGGGACTGGTAGACTGCCTTGGTGGGTTGCTGAGTGCGCAGAGACCAGTGGTACTCTGCCCTGGTGCCAGCGCTGCCATGGAAGTAGCCTGGGTGGAGCTTGGTTGTTGGAGGGGGAGACCGACTGTCTCCCCTTTAGACAGACTACCATGCTGCTGTGGGTGGAGACCGACTGTCTCCCCTTTGGCTAAACAGCCCTGTTGCTGGGGGACAGGACCAACTACCCTACCCCCTGTGCTGTGAGTGCAGAGACCATGGTCCCATCTGCACTGTTGTGAGGCTTACTGTCTCCCCCTGGTGCGTTAAACTGCCTCTGGGGAGAGGGGGTAACAAGCTCCTCTCCCATACACACTTCCAGCCGCTGGGGAGGACGACCGACCGTCTCCGCTCCCAATACAGTGTCCTGCCGCTGGGGAATGGAGACTGGGATCCCAATTCCCTGTAAATCACACGACCGCTGGGGATGGAGACTGGGCTCCCAATTCCCTGCAATTCACACTGCCAATAGGGAGAGGGGGTAACATGCTCCTCTCCCATACATACTTCCAGCCTCTGGGGAGGGAGACCGACTGTCTCCACTCCCAATACAGTGTCCTGTTGCTGGAGAAAGGAGACTGAGCTCTCTATTCCCTGTAGGACACTCTACCGCTGAGGAATGGAGACTGGGCTCCCAATTCCCTGCATGACTGGGGAGAGACCTCAGTCCCATCTCCACCGGCCACCTGGGGTTCTTCCCAGTAACACTCCACAATATCTGCCCAGCTGAATGGGTCTGGATCCGGGTCTGTCATCTTGCTGTCTATTTGAGCCTTCCCAATGGAGTGGAAGAGATCTCTGTAGTCCTGCTCCAGTTCCCACCCCAGGGTTGCTAGGTGAGCCAGGTCTTTCTCTACCTCATGGGGATCATCCCAATCCTGCCTAGCCTCCCTCTCGTAGAAAATGTCCTGAAGTCTGGACTGTGCAGGGCTCCCGAAGTCAGGCTCTGCAAAGGACTCCCATAACAAGCCAGGACCATCAAACTCCTCTCCCTCTGGCTTGTCATGCTCAGCTGTCCAGGGTATATACTGTGCCATATACCACCAGAGCGCCTGGTAGGCATCCTCCAGCCATAGCTCCTGCCATACCCGGTGCTCTAGTTCCTTCACCCACTCCTCCTAAAGCTGCTCTCCCAGGAAGGGCTGCTCTTCACTGGGGAGACTCTCGCCTTGCTGGTATTGTACATTATCTAGGGCCTGGTACTAGATGCCTTTCCTTAATGCATCACGGACATCCAGGTCTTCCTCATCGTATGCCACTGCCGATTCCATCCTGCTGCTGTCAGGATCGCTGTACTGGGACATGCGTTGCCCTCAAATTGTAATTCATGGGAATGATGTTACTTTGTAGCTGTCCTTCTGGGCTGTGAGAACCATCCCTTCGCTTGACACCAATTGTAACGACAACCCGTGCATAAAAGGGGGTAAACGCCGTTTATGAGATATTCCCCATCCAGATACAAAGGCAGCTACTAAAGACGCCAATCTCCCGAACTGGAAACCATGAATGCTGCATACAGCCGAATAGGAAAAACCATATGAAAGGTTTACACTCCTAGCAGTCGAACTGGCAGCATACAATAAATCCGCCCCAAGAACGAGACCAAGCTCTGTGATGAGGGCAAAGCAGTGGTCAGCCAGAGCTGTGTGTTTATTGTTCTTATATACACATTTTTACACCTTAGTACCACCCACAGGGTTTTGTAAAACAACCAGTAAACACGTACAATACACTCAGACACTCCCACACAAAATCCTCCCCTCTGCCTGTGATGCAATTACCTTACACAATGGGTTAATGTAATTATCACAGGCAGGAAAATACACAGTTTTACACAATGTCTTCTGTCCTGGAGACAATTGGGAAGTAATCCAATTTATCTTCAAGGGCAGAGGCAAAACTCCATTAGCCACATGGCAGCAAAATACAATAAAAAGACATACAAATATTTAACTGTGCAGCTATTGCATAAAACATAGACATTTAACATATCTATCACGGTCGGCGTGGCTATCACATACGTGACACAGAGGGAGGGAACGAGGAAGGCCCTGCCCAAGTGAGAGGGAAGATGGTGACCCCTGACTCACCTGGCGGCTGGCACCTGGCTGCCCTGACGTCCCTAGACGGGTTCCTCACCCGTACGCCGATCACGTGCCTAAAGCCCTGGCTTTCCCTGAGCTGAGCCCTAGGTAGTGAACAGGGCGATGGGAACACTAGTCCGCACCACTAACTCTAAGGGAAAACACCAAGGGGAGGACAGACAACACAGACTCAACATATATTCCCAGGTGGGCGACAACAGGAGACAACAATAAGCCAAACAGGGATCCGGAGGGTAGCACACAGGAACAACAACCAGGATTAACCACTCCAGTGGGTCAGTATAGATTGTACAGGCAGGAAGCTCTATAACTGGCAACTAGAGAAGTGTGAGGGGAGAATATAAGGAGGTAGGGAGTGGCAGACAAGAAACAGCTGAGGAGGAGAAGCTACGGATCCCTGAGAGAGACAAAAAGGACAGCAAGGCAAACACAGAAAACAATAACTAAGAAACACCGTGATCTTTAGATATAGAGCGCGCAGGCCACCCGCTGCGACTTCCTGACCCCGGTATAACGGAGTCAGACGTGGCTCTTGATACCCTCGTGACAGTACCCCCCCTTTCACGAGGGGCCTCCGGACACTCAGGACCAGGTCTCTCCGGATGAGAGGCATGGAAAGTCTGAATTAACCTGTTGGCGTTTACCTCTGACGCTGGAACCCACATTCTTTCCTCGGACCGTAACCCCTCCAATGCACAAGATACTGAAGAGAGCGGCGGACCCGACGAGAATCAACAATTCTGGCTATTTGAAACTCCAGATTACCATCCACAATAACAGGAGGAGGTGGCAGCGGCGATGGTTCTAGAGGTGGAACATACTTCTTGAGTAACGATTTATGGAAGACGTTATGGATCTTAAAAGTCTGAGGTAGCTCCAGGCAAAAAGCCACAGGGTTAATGACGGCTACTATTTTATAGGGACCAATGAACCTAGGACCCAGTTTCCAAGAAGGAACCTTCAACTTAATATTCCTAGTAGACAACCACACATAGTCATTCACTCCTAGGTCCGGACCTGGCGACCGTTTCTTATCGGCCATGCATTTATATTTACCACTCATCTTTTTCAAGTTAACTTGCACCTTCTGCCATACCGATGAAAGAGATGAAGAAAACCTTTCCTCTTCGGGAACCCCAGAAGACCCCCCCTCTTTGAAAGTACAAAATTGGGGATGAAAACCGTATGCACCAAGGAATGGTGACTTGCCAGTGGACTCCTGATAATGATTATTTATGGCAAACTCAGCTAACGGTAAATATGATGACCACAACTCTTGGTTTTCAGACACAAAACACCTTAAATATGTTTCTAGGTTTTGGTTGGTACGCTCAGTCTGTCCATTCGACTGAGGATGGAAAGCTGAGGAAAAGGACAAGTGAACCCCCAAACGGGAACAAAAAGCTTTCCAAAACTTAGAAATAAACTGGGTTCCCCGATCCGAAACCACATCGGAAGGGACCCCGTGAAGCTTCACGATTTCACTGATAAACACCTGAGCGAGAGTTTTAGCATTAGGAAGTGCGGGTAGCGCAATAAAGTGTACCATTTTGCTAAACCTGTCTACTACTACCAAGATAACTGTTTTACCCGCCGACAACGGTAAGTCAGTGATGAAATCCATTGACAGATGTGTCCATGGCCTATTGGGGATGAAAAGTGGCAATAAAGACCCTGCTGGACGTGTATGAGAGACTTTCGCGCGTGCACAAGTAGAACAAGTAGACACGAAATCCATTACATCCTGACGCAACCTTGGCCACCAAAAACGACGAGATAAAAGCTCCAAGGTTGCTTTACTACCCGGGTGTCCAGCAAGTGCCGAATTATGATGTTCTTTTAATAATTCAAGACGCAGGTTTAACGGTACAAACAATTTCTCTGAGGGCCAAGAGGCCGGGGCGTCCCCCTGAGCCTCTAACACCTTTCCCTCTAGAACAGAGTGTACAGCAGAGACAACCACTCCTCTTTGTAAAATAGGTACCGGATCACAAACATTACCCCCTCCAGGGAAACTACGAGATAATGCGTCTGCCTTGGTATTTTTTGCCCCAGGACGATAGGTGATTACAAAGTTAAATCTGGTAAAGAATAGCGACCACCTAGCTTGTCTAGGGGTGAGACGTTTAGCCGATTCTAGGTACAGAAGATTCTTGTGATCCGTAATCACCGTGACGGGGTGGATTGCTCCCTCTAAGAAGTGACGCCACTCTTCAAGCGCCAGTTTAATCGCCAACAGTTCCCTATTTCCAATATCATAATTCTTCTCCGCAGAAGATAATTTTTTGGAAAAGAAAGCGCAAGGACGCCATTTGCCAGGAGACGGACCCTGAGACAATACAGCTCCCACTCCCACCTCTGACGCATCTACCTCGACAATAAAAGGCTGGGAGACATCAGGTTGAATTAGAACAGGTGCCGAGGTAAACCTCTCCTTTAGAGAGGAAAATGCATCTTTAGCGGCGTCAGACCATTTGGAAAAATCCGTCCCCTTCCTAGTCATGTCGGTAAGGGGTTTAACGATCACTGAATAATTTTTAATGAACTTTCTATAGAAATTAGCGAAACCCAAAAACCGTTGTAGGGCTTTAAGGTTCTCAGGAAGATCCCAATCTAAAATTGCCTGGACCTTCCCAGGATCCATGCGGAAACCTGAAGCAGATAATAGATATCCCAGGAACTGTAATTCCTGAACAGCGAAGACACATTTTTCAATTTTTGCATATAATTTATTCGTCCGTAGGACCTGCAGTACTTGCCTGACATGCACCTCATGTGTTTTCAGATCAGCCGAATAAATTAAGATATCATCTAGGTATATGACTACAAACCTGCCAATGAGATGACAAAAAATATCATTAACGAAATGTTGGAAGACAGCAGGGGCATTGGTCAGACCGAAAGGCATAACTAGATTTTCATAATGCCCCTCAGGGGTGTTAAAAGCTGTCTTCCACTCATCCCCTTCCCTGATACGAATCAGATTGTAGGCCCCCCTAAGATCAAGTTTGGAGAACCACTTTGCACCCGCAATCTGATTAAAAAGGTCAGGAATGAGAGGAAGAGGGTATGGGTCACGGATGGTTATCTGGTTTAACTCACGGAAATCTAAGCAAGGACGCAGGCCCCCATCTTTCTTTTTAACAAAGAAAAACCCTGCAGCCACGGGTGAAGAAGAGGGTCTGATGTGTCCCTTAGCCAGACTCTCGGAGATATAATCTTTCATGGCTTGTCTCTCGGGACCCGAAAGATTATACAACCTGGACTTGGGTAATTTTGCCCCGGGAATCAGGTTAACCAGGCAATCATAAGGACGATGAGGTGGTAGTTTCTGACAACCCTTTTCAGAAAAAACGTCCTCAAAGTCCGAAATAAATGTAGGTAGGGAAGATATGGAGGCGATTAAGCAATTGTTATTTAAGCAATTCTCTCTGCAATGCTCACTCCACTCCAATATCTCCCTGGCCTGCCAATCCACCACTGGATTGTGCGCTACCAACCAGGGAAGACCCAATACCACCGGAGAGGGAAGGCCCTCCAGAACGTAACATGAAAGACACTCATTATGGTGGTCCCCTACCCGAAGGTGTAAATTACGAACAATGTGGGTGAGGTTTCTCTGAGACAGAGGAGCAGAATCTATAGCGAATACGGGAATAGGTCTCTGCAGCGTACAGAGAGACAAACCCATAGTGCGGGCAAAATGGGCATCAATCAAGTTTACCCCTGCTCCACTGTCTAGAAAAACAGAAATAGACTCCGTCTTAACACCAAAAACAATGACCGCTGGTAACACAAATTGAGATGTTCGTATGGAGGAAACGTATACCCCCCGGCTGACATCCTCCGCACAGCCCGGGGTTAGTAGTTTTCCGACGGTCTTTTGTTTTTGAGAAAGGAGGGACAGACATTAATGAAATGACCCCTCCCCCCACAGAAAAAACAAGCCCCCCCCCTACGGCGAACCTCAGGAGGACGGACCTGACGAGAAGTTCCACCTAGCTGCATAGGCTCATCTAAGTCAGTACAGGCTGACTGTTGCTTGGGAGAGGTAACCAATTGCTCCGGAATTTTCGATCTCTCCCTAAGACGTCTATCTATTCTGATAGAGAGGGACATAACAGCATCAAGGGAAAGGGGGGTCTCATACAGCGCCAGTGCATCCTTAACCCTTTCAGATAACCCAGAGCAGAACTGACTCCTGAGAGCCGGGTCGTTCCACTGAGTATCCGTAGCCCACCTACGGAACTCTGAGCAATATTCATCTGCTGACCGATCTCCCTGTAGGAGTCTCCGTAATTTCGACTCAGCCAGGGCGACTCGGTCAGGGTCATCATATATGAGACCCAAAGCCCCAAAAAAATCCCTCCACTGACCGAAGAGCCTGAGAACCAGGGGGTAACGAGAACGCCCAGGATTGCGGATCCCCCTGAAGCAGGGAAATGACAATCCCTACCCGCTGTTCTTCATGACCTGAGGAGTAAGGGCGCAACTTAAAATATAATTTGCAGGCCTCACGGAACGTCGCAAATTTGTCCCTTCCCCCAGAAAATCTGTCGGGAAGAGCAACCTTGGGTTCAGTGACAACCTGGTTACCCATAGCAACCGCTGGGGGTGCGGTCTGCTGCATTTGCTGCTGTTGTTGGAGAACAGACGCCTTCAATCCTGCCACCTCCAAAGACAGGCTTTGAAGCTGTTCTGCCAAGGCATCAATAGGATCCATATTGTATTCTAAGTAGAGAGAGAAAAAAAAACAACAAACAAAAAATGAATTTTTTTTTTTTTTTTCTCAAAGTAAGGGCCAGTTATAATATCACGGTCGGCGTGGCTATCACATACGTGACACAGAGGGAGGGAACGAGGAAGGCCCTGCCCAAGTGAGAGGGAAGATGGTGACCCCTGACTCACCTGGCGGCTGGCACCTGGCTGCCCTGACGTCCCTAGACGGGTTCCTCACCCGTACGCCGATCACGTGCCTAAAGCCCTGGCTTTCCCTGAGCTGAGCCCTAGGTAGTGAACAGGGCGATGGGAACACTAGTCCGCACCACTAACTCTAAGGGAAAACACCAAGGGGAGGACAGACAACACAGACTCAACATATATTCCCAGGTGGGCGACAACAGGAGACAACAATAAGCCAAACAGGGATCCGGAGGGTAGCACACAGGAACAACAACCAGGATTAACCACTCCAGTGGGTCAGTATAGATGTCCAGGCAGGAAGCTCTATAACTGGCAACTAGAGAAGTGTGAGGGGAGAATATAAGGAGGTAGGGAGTGGCAGACAAGAAACAGCTGAGGAGGAGAAGCTACGGATCCCTGAGAGAGACAAAAAGGACAGCAAGGCAAACACCGAAAACAATAACTAAGAAACACCGTGATCTTTAGATATAGAGCGCGCAGCCACCCGCTGCGACTTCCTGACCCCGGGTATAACGGAGTCAGACGTGGCTCTTGATACCCTCGTGACAATATCCCCAGATAACTTGGATCTCGTAGAATATATCCGAACAGCGCTCAGATGCCACAAACACAGTCAAATCACAAAGGGGCTTAAGTTTAGCATGGGCTGATGAGAGGGCCCATAATCCTGGGGCAAGAGGCTGGCAACCAGGCTTCTCCAGCACCCAGTGGCGAGGTTGGTTTCGCCACAGGATCCATTGTGCATATTATTTTACCTTCCTTCTGACAGATCAGAGTAAGAGTCAAATAAATGATGATGCCAGCCAAGCCAAAAAGGCAAAATAGTGGCCCAGTAATTAAGTAGGGAGGGTGGGGACAGCATGTGAAGTCCACAGAGTGGCCCTATGACATTGTGGTGAGGTGAAACCTGCATAAGGAGGCCGCAGGGTAGCACAGTGACAGAGCGTGGAGGTGGTAGCATCATCAGGAGGCCACAGATAGTGATGAGCGGCAGGGGCAATAGTCGAATTCGCGATATTTCGCGAATATTTGGGCGAATATTCGCCATATATTCGAGAATTTGCGAATTCATGATCTCCAAATTGATTGCGGAAATTCGCCTGAAATTTGCCTAAAATATTTGCATAAAAATTCACATGAACTGAAAAAAAAAATATTCGCGATTACGAATATATTTCGCGATATTCTAAATATTCGCGATTTCTCGAAGTGACGATATTCGCGATTAAATCACGATATTCGTGATCAACACTAGCCACAGAGTGGAAAGAAGACATAGTGTGGAGGTGGTGTCACAATCAGTGTGGGGGGGAAACTCCACACTTAACACAGGAGGGAAGGGGAACAGTAACTGGGCCTGGAAACTAGGGAAGAAACAGGTCACATCCCAGACAACCCTAATCCGGGCCCTGACTACCTATCAATATGAATAGACCTTGAAGGTAGGAGTATTCAAAAGCAGTATAGCTAGGTCATGATTTCCCTATAAGGCCCTGGAATAAGTATAGGACCAGAGACAACCCAGTCTCTGTCTCAGGCCCAGATTCAACAAGAGGAAATATAACAAATACAAACAAACGCAACGCTTAACTTATGTAGAGATGGAAGAGCAGGGATACCAGAGAGGATCTCACACCAGCTCAGCCAAACCCCAATGAAGCTATCAACCACATAGTCAGAAGGGTGGGGTGAGACTATAAAGGGTAGAAGTGATGACCACTGAGCAACAGCTGAGAAAAGGGAAGTGGTCATTAACCCTATCAACACTGAATCAAGAGAAATCAAGGAGGCTGCTAGATTCCTCCACGCTTAGCAAATCTCCTTGATTTCCTGACATCAGTCATCTGAGGGACCATGACAGGTGGGTGGAAATACCAGTACCCGCTGAAGATGCTGGGTGAAATAAGGAGCACTTGGCATCAAATGTGTGGCATCAGGTGGGTGGCAGCATCAGTAGCTGAGGCAGGTAGCCAGAAGAAACCAGTCTCTTTTGTCAAACTGTTGGTGTGGCACCATGGATCATCTAGTATGATGCATCAGGAATTGGTGGGTGGAAATGCTGGCTGATCCACGCCTGATTTTTCTTGACAAAGGTCAGTCTCTCCACATTTTGGGTGGACAGGAGAGTTCTTCTTGGGGTAAGCATGGCCCCCGCAGCACTAAACACCTGCTCTGATGCCACACTACTGACCAGGCAGAACAGCTTTTCCAGGGCAAACTTGGCCAGTTGCAGCCACAAATCCAGTTTGGCTGCCCAGTAGTCCAGTGGATCTTCAATGTGGGGTGGCAGGGTACTGTCCAAGTATGCCACCACCTGCTGGTTCAGGTTCTGGTCTACGTCTAGCTGCTGGTGAGTAGTTTCTTCACTATGCAAGTGAAGAAAGCTGCTCATCAGCGACTGTAGACTCAGGCTGCTACTGATGGTACTGCTCCTGCCAACCCACCCCTCCCCAGCAGCCATGGCAGAGGAACATAAGTGCAGAGGCCACCCCCCCGGTCAGACCTGCGAGAGGATGGATGATGGCACAGATAGGCAATGGCCAACTGACTACATAGGATGTCTCTATATTTGTTCAGTTTGTCCTCCCTCTCAGCGGGTCCATTTTGGACCGGTAGCGAGGGTCCAAGAAGGTGGAGAGCCAGTGGTCATCTCTCTGCCGAATGGTGACAATTTAGCTGTCACTACACAAGCAAGTGAACATGCATCTGGCCATTTGAGCAAGTGACTTGGAGGGACTCCCTGCCTCCATCTAAACTGCATACTGCCACAATGTGTCTGGGTCATCTGCCTCTTCTTCCTCATCTCCCTCTTGCTCCTCCTGCTACTCCTGCTCCTCCTCTCCTGTCACATGTGTAGCAAAACCACCCATTTCGCTAGAAATTGCTTGTGCTCTAATGTCCTCCTCCTCCTCCAGTTCTGCCCCCACAGGGCTCATGTGGCTGTGATATGTAGGAGCCACGTCTCCAGTACACTGACCAGCCATATTTACCAGCATCTGTTCCAGGACATGAAGCAGTGGAATAACGTTGTTCATCCCGTAGTACTGGCAACTGACAAATAACTTGGCTTCCTCAAAGGGCCTGAGCAAATGGCAGGTGTCACGCATGAGCTGCCACTGGCTGACATCAAAGTTACACAGCAGAGTAATCCTGTCCGCTTGGATCATTAGGAAATCATTGATGGCCTTTCTCTTTTCATACAGTCGATCCAACATATGGAGGGTGGAATTCCAACGGGTGGAAACATCGCATATCAGCCTATGTTGGGGGATACCGTTCTGCCACTGCAGCTCAAGGAGAGTGTTCTTTGTGGTGTACGAGTGCCTGAAGTGCATGCAAAGTTTTCTGGCCATTTTTTGAATGTCTTGCAGATGGGTGGAAGACGTCAGGAACCGCTTGACAACCAGATTGAGCGCATGTGCCATGCAGGGCGCATGGGTGAACCCTTCTTGATGCAGCGCCGACACAATGTTCTTCCTGTTGGAGGCAAACGAGGTGCAAAACAGCGTGTCATCGCCGTGCCCTGCACAAGTAGTATGCTCGAGGGGCACTGTGCACTGTCCTTGCAGTGGAGGCTGAGGACAGGGTGGAGGATGAGGAGGCAGAGGCGGACATTGTCGCTGGACCAACGTCATGGCAATGTGGAGGCGGAAGCGGCATCACCTGGCCAAGTTGCTGGTGTGGTTGTGCAGGAACCACATTCACAAAGTGGACATATACTGTCCCTGACCGTAGTTACAGCTCCACACATCGGCGCTGCCGTGCACTTTGGCAGACACCGACAGGCTCAAGGACTGGCCCACCTTCTGTTCTACATGTGTGTGCAGGGCTGGTACTGCCTTTTTGGCAAAGAAATGACAGCTTTGGACTCTCCACCTCGGCTCAAGCCATCAGTTCTCTGAAAGGTGCAGAGTCCACCACTTGGAAAGGAAGAAACTTCAGCACCAGCAACTTGGCCAGGAGCACATTCAGCTTGGATGAGTGCATGCATACTGTTGTCTCTTAGCAATCGCTTCAGTGATCGATTGCTGATGGAATGCGTGACAAGGAGTAGGAGGAGCAGGAGCATCAGGACCGGCCGATGATGGAAAGGACAGACAGCTCCCTTTGGTGGAGCCTTGACTTTCAGAAACCGGGTGCGTGCCAGTGGCTGATGCAGTGGTTGCTGTGGCAGGCTGGACCACCACATCAAACCCACTGTTCTCCCAGGCCACTTTATGGCAATGCTGCATATGTTGACGCAGGGCCGAAGTGCCAAAATTGGCCCTCTGGCCACGCTTCACCCTCTGCCCACAGATTTTACATATAGCCATGTTAGCCTCCTCCGGCGGCTTAAAAAAAAAAAAAAAGACACATTGCAGAGTAGGTGTTTTAGGCCTCTTCCCTGTGCAGGGCCTGGCCCTTCTCTGCCTGACATACTGTTAGATCAAATAATCAAATGTTAGATCAAATATGTTTTATTTCGCCACTAATACACAGCAAATTGGGCTTTAGAATATATCACTGCACCGCTGAATGGCAAATAGGCCCTAATTTTATTTATTTTTTAACACAAAAGGCTTTTCAACAATTAAGTACAACCATGAACGGCAAATATATTTGTATTTCGCCAGTAATACTGTCATGGTGGGGAGTGGGGGAAAACTCCCCACCGAACACCGTAGGAAGCGGGAATAGCAACTAGGCCTAGACACAGGGGAGCAGAGAACCTCCTAATGTATCCCTAAACCTCGCCCGGACTCCTAACCGTATGAGCGGACCCAGATGGTAGGAGGGCTCATACACTGGAACCTCGGAACCCGAGTCCCCCTGATGATCCCCGAGATGAAGGTCAGGAACTAGAGATGACCTGTTCCTCCACAACACAGACAAACAGGAGTCTCCACAAGCCTAGCAGCAAAGATAGCGAAAGACAGAGTGAACAGCAACAGGATCGGCAGGTAAGAACCCAGTGATACAAGAACACACCAGAGCAACAAGCACTTACCTGCCATAGCAACAGGGTGGAACACCAACATCAATAACTACCTGGACTCCCATGCAGACAGGATGCATGGTGGCACCAGGCAGAGCTGCTCACTGGCTCACTGACCTGTAGTTTCCCCTCTGGGGATCCCAGTAACCCTCTCACCCAAGGCACAGACAGACACAGGAAATGTCTAGCAACCATGCTGGACTACAAACACCAAACAGAACAGACATGTAACACCAAACTAAACATAACACACCCTGAACATAAACCACACCATACATAGAAACGGGTAAGCTAGGAAGACATGGTAAAAACGGGATGACATTGGAGAGACATTGATGTCAAACTAGGTGGCCCTCACACTGGACAGATGGAATCTCCAGCACAGGAGCATAACTCCAGCACACACCAAGGCTGTAGTACAACTAAACACCTGCTACATGCCACAGGCAAGAAAAGCACCTAGTGGCCACACCCAGCCAGGTAGTTAACCCCAGACAGGGAAGGGAAACCAACCATAAAGGAAAAGTGTACACACATGTTGCAAACAACACATTGCCCCAGGGAACAAGCATGTACGGCGAACAACACGACCGTGACACAGCCGTGACAAATACACGGCAAACTGGACTGTAAAATATCTTACTGCACCGCTGAACGGCAATTAGGCCCTAATTTTTTTTATATTTTTAAAGGCGAATATATTTGTGTTTCGCCAGTAATACACGGCAAACTGGGCTGTAAAATAGCTCATTGCACTGCTGAGCGGCAAATATATTTTTCCTTTTTTCACTAATACACGCAAAAAAGGACTTTAAAACAGATAACTGCACCGCTAGGCGGTAAAGATATTTCTCCTTTTTCAACTAATACGCAAAAAAAGGGATTTAAAACACATAAGTGCACCGCTGAGCGGCAAAACAATTTTATTTTTGCCATTAATACACGACAAAAAGGGCTGTAATTTTCGCACTTCACTACAATTGGCTAATAAACCCTTTTTTACCACTAATACAAGCCAAAAAATGCTTTAGAATTTATAACTGTACCGCACTAGGGGAAATAAAATGTAGAAATATTTCCTTGTTAATGCCTGTATCAAACAACATTTGCACCCTAATAAGAACGGCTCGCTGGAATTACAGAGCTGTATAATGGCAATTTGTATCGCCAGTCAGTGCTACAAGGTGTAATAGGATTGTTCCTATTAACCAGGCTGTCAACTCCCTGGCTGGCTGCTGATTGGCTTCATGCATGTCAGTATGGGTGATGCCGCCTTCCCAGACTTCGTTTCTCCACGTCCTCAGACGTGCAGCAGACATTTTAGGAAAAATGCGATTCGTTACTACGAAGCGCGAGTAAATTCGAATTCGGCGTGAATCAAATTTTTCCTGAAATTCTTAACAAATTCCACTTCATTGGCTTCGATTCGCTCAACTCTAATCATAAGCATAAATATCTTAAAGGGCACAATTAGTTATACAAATGTAGGAGCACCTTATGTAGCTGGGAAACTCGCAGGGAAATTATTTTTATTTAATTATTATTTTTATTTAATTATTATTATTTGTATTTAATTATTAATAATAATAATAATAATAATATTATTATTATTATTTTTATTATTACACCAAAGTGCTCGGGTGCTCGAATCGAACAGATACAAAGCACCCGAGCACAATGGTATTCAATAGGAGAACCAGAGCATTAAACCAGGCACCCCCTGCTCTGAAAAGGGGAGGGTGTTTGGTTCACAGGAAAAGGTCAGAAAGTGATGGAAAGACCACTGAAATGGTTCAGGAACAGCATGGAGAGGATTTCTGGATGCATCTTGGACTCCCAGGTTGCTGCTGGGAACGATGTTGTCAGAGTAGTACACCATTTCACAGACTGACAATAATACGCACAAAACCGAAGATAAAAATCGATTTTAGAGGAAAAATTGTTAGGAAACATTCTTTCATGTATATTTACTTGTATATAAAGTGCTGCCAAAAATAACAAGGAAGAGGCACTCTGATACAACCTGTATATCACATAATGGAGGGCCTCATTCACATTGTGGTACAATTGCTCAGGTAGTGGGACTCCTACACTCATAAATCCTATGCACTAAGTGAAAGGGCTGCCAAATATTTGGGGTGAGGGTCTGCTGCTGATATGACCATCTTAAACATTAGGGGCAAGGGCCTGCTGCTGATCTGACCATCTAAAACATTATGGGTGAGGGTCTGCTGCTGAGTTGACCCTCTAAAACATTAGGAGCGAGGGCAGCCTAATAAGCATGTTAATATGATGGAGGAGGAGGATGAGAAAAGGAAGATTGAACCATATACCATTTTTTGTGGTGGAAGGGGTGCATGGGAATACAGTGTATTCAATACACCATAAAAGTCACATTTAAAATGCCTTTATGTTCAGCCGCTTTCCTCTGGTGGATTAGAGAATTCAGGGGAAATCCAGGCCTTGTTCATTTTGATAAGAGTCAACCTGTCAGCATTTTCAGTTGAGAGTCGGATGTGCTTATCAGTTTTTATGACCCCAGCAGCACTAAATACCCGCTCTGACAAAACCCTAGCGGCAGAGCAGGCCAGCACCTCCAAGGCTGCCAGTTCATGCCACGTGTCCAGCTTGGACACCCAATAGTTGTAAGGCACAGAGGGATCACAGAGGACGCTAACATGGTCTGCTACATACTCCTTCACCATCTTCCAAAACTTTTACCTCCTTGTGACAGTAGGCCGCACATCAGGGTGAGGGTGCTGGCGGTGTGTCATTAAACTGTCCCAGGCCCTGGAGAGTGTTTCCCTGCCTCTGTTGGAACTGCTGTGTGTTCCCCTCGTCTCCCCTCCTCGGTTGCCCAAAGAACTACGTACTCTGACTCGAGTGTTGTCAGATGGAAATTTTTGGAGCAATTTATCCACAAGGACCCTCTGGTATTGCTCCATTTTGCTAGTCCTCTCCACCACAGGAATGAGAGATGAGAAGTTCTCTTTGTAGCGGGGGTGAAGAAGGGGAAGAACCAGTTATTGGTATTGGCCAAAATGCGTATAACGCAAGGGTCACGGGAAAGGCAGCATAACATAAAGTCAGCCATGTGTGCCAGAGTCCCAACAGACAAGACTTTGCTGTCCTCATCAGGAGGATGACTCTCAATCTCCTCATCTTTTTCCTCCTCTTCGGCCCATCCTCACTGAACAGATGGAATAAGCCTGCTACGGGTACTACCCTCTGTAGCGGAGGCAACCGTCTCATGCTCCTCCTCCTCATCATCATCATCATCCAATTCACGCTGAGAAGACGAACTGAGGGTGGTCTGGATTTTAGCCTGTGTACTTTCTTTTTTTTATTTATTTATTTATTTTATTTAGAAAATAACAATAATACTGAAAAAGCGCCAAAAGATATTTACCAGTTTGAACTTCTGTAATACAAACCCCTCCATACAATTGTTTTCCAAAACCAACTACTTTTTCATTTAACATTCACATCGTTATCAAGTTTTAAACTGTAAACCGCGGGTGTTTTTCCAGCAGCAGCGAACGACTAGTGAATCACTAGGTCAGTTAAGCTAACTGCATCCTTCTACCCTGACTGCTGTCAGAGCACAGCAGCGTGATTCCCAAGTGTGCACCCCACGACCAAGAGGTATTCCACATTCCCTGTAGTCACAGAATATTGAACAGACTTAAAGCGTGAAGAGAAATATGTATATACACACACTTTAAAGGAAGACAAAATTCAAATGTAATATCTCACAGCTTTTTGTACAGCAATATACGCAGCCAGTGATCTAGCTGTAAATCTGCAAGTTATGGTTGGAGTTTTGAGAATTGCTGTATATGGTGAGAAGACATGCACAAGTGTATGGGAATGCACACTTTCTGTATGTTATAACAAGGCTCAGGTTGTAGCAGTATCCATATGTGTTTATTTAGCTTAATAGGAACGTCCGCATCTTGTCACCAGGAGAGCAGCA
Source organism: Bufo bufo (assembly GCF_905171765.1). NCBI lineage: Eukaryota > Metazoa > Chordata > Amphibia > Anura > Bufonidae > Bufo > Bufo bufo. Next base: position 162,964,478 of record NC_053393.1, on the reverse strand, counting down.
CCACTGTAGTCCTAGTGGGAAACTAAGCACATGTTTCCCAGTCCATCCACAATACTTCCAAAGAGTCCATCACTGCAAAAACACACAGGTCTGGTACGGAACCCAGCAGTGTTGTGTGTGTTCACGAGTTGCAGGTTTGCAAGGCGACATGTCTTTCACAACATTCAACTGTCAGCCCACTGGAAACCAACTAGCTGAAATGATGGGAAATATGGCACAATGGACTTCTGAAAAAGGTAGCTACCAAAAAAGGCAAGGGAAGTCGGCAGTCCAGACAGATTTCCCTGTGGAACATTCACTGTGGGTCATTGAAGACAGAAGTCAGGTCATATACCAAGTGATTGCTCTCAGAGCATAAAGGAGTTCAGCTTGCATCCTTGCTTCCATAAGAAGCAAATTAACATGGACCTTTTCAGAATGCTTGAACTGCCTCCAGAAGCTGTCATACATTCTTTTGGTTGTCTTCTCTGGACTGCACACCACATTTTTTATGTAAACTTTAAAGCTGCGGTCCAGTAACTGGTTTATTTCTCCATAGTCATAATCATCATACCTTATTCCAAACATACAATGCACATAGTTCCATATGACCCGCCGTAGTGTTGAGGTATCTACATCACTGTGCATTGCCATGGTGTTATAAGTAAGGTTATATGCAATGTGAAACTTCTCATCCAGTAGCTGCCCAACGTCTGGATAAAGCCGATTAACTAAGGAGTAGCCATGGTCTTCCCAGCTGAAATCCTGTACTCGGAATGTGGGAACATGCATCCCGCGGCGAGAGAAGTCTTTGTAGCCATAACTTGTGTCTTCAAAATGTTTTGAGACCTCTTTAACTGGAGGGGGATCTTCATCTTCTGGAGCAAAAGTGAGCATGCTCTCAGTCTTCTCCTTTTCAAAGCATGTAGCCATTTCTTCCTGACTCGCTTCTTCTTCATCTCTACATTCTTAAAGCTGTTTCATTTTCTCCATAAGAACTTCAACTTCACAAGAAGAATCAGAGCTCAAGCTTCCTGCTCTCTGGCGACTCTCATTCCCTCCATGGTTGCCATTTCTTATATCACAAATGCAGTAGTTACTGACAGATGAGGGACGGAAAGTGTGCCCAACATTACTATGGATTTCAGGACTTATGCCACAGCCAAATGTGAAGGAGGCCAATGAGTGGTAGTGAGCAAGAAGAACGACTGTCAAAGACCAGCTATGCCAAAGACCAGCTATGCTCTCCAGTTTTGAGCAGTTGCTCAATGTGTTCTTTTGTGATCAGCAAAGGTCTGTGTGCCAGCAGCTTGTTCAGTTCTCCTAGATTACGGAGCTTCAGTGGAGCATTTTCAAGACCATTCAACCACTTCTGGTCTCCTCCACTCTGAATAAAGTCATTGACGTGTAGATTAACAAGATAAGAACACTGATGCCTGGCAGCAGGCCATAATCCCTATGTAGTGCTGATAACAGGCAGGTAAAGGGCCATCCATCTGCAACAGGTAATGCTGTGTTTTCAGAAAGCTTTCTAAATACTGCAGGTGGAAAACCATCACCAGGGTGATATTATCCAGGCGACCCATATCTCTTCCTCGGGGATGAATCTGCTAGGCCCTTGACCTACAGGGCGAGGGATTCGGATACCCAATTCCTTGACTTTGTTGTCGCACCCTTCGCTGCAGTGACTGCAGATGATTTCTGGAACTGGTGCAGCCGCCCGCGGTGACAACCTCATCGTTATTATGGTGGCACACATACGCACTGACAAAGGACGGAGCTTGCACAGGTATACGTCTGCCTGTCGTATTCCACTGCGCAGAGAACAATGTCAGCGCCGTATCTATTGTTATCACGTGTACAGCAGAGCTGAGCCTCCTCACACCCCTCTCTGCAGCGCAGACAGCCGAACACTGCCTTGTACTCAGCTTCAAGCCTGTGTACTTTCTTTTACCATTTCCACCTCTTCCACATGCAAAGCGTCCGCCTTCATTGTGAGCAGCGAGCGTTTCAGTAGACACAAAAGTGGGATGGTTACGCTAATAATAGCGGCATCGCCACTCACCATCTGTGTTAATTCCCCAAAGTTGCAAAAAAACTCAAAGACGTCAGACATCCATGTGAACTTGTCGCTTGTGAAGAGCGGAAGCTCACTGGAAAGGCGACGATCATGTTGCAGCTGGTATTCCACTACTTCCCTCTGCTGCTCACAAAGCCTGGCCAACATGTGAAACGTCGAGTTCCAGTGCGTGATCATGACGCACAACAGTCAGTGAGATGGCAATTGCAAGCGCTGCTGCAGTGTTGCCAGACCGGCGGCAGCTGTAGATGACTTTCAGAAATGGGCACACACACGGCGCACATTCACCTGTAGCTCGGGCAAATTGGGGTAGGTTTTGAGAAAACGCTGAACCACTAAGTTGAACAAATGGGCTAGGCATGGTATGTGTGTGAGCTTGCCAAGCTCCAAAGCAGCCACCGTTACGGCCATTATCAGACACAACCATGCCTAGTTGTAGGTTGAGTTGCGAGAGTCTGGTCCCTTATACCCTACCACAGTTCTGCAGCGGTGTGCTGTTTGTCACCTAAGCAAACTAGGTTTAGCACGGCCCGTTTCTGCTTTCCCACTGCAGCGCTACACTGCTTCCAGCTACTGACAGATGGCTGACTGGTGCTGCAAGATGAGAATTCAGAGGTGGAAGTGGAGGAGGAGGTGGAGAAGGAGAGGCGGGGGTTGCAGCCACTAATGTAGGTGGTGGCAGAAATTTAGATGGAAGTAGGGCCCGCAATCCTTGGCATCGATAGCACCTGTGCCATCCCAGGGTACAACTTACTCCTGGCCTCCACAACGTTTAACCAGTGTGCCGTCAGGGAAATGTAGCGTCCCTGGCCAAATGCACTTGTCCAGGTGTCCGTGGTTAAGTGGACCTTCCCAGTAACTGCGTTGGCCAGGGCACGTGTGATGTTACGGTACACATGTTGGTGTAAAGCGGGCACGGCACACCTTGAAAAATAGTGGCGGCTGGGGACTGCTTAACGCGGGACGGCCACCGACATGAGGCTGCCTTCCGCAAGTGTCCACAAGCCTAAAAGGCAACATTTCCAGGACCAGTAATTTGGAAAGCTGCACATTTAGTGCTATGGCCTGTCGGTAGGTGGCTGGGTATTTGCGCTTGTGTTCAACTGCCTGGGGTAAGGACATTTGGACACTGCGTGGGACACGGAAGTGGATGTGGTCGCTGATTGTGCTTGTGAAGGTACAGGTGCAGGGCAGGAGGCATCCGGGCCTGCATCTTGGACGGGAGATTGGCCAGTACGTAACATTGGGGAAGAGGAGTCAGTGTTGTGTCCCGCAGACACAGATTGTGGACCCAGGTGTTCGGCCCACCTATTAGGGTGCTTTGATGCCATGTGGCGGATCATGCTGGTGGTGGTGAGGTTGCTAGTGTTCACGCCCCTGCTCATTTTGGCACGGCACAGGTTACAAATTAAAATTATTTTATCCTCCACACTTTCCTCAAAAAAGCGCCAGACTGCGGAACACCTACCCCTTTGCAAGGGAGATTGCCGCAAGGGGGTGTTCCAGGGAACAGTTGAGGGCCTATTTGATCTGGCCCCCCTTCTCCCTTTTGCCACCTCACTGCCTCTTCCAGCCTGTTGCGGTGCTGCAGAACTCTCCCCCTCTGTACTGCTTTCCTCACTCGGCTTTCCACCTTCCCAGGTTGGGTCAGTGATTTCATCATCCACCACCTCCTCTTCCACTTCCTAACTCTGGTCATCCTCCTGACTTTTTGACCTAACAAGAACCTCAGTTATTGACAACTGTGTTTCATCCTCATCATGAACCTCTTAAGACACTAATTGCGGTTGACTATTTGCCATTCCCCACCGTCATCTTTTTCTGATTGTGGATGCTCAAGAGTTTGCGAGTCAGTGCACAAGATCTCCTCATGGCCCTCTTCAAGCGGGCTTGGCGAGAGGGCTAAATCAAGGAATGGCATTGAAAAGAGCTCCCCGGAATATCCGAGTGTGGGATCAGTTGTTTGCCAAGATTCTCCATGGTGGGAGGAAAGAGGATCAGGGTGAGGATTATGTTGACCAGACTCTTGGCTACTGAGACAGGACTTTGTGGAAGACAGGGTGGTGCTTAACCAACTGGAAGCATTATCCGCTGCAATCCAACCGACCACTTAATCGTACTGGTGTGACTTCGAGAGTGATGGCCTGTGCCACCCTGCAAACTGGGACATAATGCTAGGTATCGTGGATGAGCGTGTTTCTTGTGCTCTGGCAGCAGGCACAGTTTCACTGAATCGGGTCAAGAAAGTAGTAGCACAAGCAGATAAGGTACAGCTACTGAGGAGATATTTTGAAGAGATATCCAAAAGTAGATTAAATGAGGGAATGCATGTAATTAAATGGTTCCTGGAACATATAGAAATTAAACAATTAACAAAACAGAAAGAAATGTTGGAACCCCTCAGAAATACACAAGATACTGAACTCTTAAAGGGACTCTGTCACCACTTTCTAACCCCCCCTTTTCAAAGTATTGTTATCTGCATGGCGCCCCTGTGATTATAAATGTGTTGTTAGAAGTTAAATTCGCCGTCTCCTTTTGATAAAAAGAGCTTTTATCTAACCTGTCAATCTTCTTGATAAGGTGCCCAGGGCGTTTCTTTTCGTCTCAATCTGCCGCCCGCCGCCGCCACCGTTGGTGCCCAGCTCCTCCCCTCATGCTTTCAGCGCCGCCTGAATGTAATCAAATACGCCTCCGGCTCTCTCTGTGCCCCCTCCTCCTTTTCAAAGATCCCGCGCGTGCGCACAGGGCTGTGCCTGATGCGCCCGTGCGGACATTTACAATCAGCCTCATTGAGCGAAGTGCGCATGCGCGCACTTCGCTCAACCTCCTCATCAGACGAGCACTGCAGCAGGCTGCAGTGCTCGTCTGATGAGGAGGTTGAGCGAAGTGCGCGCATGCGCACTTCGCTCAATGAGGCTGATTGTAAATGTCCGCACGGGCGCATCAGGCACAGCCCTGTGCGCACGCGCGGGATCTTTGAAAAGGAGGAGGGGGCACAGAGAGAGCCGGAGGCGTATTTGATTACATTCAGGCGGCGCTGAAAGCATGAGGGGAGGAGCTGGGCACCAACGGTGGCGGCGGCGGGCGGCAGATTGAGACGAAAAGAAACGCCCTGGGCACCTTATCAAGAAGATTGACAGGTTAGATAAAAGCTCTTTTTATCAAAAGGAGACGGCGAATTTAACTTCTAACAACACATTTATAATCACAGGGGCGCCATGCAGATAACAATACTTTGAAAAGGGGGGGTTAGAAAGTGGTGACAGAGTCCCTTTAAGATCAAGATAAATGAAATGTAGGGCACACCACCACTTAGTGACACATGGAGGGTTAATAGAACAATATATTTATTTATTCTTATTCAAATGTTCGTTATATACAGTACTTACTAAAATACATACTAACTCATATGGCTAAAATTAATACTTTATAAATTAATAAAAAGACATAAAAAACATAATACAGATTAATATTTCCTGTATTTTGGCCAATGTATCTGGGTCTATATGGATCAGAAATATTGTCTCTCCGATGGGTTAACTAACCCAGCTAATGTCACGATCAGCAATGTTTGAATAGTATGGAACAGTCCGGTATTTAGATGAAGTTTTCAGTATAGTAACTTGTATCTACTGGTTAATCATCGCTTTATATGTTCACTACAGTACAGTTGAGTATCACTGTCTATTTGTATAGTAAACCATTTCTGCTTTTACTCACTGTTTTAGTTGAGTCGTGCCGGTTTTGATTGCATCACTCGTGGCGTCCCACGTGCAATGGAGTCGTTATAGGCTGTGATATAGTTGTAGTTTGGTTCCCAAGTAAACTTAATCAAAGTCCTCTGTGTGGGATTTGGGATCTTTAGTAATCGTCTGTAGCCGTGCTGTGCCGGTGATTTACCTGATATTCCTGCACTGCTAGTTTATTTCACACAAGGTCAGGTCTCACTGGAAAAATTACAGGTTTCCGGCTTTTTTCTTACCAAGTTATTTACCGATCCCTCTCCTCTTACTTGACTTTAAGCGCTTTTAATCCTCCGGTCCCGTACTTTGTTTCATGGGATTCCTAATCGCCATACGCGTTTCGGCGTGAACTAAGACTCCTTCTTCAGTGGCAAATTTTTCCCATGAAAGTGATGGATTTTTATACACCTTTATACACCTTGCTAAATTAATTAAATTGTGCTGTTCCAAAAAAATGGCATGGATTCCTTATCATCTCATAGTAAAGGGACATATTATCTTATATACTTATAGACCCCATTGTTTCAACAATAGTTGGATATTTTCTCAGGTTAAAAAATTTATTAAATCATCATATAGATATATGGTTAAAAAATGTGTTAAATCATCATATAGATATATGGTTAAAATGGTTCAATTTTATAAAATACATAAAAAATAAGTAAAACAAAATAAATATAAATGAACAGGGCGACAGTTCAACATTGTAAACATAGCACAGGATCATTGTATTTCGTTCTGTGTATACTTGTATTAAATAATACCAGTTGTTTAAAACCAAAATGCACAATCTGCAATGCGGTAATGCATTTTTTTCTAAAAAACAATCATACTGCGTTTTTTATGTAGTCTGTCTTCTCCTAATATTTGGACGAATATCCATATGTTATAATTTTCCTATGTGATTGCCAATGTCGACTTTATGTCGTCCTGTTTTAAACTGTATATTTTCATATTTCTTCTAGTTCAAAATATAATGGATGTACTATAAGATTATTATCATAGCAGGTGGCTGCAGTCATCTGTAAATTTAGAAGGCAGAGGACAGTGGGCAGTATATAATAGAGCAAAAAATAATTGAGCAAAAAGTAGAAGGTCAAATAGATGACAGGTAGTTTGGAGTATACATAAGGAGAAATTATTCAGGAAGAAAATATTCATACGGAGAAAATAATAGTAATCGTAGAGAGAATCTTAAGAAGGGGATAGGGAGAGTGGGCCACCCACCGAAGGGGCACTCGGAGACATACAGTAGCTCACGAGTCCCTCCTCGGTGAGGGACCCCCTCCCCCCAGAGAAAACTCACAGGAACCCATAGATCTCAATTTCAGCGTTTAATCCTGCTGGTAGAAGGGTGTTGAAGTCAAAGATATACCTAGATTCAATCCTTGACATTCTTTTGATGTGATTCCCACCCCTCCAATCTATTTCTACCTTTTCTAAGGCTGTAAAGGTGAGTCCCTTTGGGTTCTGATTGTGTGTAGTCTTAAAGTGATTAGATAAAGTACTGTATTTTTCGCTTTATAAGACGCACCTGATTATAAGACGCACCTAGGTTTTTGAGGAGGAAAATAAGAAAAAAAATATTTTGAACCAAAAGGTGTGCTTTTGGTGGATTTTGAACTAATGGTCTGGGGATGACACTGTTATGGGGCTCTGTGGATGATGTACTGTTATGGGGGATCTGTGGATGACACACTGTTATGGGGGGGATCTATGGATGATGCACTGTTATGGGGGGGGGAATCTGTGGATGATGCACTGTTATGGGAGGGATCTATGGATGATGCACTGTTATGGGGGATGTGTGCTGTGAAACATAGGGCCATGAGGGGGGCCAGCATAAGATGCTATATGTGTGGGTGACACAAATATAGTATCTTATGCTGGTCCCCCTCATGGCCCTATGTTTCACAGCATTACAGTATTTTATTCTTTGTATGTAAAATATTTATTTAATCCTGAATCAATCGCTTTCCATTTGATAAACTAGCCGACACTGATATATCGCCGGCTGCTATGCTGCACAGTCTGGCCGGCGATACATCAGTCACAGTGCGGGGAGGGAGGAGGGGCTGGAGGCAACTCACAGCGGGGCCCGGTGCAGTCACTGTAGTACACCGGGACCCGCACACAGAAGTCTCTTTGTATGTAAAATCTTTCATTAATCCTTTATACCGTAAATTGCTCTCCTTTTGATAAATTTTACTAGCCTAATCGCCTGCATCAGTACTCACTATGAATGTAGCGTGCGGTCCCTCCGACGCATGACTTCAGCCTGCTCCTGCTTCATTAATGAAGTAGGAGGAGCGTGACGTCAGTCACACGCTGGCCGGACCGCACGCTACATTCATAGTGAGTACTGATGCAGGCGATTAGGCTAGTAAAGTTTATCAAAAGGAGAGCGATTTACGGTATAAAGGATTAATGAAAGATTTTACATACAAAGTGACTTCTGTGCGCGGGGCCCGGTGTAATACAGTGACTGCACCGGGCCCCGCTGTGAGTTGCCTCCAGCCCCTCCTCCCTCCCCGCACTGTGACTGATGTATCGCCGGCCAGACTGTGCAGCATAGCGGCCGGCGATACATCCGTGTCAGCCCTGTAAAAAAAGTCAACCATCGTTTTATAAGACGCACTGTCATTTTCCCCCCTCTTTTGGGGGAAAAAAAGTGCGTCTTATAAAGCGAAAAATACGGTATGTTTCTCATAACCCTTCTTTATGTTGGAGATATGTTCTGCTATACGAACCTTGAGCTGTCTTTTAGTTCTCCCTACGTATTGTCTTTTGCAGGGACATTGTATAACATAGATAACGCTATTGGAGTTACACGTAAGGAAATCTTTAATCGTATGCTGGTGAGTATTTGTAGTGGAATTTACTAAAGATGTATTTTTAGGGAATGTAGTGGTCTTACAACCCATACATTTCCCACATCGCAAAAAACCTGTGGTATTTGTCCATTTTTGTATGGACAATTGTGATTTATATTTACTTGTTTTAGGGATTGTTGGTGCCACCATAAGTCCTAAATTAGGTAGTGAAAGTGACTTGTGGGAAGTGTGGGACTAGGTGACCTATTACCTTATCTTTACTTATAAAGTGCCAGTGTTTGTTGATGATATATCTCACCTTTTTGTGACCTACTTTTTGCTCAATTATTTTTTGCTCTATTATATACTGCCCACTGTCCTCTGCCTTCTAAATTTACAGATGACTGCAGCCACCTGCTATGATAATAATCTTATAGTACATCCATTATATATTGAACTATAAGGAATATGAAAATATACAGTTTAAAACAGGACGACATAAAGTCGACATTGGCAATCACATAGGAAAATTATAACATATGGATATTCGTCCAAATATTAGGAGAAGACAGACTACATAAAAAACACAGTATGATTGGTTTTTTTTAGAAAAAAAACGCATTATTACCGCATTGCAGATTGTGCGTTTTTGTTTTAAACAACTGGTATTATTTAATACAAGTATACACAGAACGAAATACAATGATCCTGTGCTATGTTTACAATGTTGAACTATGTCGCCCTGTTCATTTATATTTATTTTGTTTTACTTATTTTTTATGTATTTTATAAAATTGAACCATTTTAACCATATATCTATATGATGATTTAACACATTTTTTAACCATATATCTATATGATGATTTAATACATTTTTTAACCTGAGAAAATATACAACTATTGTTGAAACAATGGGGTCTATAAGTATATAAGATAATATGTCCCTTTACTATGAGATGATAAGGAATCCATGCCATTTTTTTGGAACAGCACAATTTAATTAATTTAGACCACACCTGGCAAGGTGTATAAAAATCCATCACTTTCATGGGAAAAATTTGCCACTGAGGAAGGAATCTTAGTTCACTCCGAAACGCGTATGGTGATTAGGAATCCCATGAAACAAAGTACGGGACCAGAGGATTAAAAGCGCTTAAAGTCAAGTAAGAAAAAAGCCGGAAACCTGTAATTTTTCCAGTGAGACCTGACCTTGCGTGAAATAAACCAGCAGCGCAGGAATAATATCAGGTAAATCACCGGCACAGCACGGCTACAGACGATTACCGAAGATCCCAAATCCCACACAGAGGACTTTGATTAAGTTTACTTGGGAACCAAACTACAACTATATCACAGCCTATAACGACTCCATTGCACGTGGGACGCCACAAGTGATGCAATCAAAAGCGGCACGACTCAACTAAAACAGTGAGTAAAAGCAGCACCGGTTCACTATACAAATAGACAGTGATACTCAACGGTACTGTATTGAACATTTAAAGCGATGATTAACCAGTAGATACAAGTTACTATACTGAAAACTTCATCTAAATACCGGACTGTTCCATAATATTCAAACATTGCTGATCGGGACATCAGCTGGGTTAGTTAACCCATCGGAGAGACAATATTTCTGATCCATATAGACCCAGATACATTGGCCAAAATACAGGAAATATTAATCTGTATTATGTTTTTTATGTCTTTTTATTAATTTATAAAGTATTAATTTTAGCAATATGAGTTAGTATGTATTTTAGTAAGTACTGTAAATAACGAACATTTGAATAAGAATAAATAAATATATTGTTCTATTAACCCTCCATGTGTCACTAAGTGGTGATGTGCCCTACATTTCATTTATCTTGATCTTAATAATAATTTTAGAGGATTGGGTGAATCCTCTTTGTAGGAGCACCCATACTGTTCTTGATTAGTAGGTGAGCACTCTCTAACATTTATTTCTGAAGATACTGAACTCTATCGCCAAGAATAAGTCTCCTGGGCTTGACGGTATTCACTTTAAGGTATGTGACACTTATAGAAAAGTATTCTATCTAAAGTATCTAAATTACAAAAAATGTGGAATGCCTATAGGAATAATAAATTACTGCCCGATTCTTTTTGTCAAGCTCTTATAACACTAATATTAAAACCAGATAAAAATCCTAAATTAATGGAATTATAGCGCCCTATATCCTTGATAAATACAGATAATATGTTACTAGCAAAGGCATTGGCGACTAGACTTATCCATGAGGATCAAACCAGTTTTATGCCCAGGAACTTTACATCGGTTATTAGGAGATGTATTTTTAATATGCAAGGGAACCAATAAATAGTGGTCAGTGACAATTCGTCTAAATTGACGCATCTAAAGTATTTGATAAAATGGAATGGCCTTTTCTGGTTGCTACATTGAAGAAAATTCAGTTTGGTAACAATTATATTTCATGGATAAAACTTCTATATATGGATGTTAAAGCTACAATATTAGTGAATGGTGAGATCTCAGATTCTATTAAAATTCAGAGAGGAGTCAGGCAAGGCTGTCCCCTATCCCCACTTTTATTTGCTATAGCATTGGAACCCTTAGCATCTCTAATAAGACAAGATGAAGAGATAATAGGTTTCAAATATGGGACTTATGAAGAAAAGATTTCATTGTATGCAGATGATCTGATGTTGTTTATGGGGTCTCACGATTAGAGTTGAGCGTTCACCTGGATGTTCGGGTTCGACAGTTTCAGCCGAACTTCACAAAAAAACTTAGAGTTCAGAAACTGAACTTGACCCGAACCCCGTTGAAGTCTATGGGGACCCGAACTTTTGAGCACTAAAATGGCTCTAAAAAAGTGGTTAAGAGCATGGCAAGTGCTCTGCAAACAAATGTGGATAGGGAAATTACTTCAAATAACATAAAATACGTAAAAATAAAAAATAGTATTCTTGATCTAGGAGGAGGAGGTCCATATGGAGTAGGAGGTTGAGGATGTGACGGTGTCGGTGGAAGTGGCAGTGGAGGAGGTAGCCAACACTGGTTTTTGTTTTTTATTTTATTATTATTATTATTATTATTATTTTATTTGGGTAGACCCCAAAACATTGGGAAATATAACCTGTGATAACCCCCTCCAGCCGTGCTAAACAAACGTTCAGACAATACACTGGCTGCAGGGCAGGCCAGCACCTTCAAGGCGTAAAGGGCAAGCTCAGGCCATGTGCCCAATTTGGAGACCCAGAAGTTGAAAAGGGCAGACCCATCAGCCAGTACGTGTAGGCGTGTACACACATACTGCTCCACCATGTCACACGTCCCTGTAACGTCCACGATCCAATTGGATATCTTCTCTATCAACTTTCGATGTTCTTTTCTGCGGCTACCATGTTGATCACGGTTAGCGGCGAATCAGAGTTCCACGCCGGAGAGGGAGCGTGAGAAAGGGATACCACATCCATGAGAGGTAAATGGCTGAAATGTGATCGAGCGGAAATGTAAGTTATTAAAGCGGAAGGATCGAATGAAGAGGGGGCAAGTGTCAATTAAAAACGAATTTTTGAAATTTAAGTCCCTGTCACCTATGCAGAGCAGGGTTTTTTCTTTGGCAAAAATGGTTTAATGTCACCCACCAATGGAACAGACGATTTTTTAAATTTCGGTCCCTGTGAACTATGCAGAGCAGGGGTTTATTCACGGCAAAATTGGTAAAATCTCACCTAACAATCTAACAGACGATTTTTTTACATTTAGGTCCCTGTCAACTATACAGAGCAGGGGTTTATTCACGGCAAAAATGGTAAAATGTCACCCAAGAATGTAACAGACGCTTTTGCACCCTGCTCCCTCTTTTGCTGTGCTGGTGCCTCTGTGCAACCACCGCCTCTTCCTCTGAACTATACAGGTCACTCGTATGACCTTGATTCCATGTGGGATCTATTACCTCATCATCCTCCACATCATCTTCCACCCACTCTTTACCCCTGTCCTTCTTGTCGGTCTGCAGACTGCAGAAAGCCACAGCAGTTGGCACTTGTGTTTTGTCATCAGATACGTGCTGCGGTGGTATTCCAATGTCCTCATCCTGAAACATAAGTGGTTGGGCATCAGTGCAGTCAATCTCTTCCACCTCTGGTGCAGAGTTATGTGGATGGCCCATGGAAACCCTGCTTGCAGAGTCATCAAAAAGCAGAAGAGACTGCTGCATGACTTAGGGCTCAGACTGCTTGGCTGATTTGCAACGGGGTGAGTTGAAAGACAGATGGCCATGGGCTGTAGGTGCCAACTCTGGTCTTTCAGCAGGGGACTGGGTGGGAGACAATGCAAAGGAACTGTAGGCACTGTCAGCCCCCCAATCTACTATAGTCTGTACTTGTTCTGGCCTCATCATTCGTACTGTCCTAAATGCAGTATAGGCCGCAAATTTACTTTCTAGCGCAAAAGATGAGCATTTGTCACCCAACAATGTAACAGACGAATTAATGAAATGTATTACCTTGTCCACTAGGTAGAGCAGGGGTATATCACAGCCACAAATTGGTGAATGTCACAAAACAATGTAACAGACAAATTAGTGAAATGTATTTACTTGTCTATTAGGTAGAGCAGGGGTATATCACAACCAAAAATTTGGGATATGTAACCCAAAAATGTATCCGACAAATTAGTGAAATGACTTAAAATAAAATACGTAAAAATTAAAAATAATAATGTCTGTGAAGGTTCTCATTTATCCAGGTCATCTGTAAAGAATAAATCAAGGCAACGGGACTTACTGTAGATTTCTTGAAAACGTTTGACTCGTTCTTCCAACGAGCTTTCTCAATTCTGAGTGACTGTACAAGAATTCTCTGGGAATAAATATGTAACTGAATCAACATCTGGTAATTATACCCAGCATGGGGTCAGAGGTCAATATACCCAGCATGGGGTCAAAGGTGTTGATTCCATTATCCTAATTGGAGTCAGTAGGTGATAATGACCTGCCAGAAAAAGGTGTCAAGACAGCATTGTATGTGGCAGACAATAGATGTCTAACCCCCCCCCCCCCGCCTCTATTTAAGCTTGGCTTCTCCATTTTTTTTTACGTAAATGGCCTCCTTCACACCTCGTTTGTACCAATCGGCCTCCTTATCCAAAACACGTACTTGACTGTCTTCAAAGGTGTGACCTGTTTCTTTTAGATGTAAGTACACGGCGGAATCTTGACCAGAGGTTTTGACTCTTCTATGCTGAGCCATACGCTGATGTAGTTGTTGTTTTGTTTCGCCAATATACAGCTCTGAGCATTCCTTATTACACTGGACTGCGTACACAATGTTGTCCATCTTGTGTTTAGGCGTTGGGTCTTTTGGGTGAACTAGTTATTGCCTCAGCGTTTTGCTGGGTTTAAAGCAGACAGGGATGTAATGCTTATTAAAAATCCTTTTGAGTTTCTCAGACAACCCAGCTACATATGGGATAACCATATTCTTGCGTCTGTCATGCTTCTCGCCCTCACTGGTAGTGCTCTTTCTTCTCCTTCCTTCTGTTTTGACAAAGGCCCAATCTGGATACCCACAAGTTTTAAGTGCCCCTCCTTCGCCTTGGCCTCTGTGCTGGTGGGGATTTTCTCTGCCCGGTAGTGTAGAGTCTTGATGACTTCCAGTTTGTGGTCTAGAGTATGGTGGGAATCAAATAGCAGGTACTGGTCTGTGTGTGTTAGTTTTCGATAGACCTCTATTCCCAGCTTCCTTCCCTCTTCCACTGGTCTAAGAAAGTCCAGAAACACCAGTTTGTTGTTCTGCATATCTTCCCGCGTGAAATTGATGTTATGATCCACTGAGTGGATGTGATCGGTGAAAGCCTGTAACTCTTGTTTATGAATTTTAACCCAAGTGTCATCCACATATCTGAACCAATGACTCTGAGTAATTCCCTTGAAAGTGGTCAAAGCTTTCCTTTCTACTTCCTCCATATACAGGTTCGCTACAATAGGTGAGACTGGCGATCCCATAGCACAGCCATGTTTTTGCTTGTAGAACTTGTCCTTATACTTGAAGTAGGTGGTACTCAGACAAAGGTCCAGTAAGGCACACACTTGGTCTGGGCTAAGTTCTGTTCTGCAGCCTAAGGTGTTGTCTAGTAGCAACTGTTTCCTGACTGTTTCAATTGCCTCTGTAGTGGGTATGCAGGTGAAGAGGGATGTAACATCATAGGAGACCATTGTTTCTTCTGTGCCCAATACCAAGTTCTGGATTTTGGTGGTGAAATCCTGAGAGTTCTGTATGTGATGTTGTGTGTTTCCAACCAAGGGCGCTAGGATTCTGGCTAAGCATTTTTCCACATTGTAGGTCACATAGTTGATGCTGCTGGCAATTGGCCTGAGAGGGGTCCCATCCTTATGTATCTTAGGAAGTCCATAAATACATGGAGGGGCTTCCCCAGGGTAGAGGTGATGATACATGGCCCGATCAATGATTTTGTCCTTTTCTAGTTGTTGTAGTAGTTCTATAACCTTCTTCTTGCAACCACTCGTTGGGTCTCGTCTTAGGGCCTCATATGTGTTGTTATCATCCAGGAGTGTGGTCACTTTGGCATCGTAGTCAGATGTATTAAGTACAACCGTGCATCTTCCTTTATCCTCAGGCAGGATGGTGATGTTTGTGTCTTTCTTCAGGGATGTAACCGCCTTCCTTTCTTCTCTAGTCAAGTTTGAAGGAGGTGGTTTGGCACTGGCCAGAGCTGCAGACACTTTAAAGCGAAGTTGTTCAGCCTCACCCTGTGGTATTTTGTTGCTGTGGATTGAGGCTTCAGTGGCTGAAATAATATCAACTATTGGTATGGTTCTTGGTGTTATTGCAAAATTCAACCCTTTAGCAAGGACATCCATCTCAGGCTGGGTGAGAACCCGGTCTGAAAGATTCTGCACCCATTTCTCTTTGTTTTGCACTGTCCTTGTTTCCTCCTTTCACCTCCATGTCAGTTCTTCACTGTTATGGCTGTTTGCAGTTCGGGATAACAAAATGCAGAACTAATAATGGAATCCAATAATAATGATAATGGAATCAACACCTTTGACCGCATGCTGGGTATATTGACCTTTGACCCTATGCTGGGTATAATTACCAGATGTTGATTCAGTTACATATTTATTCCCAGAGAATTCTTGTACAGTCACTCAGAATTGAGAAAGCTCGTTGGAAGAACGAGTGAAACGTTTTCAAGAAATCTACAGTAAGTGCCATTGCCTTGATTTATTCTTTACAGATATACCATGACCTGGATAAATGAGAACCTTCACAGACATATTGCAACACATTTTGGGGGGAAAACCCTTAAACTTGTACTAGAATATGAAAAGACAGCAAGAAAACTGTCAGACTATAGAAACCACCTGCGTTTCAACCTCAGATGCCAAAAACAGGGGCTGGTACCATGCACCATCCGTTTGGACTCCATGGTGAAGGGTCACAGAGATGAGATGATTCTACAAAAATCCCAGAAACAACTACTAAATGAACGGGTACGACAGACCCATTTAACAGTTGAAGCCTTGAAACAAACTATCAGTCAGCTGGAAGAGGACCTGACTTTGCAGCTACCCACTGAAACGTTGAGGAAAGTAGCAGATTTCACAATACATGCTCTACAAGTTCTACAAGAAAAAACATGGCTGTGCTATGGGATCGCCAGACTCACCTATTGTAACGAACCTGTATATGGAGGAAGTAGAAAGGAAAGCCCTGACCACTTTCAAGGGAATTACACAGAGTCATTGGTTCAGATATGTGGATGACACTTGGGTTAAAATTCATAAACAAGAGTTACAGACTTTCACTGACCACATCAACTCGGTGGATCATAACATCAATTTCACGTGGGAAGATATGCAAAACAACAAACTGGCGTTTCTGGACTGTCTTATAACAGTGGAAGAGGGAAGGAAGCTGGGAATAGAGGTCTATCGAAAAACCAACACACACAGACCAGTACCTGCTATTTGATTCCCACCATCCTCTAGACCACAAACTGGGAGTCATCCAGACTCTACACCACCGGGCAGAGAAAATCCCCACCAGCACAGAGGCCAAGGCGAAGGAATTAAAACACCTCAGAGGGGCACTTAAAACTTGTGGGTATCCAGATTGGACCTTTGTCAAAACAGAAGGAAGGAGAAGAAAGAGCACTACCAGTGAGGGCGAGAAGCATGACAGATGCAAGAATATGGTTATCCCATATGTAGCTGGGTTGTCTGAGAAACTCAAAAGGATTTTTTAAAAACATCACATCCCTGTCTGCTTTAAACCCAGCAACACACTGAGGCAACAACTGGTTTACCCAAAAGACCCAACGCCTAAACACAAGATGGACAACATTGTGCACGCAGTCCAGGGTAATGAGGAATGCTCAGAACTGTATATCAGCGAAACAAAACAACAACAGCGTATGGCTCAGCATAGAAGAGCCAAAACCTCTGGTCAAGATTCAGTCGTGTACTTACATCTAAAAGAAACAGGTCACAACTTTGAAGACAGTCAAGTACATGTTTTGGATAAGGAGTCCGATTGGTACAAACGAGGTGTGAAGGAGGCCATCTACATAAAAATGGAGAAGCCAAGCTTGAATAGAGGCGGGGGGGAGGGGGGGGGGGTTAGACATCTATTGTCTGCCACATTCAATGCTGCCTTGACACCTTTTTCTGGGAGGTCATTATCGCCTACTGACTCCAATTAGGATAATGGCATAAACACCTTTGACAACATGTTGAGTATAATGAGCTCTGACCCTATGCTGGGTATAATTACTAGATGTTGATTCAGTTACATATTTATTCCCAGAGAATTCTCGTATAGTCACTCAGAATTGAGAAAGCTCGTTGGAAGAACGAGTGAAACGTTTTCAAGAAATCTACAGTAAGTCCAGTTGCCTTGATTTATTCTTTACAGATAAAAATAATAATCTTGATCTATGAGGTGGAGGTCCATATGAAGTAGGAGGTTGAGGAGGCGGTGGACGTAGCGGTGTAGGTGGAAGCGGTGGTGGAGGAGGAGGAGGTAGCCAACACTGGCTTTTGGTTTTAATTTAATTTTTTTATTTTGTTTAAATTAGATTACACCCCAAAAGAGTGTGAAATATCAAAAATACAACAATGAGAAATTGCGTTAGAGTATAACAATGGCTGGGTAAGGCCGGTATACATATCTATTTTGCACAAGGTACGGACAAGTCCTGTGTATGGTTGAGCGAACCCATACTGTAAAGTTCGGGTTCGTACCGAAATTTAGGATTTTTGGACCGCGAACCCGAACTTTTCAGTAAAAGTTTTGTTCGGTGTTTGACAATTTAATGGTGCTTTTGAAAGGCTGCAGAGCAGCCAATCAACAAGCGTTTAACTCGTGTGCCCTTAGAAGCCATCACAGCCATGCCTACTAATGGTATGGCTGTGATTGACCAGTACAGCATGTGACCCAGCCTCTATATAAGCTGGAGTCACGTAGCGCTGCATGTCACTCTGCTCTGATTAGTGTAGGGATAGGATGGTGCTTCTGTGAGGGAGAGAATTGGAAAGAATCTTTAATCTGAAGTG
Organism: Bufo bufo; assembly: GCF_905171765.1. Taxonomy (NCBI): domain Eukaryota; kingdom Metazoa; phylum Chordata; class Amphibia; order Anura; family Bufonidae; genus Bufo; species Bufo bufo. Next base: position 162,946,294 of record NC_053393.1, on the reverse strand, counting down.
CTTGTTAACTCAGCGATCTACATAGATTTTGTTTTGTGGGTGCAGTGCACAATCTTTTTACCCTGCCCTGAGCCCAGTGACACAGAAAAATAACTTTTATTCGTCTGTTAGGTGGGCGGCGGCAGCCATTTTATGCAAGTTCAGTGCACCAGCACAGCATATGTGAATTTGTGACAGTCAAATAGAAGCTTGAAATACTGCAATTATATTCTGGGTTTAAAAAAGCACAATTTTTTTTACAATACCCTCCATCTGGGGCCTATGCAGCATTTGTCAGTGTGAAATTTAAGCTTGAAACACTGCAATAATTTTCTGGGTTTTAAAAAACACCCTTTTTGGGGAAAATACAAAATTTGCAGCCTTTGCTGCATCCGTCAGTGTGAAATACAAGCGTTAGATACTACTGTTATATTCTGTTATTAAAAGAACACCTATTTTGGGCAAAACATAAAATTTCCAGCCTTTGCTGAATCTGTCAGTGTGAAATACACGCGTTAGATACTGCTGTTATTCTGTTATTAAAAAAAAAATACAAAATTTGCGGAGAATGAGGAGAGCGTCGAATAAGGGACGTGGCCCCGGTTGTGGTGCTGCTGGTGGAGCTCCTGTTGCAGGGAGAGGACGTGGTCAATCTGTGCCAGCTACATGCACAAGTGAAACACCTTTCTCAGGTGCAAGTAGGCGACAGAACCTTCAGCGTTATTTGGTCGGGCCTGATGCGGCTCTTCAAATGGTGAGGCCAGAACAGGTACAGGCGATAGTAGATTGGGTTGCTGACAGTGCCTCCAGTTCCTTCACATTGTCTCTCACCCAGTCTCCTGATGAAAGATCAGAGTTAGCACCTGCAGCTGATGTCCATCAGTCTTTCACCTCACCCCCTTGCAAATCAGCCAAGCAGTCTGAGCCCCAAGTCATGCAGCAGTCTCTTCTGCTTTTTGATGACTCTGCTAGCAGGGTTTTCCAGGGCCATCCACATAACCTGCCCTAGAAGTGGAAGAGATTGAGTCCACCGATGCTCAACCACTTATGTTTCAGGATAAGTACATGGGAGGACCATCACAGCACGTCTCGGATGATGACGAAACACAGGTGCCAACTGCTGGGGCTTTCAAAACTGTGAAGAATGACAAGGAGGGCAGGGGTGAAGACTGGGTGGAAGATGATGTGGAGGACAATGAGGTCCTCGACCCCACATGGAATCAAGGTCATGCGAGTGACCTGTGTAGTTTGGAGGAAGAGGCGTTAGTCACACAGAGCCACCAGCACAGCAGAAGAGGGAGCAGGGTGCAAAAGCGGAGCAGCCATCCCCTAGACAGTACACCTGCTACTGCCCAACACAGCATGGGACCTAGCACATCAAAGCCAGCTGCAAGGAGATCCCTGGAGTGGCAATTCTTCAGGCTATGTGATGACGACAAGACGCGAGTGGTTTGCACGCTGTGCAATCAGAGCCTGAAGCAAGGCATAAATGTTCTCAACCTGAGCACAACCTGCATGACCAGGCATCTAAGTGCAAAACACGAGCTGCAGTGGAGGAGTCTCTGGCTCCACCTGCATCCTCTTCTGCTGCAGTCTCAGCTTCTTCATCCACCTGGAGTGACAGTGGCACCTGCCACCACGCAAACAGAGGATCTGCCAGCAGCACCACCACCTGGGTCACCAAGCATCTCCCCAATGTCCCACGAAAGCGTTCAGCTCTCCATCTCACAAACACTGGAGTGGAAGAGGAAATACCTCCCTACCCACCCACGATCCCTAGCCCTGAATGTCAGCATTTCAAAATTACTGGCCTTTGAAATGCTGTCATTCCGTCTGGTGGAGACGGAGAGTTTTAAAAGCCTTATGGCGGTGGCTGTCCCACAGAACATCATGCCCAGCCGCCACTACTTTTCCAGGCGAGCCATCCCTTCCCTGCACAACCAAGTGGGGGACAAAATCAGGTGTGCACTGTGCAACGCCCTCTGTGGCAAGGTCCACCTAACTAAGCATACGTGGACCAGTGAGCACGGTCAGGGACGTTATATCTCCCTAACAGCACACTGGGTAAATGCAGTGGCGGCTGGACCTGAGGTGGATAGCAGTTTGGCGCACGTCCTTCCACCACCGAGGATTGCAGGGTGTTTCTCTTTGCCTCCTGTTGCTTCCTCCTCCTACTCCGCTTCCTCATCCTCTACCGCCTCCTCATCCGGTCAGCGTTCACCACCAACTTCAGCACAGCCAGGGGTAAACAACAGCAGGCAGTTTTAAAACGTATCTGTTTGGGGGACAAACCCCACACCGCGCAGGAGTTGTGGACGGGCATGGAACAACAGACCGATGAGTGGTTGGTGCCAGTGATCCTTAAGCCCGGCCTGGTGGTGTGCGATAATGGGCGAAATCTCGAAGCAGCTCTGGGACTAGCCTGTTTGACGCACATCCCTTGCCTGGCGCATGTAAAACTCCGATATGTCAGAGCTGCTGCAGAAAGTGCGGGCCGTCTGTGCGCGCTTTCAGCGTTCTCACCCTGCTGCTGTTCGCCTGTCAGCGCTGCAGCGAAACTTCAGCCTTCCCTCTCACCGGCTCATATGCGACGTGCCCACAAGGTGGAACTCGGTGGACGTGCCCACAAGGTGGAAGTCGCTCTACGGAACATCACCACTTCACTACCAATGACTGGACCTCCATGCGAGATCTGTGTGCCTGTTGTGCTGTTTTGAGTACTCCACCAACATGGCCAGTGCCGATGATGCCGTTCTCAATGTTACTATCCCACTTCTATGCCTCCTTGAAAAAACGCTTCGGGCGATGATGGAAGAGGATGTGGCAAAAGAGGAGGAGGAAGAGGGATCATTTACAAGGGTTTCCAGCCAGTCATTCACAAGTGGCTCCGAGGGTGGGTTTATGCACCCACAAACGCCAGGAACACAATTGTCCAGCCAGGGCACAAATCTGGAGGATGACGAGGTGGAGGATGAAGAGGAGGAGATGGAGGAGGAGGAGGAACCCTGTTCACAGCAGAGTGGCACCCAAACCAGCTCATGGCCATCACTGGTGCGTGGCTGGGGGGATACAGAAGACACAGACGATACACCTCCCACAGAGGACAGCTTTTTGTTGCCTCTGGGCAGCCTGACACACATGAGAGATTACATGCTGCAGTGTCTCCGCAACGACCGTTATGTAGAGATGTCGCAAACATAAAATTTTCCGTTTGCGAACGGCGAACGCGAATTTCTGCAGATGTTCGCGAACGGGCGAACCGGGCGAACTGCCATAGACTTCAATAGGCAGGCAAATTTTAAAACCCACAGGGACTCTTTCTGGCCACAATAGTGATGGAAAAGTTGTTTCAAGGGGACTAACACCTGGACTGTGGCATGCCGGAGGGGGATCCATGGCAAAACTCCCATGGAAAATTACGTAGTTGATGCAGAGTCGGGTTTTAATCCATAAAGGGCATAAATCACCTAACATTACTAAATTGTTTGGAATAACGTGCTTTAAAACATCAGGGATGATGTTGTATCGATCAGGTAGTGTAAGGGTTACGCCCGCTTCACAGTGACAGACTTAACTATGACAGACCAAACTCCCCGTTTAACGCACCGCAAACAACCGCAAACAGTCCATTTGCACAACCGCAAACTCCCCCATTTGCACAAGGTTGGATACCAAGCTAGCCATGTCCCGTTCCTTGTCCTCACTGACATCGTTGAAAGTCTCTTCCTCCACCCAGTCATGTACAACACCAAGGGTCCCCGAAAGGTGACAACAAGCCCCCTGGGACGCCTTCTGTGGTTGCTCTTTCACCTCCTCAAAGCGACCTTCCTCCTCTGACTCCTCTTCTTCAGACTCCTCTCTCTGCATTGCCGCAGGTCCAGCAATCGACGACGACAAGGCTGCTTCTGGTGGTGATGTTGACCACAACTCTTCCTCTTCATGCTCATCTACGGCCTGATCCAGCACTCTTCGCAGGGCACGCTCCAGAAAAAACGCATATGGGATGAAGTTGATGAAGTTGCCTTGGGTTTGACTGACCAGGTTTGTCACCTCCGCAAAAGGACGCATGAGCCTACAGCCATTGTGCATGAGCGTTCAGTAATGCGGCCAAAAAATACCCAGCTCCGCAGAGGCTGTCCTCTTTTTTTTTTATTAAAAAAAAATCTGTTCTTAACAGTTTAATCTCTGTTTTGTCCCCTATCCGGGGCCAGTGTGGTGTATGGAATAGATTTTAGGAACGGGGAGATGGAAAAAGATGATTGGTCGGTCCTCTTACTTCCAATTTGGGGCACTGCGCGTGCGCCGTGCAATGTACTGTGCTACCCGATATGAGTGGTATGTTAAGTAGTACTATTCCTATCAGTTTAATCCCTGTTACGTACCCTATCAGGGGACGTGTATGGAATAGATTTTAGACAACCGCAAAGAGTTGTCAATAGTTGACACACTCATGACATAAATTTTATTCCTCTATGAGTCAATCTTGGTGTAGTGATGACTGTGCTCGTGCGCACGTTTGGGAGATTGCAGTCGATGGCGGTTTTTCAAAGCCTATGGTCGTGCTGAGGTAGTTCAGTGACAGTTAAGTGACCCAGAAAACAATGATTCTGCAGTGTGGGCCCATTGTTGGCCTAGTAGGCTTTAATGATCACCTTAGATGATCACAAAGAAAATTAATGTTTTTTCTATGCAAAATTATCCAGCCGATCGCTTTTGGTCTGTTCACAATGAAGCAACGACCTTATCTCACCTAGGGTGTGTCAACATTGCCATTGCCTACAAACTCATAGAGGTGATCGATTAATTGTGATATGGAAGCCCCTTCACCACAACAAGGTAACGATCAAGAAGGGGAATTGACACATGTATTTGCCTTTTTTTTTTGTTTTGTTTTTGCAGCCACAGTGCAGCACCAAAGGCCAGAAAAATTAGGCATGTACACATTATCAGGTATTGTTGCAGCGGACGGAAAAATTTATGTTTTCCAGGCAGAAAGTGCACTAAAACATTGCGGCTTGAACCCTAGTTGGTGGCGGAGAAGTCACGCAAGTCATCCGGCATGCAGAGATTAAATACAGCAGCGTGTGGACCATTTTATAGCCCAAGGCATCTCATCAGGCCTTTTTTAGTCAAATGCATCCCCCACTGTCAGTCCCTTCGGGATCCATGCCTCATTCATCTTAATAAAGTTGAGGTAATCTAGACTTTTTTGACATAGGCAACTTCTCTTCTCAGTGACAATACCTCCTGCTGTGCTGAAGGTCCTTTCTGACAGGACACTTGAAGCGGGGCAGGCCAGAAGTTCTATCGCAAATTGGGATAGCTCAGGCCACAGGTCAAGCCTGCACACCCAGTAGTCAAGGGGTTCATCGCTCCTCAGAGTGTCGATATCTGCAGTTAAGGCGAGGTAGTCTGCTACCTGTCGGTCGAGTCGTTCTCTGAGGGTGGACCCCGAAGGGCTGTGGCGATGCGAAGGACTTAAAAAGCTCTGCATGTCCTCCATCAACAACACGTCTGTATAGCGTCCTGTCCTTGCCGGCGTGGTCGTGGTAGGAGGAGGATTACTTTCACCTCTTACCCTGTTAGAGTCCCGTTGTGCTGTGACATCACCCTTATACGCTGTGTAAAGCATACTTTTTAACTTGTTTTGGAACTGCTGCATCCTTTCCGACTTCCGGCAATTCGGTAACATTTCAGCCACTTTCTGCTTATACCGGAGGTCTAGTAGCGTTGCCACCCAGTACAGGTCGTTTTACTTCAGCCTTTTTATACGAGGGTCCCTCAACAGGCCCATTTGCACAAGGTTGGATGCCGAGCTACTCATGTCCCGTTCCTCGTCCTCACTGATCTCATTGAAGGTCTGTTCTTCCCCCAAGCCATGTACATCACCACGGGTACCAGATAGGTGACAACGAGCACCCTGGGATGCCTGCTGTGGTTGGTCTTCCTCCTCCTCAAATCCACATTCCTCCTCAGACTCCTCTTCCTCAGACTCCTCTTCCAGCGTTGCCGCAGGTCCAGCAAGCGATGCTGATAAGGCTGTTTCTGGTGTTAATGGTGACCACAACTCTTCCTCTTCATGCTCATCTACGGCCTGATCCAGCACTCTTCGCAGGGCACGCTCCAGGAAGAAAACAAATGGGATGATGTCGCTGATGGTGCCTTCGGTGGAGGAGGTTTGTCACCTCCTCAAAAGGACGCATGAGCCTACAGGCATTGTGCATGAGCGTCCAGTAACGTGGCAAAAAAATACCCAGCTTCGCAGAGGCTGTCCTAGCACCCCGGTCATACAAATACTCGTTGACGGCTTTTTCTTGTTGGAGCAGGCGGTCGAACATTGGGAGTGTTGAATTCCAACGTGTCGGGGTATCGCAAATCAAGCGCCTCACTGGCATGTTGTTTCGCCGCTGAATATCTGAAAAGTGGGACATGGCCGTGTAGGAACACCTGAAATGGCCACACACCTTCCTGGCCTGCTTGAGGACGTCCGGTAAGCCTGGGTACTTTTGCACAAAGCGTTGTACGATCAGATTCAACACATGTGCCATGCACGGCACATGTGTCAACTTGCCCAAATTCAATGCCGCCAACAAATTGCTTCCGTTGTCACACACCACTTTGCCGATCTCCAGTTGGTGCGGAGTCAGCCACTGATCCACCTGTGCATTCAGGGCGGACAGGAGTGCTGGTCCGGTGTGACTCTCTGCTTTTAGGATAGTCAACCCCAAGACGGCGTGACACTGTCGTGTCCGGGATGTGGAATAGCCCCTGGGGAGTTGGGGGGTGCAGTTGATGTGGAGCAAGACGCAGCAGCAGAAGAGGACTCAGCCGAGGAGGTTAGCGAAGAGGATGGAGTAGGAGGAGTAGAGGAGGTGGCAGCAGGCCTGCCTGCAAGTCGTGGCGGTGTCACCAACTCCTCTGCAGAGCCACGCATTCCATGCTTGGCAGCCATCAGCAGGTTTACCCAATGCGCAGTGTACGTGATATACCTGCTCTGACTGTGCTTTGCAGACCAGGTATCAGTGGTCAGATGGACCCTTGCCCCAACACTGTGTGCCAGACATGCCATGACTTCCTTTTCCACAATAGAGTACAAGTTGGGGATTGCCTTTTGTGAAAAAAAAATTCGGCCGGGTACCTTCCACTGCGGTGTCCCAATAGCTACAAAATTTTTGAAGGCCTCAGACTCCACCAGCTTGTATGGTAAAAGTTGGCGGGCTAAGAGTTCCGACAAGCCAGCTGTCAGACGCCGGGCAAGGGGGTGACTCTGTGACATTGGCTTCTTGCGCTCAAACATTTCCTTGACAGACACCTGACTGTGGGCAGATGAGCAGGAACTGCTGAAGGTGAGAGGCGGAGTGGCGGATGGTTGAGAGGGGGCAAGGAGGACAGCAGTGGCTGACGTGGCTGAAGATGCTGGACCAGGAGGAGGATGGTGGCTTTGAGTTTGTGTGCTGCTTGTACTCATCATGTGTTGATCCCATATGCGTTTGTGATGTGAGATTATGTGCCTTCGCAAAGCAGTTGTACCTAGGTGGGTGTTGGACTACCCACGACTCAGTTTCTTTTGGCACAGGTTGCAAATGGCATCGCTGTTATCAGAGGCAGACACACCAAAAAAATGCCACACTGCTGAGCTTTGCAATGATGGCATTCTGGTGGTGGCAACAGCATGCGTTGATTGGCGTGCTGTCTGGCTGACCCCGGGTGCTGATACATGCTGTCTGACTGTGCCACTAGCTCCTTGCGATGACCTCCCCCTGCTTCCAACTCGTCTCCTCCTCCTCTCTGTCTCCCCATCTGAACTTTCTGCCTGTTCTTCTTCTCTTCGAGCGGGCACCCACATGACATCCACAGACACATCGTCATCATCAACCGCTTCACTTGTATCTGACAAATCATCAAAGGAAGCAGCAGCGGGTACAAAATCATCATCATCACACCGTACGTCTATGTGTGTAATGCTGCCTGACTGAGACATATCCCTGTTATCTACATCCTCTGGCAATAATGGTTGCGCATCACTAATTTATTCCAACTGATGTGTAAATAACTCCTCTGACAGATCAAGTGAAGCAGCTGTGGTGCTAGTGTTGGTGGTGGCGGCAGGCGGGCGAGTGGTAACTTGAGAGGTGCCCGAAGCTGAGCTGGAGGAGGATGGTGCGTCAAGGTTCCGAGCGGAAGCTGTAGAAGATTAGGTGTCCTGTGTTAGCCAGTAAACTATGTCCTCAGAACTTTTCGAGTTCAGGGTACGTGGCCTCTGAACACTGGGCATTATTCTAGGGCCAAAGAAAATCACAGCACCACGACCACGACGGCCCCTACGGGGTGGCCTGCCTCTGCCTGTCATTTTTTTTTCAATTAGTTGTACTATGCGTGCAAGCTACTGTGACACCAGATATGAGTGGTGCAACTGGGCACTGGCAGTAGTGGGCACAGTACACGCTGTGGGCCTGACACACACGCTTGCAGGCAACTGCAATTATATTACAGTGAAAAAATAGTTTTATTTTTTTAAATGCAAGCTACTGTGACACCAGATATTAGTGGTGGCACTGGGCACTGGCAGTAGTGGGCACAGTACACGCTGTGGGCCTGACACACACGCTTGCAGGCAACTGCAATTATATTACAGTGAAAAAATTGTTGTTGTTTTTTAAATGCAAGCTACTGTGTCACCAGATGTGAGTGGTGGCACTGGGCACTGACAGTAGTGGGCACAGTACATGCTGTGGGCCTGACACACACGCTGGCAGGCAACTGCAATTAGATTACAGAGAAAGAAAAAAAAGCAGACTGATGTACTAGCCCTAAAAAGGGCTTTTTGGGGTGCTGTCAGGACGCTGTCCTTACAGCAGATCAGATGAGTCTTTGAGGACTGGAGTGGACACAGAACACTGGCCTAGCTAACGATTTCCCTATTAAATCAGCAGCAGCTGCACTGTCGCTGCTCTCACTAACACTGCAGCTTCCGAATGAATCTAAGATGGATGCTGTCCTTGCTTTTTGATAGGAGGTGGGAGGGTCTGGGAGGGAGGGTAAGCTGCTGATTGGCTGGAATGTGTCTGCTGACTGTGAGGTACAGGGTCAAAGTTTGCTCAATGATGATGTATAGGGGGCGGACCGAACATCGCATATGTTCGCCCGCCGCGGCGAACGCGAACAAGCGATGTTCGCCGGCGAATAGTTCGCGACATCTCTACTGCCAAGTTGCCCACATTCTAACTTGTGCTGATTACTGGGTGGCCACACTGCTGGATACCCATTACAATGACAAAGTACCATCCTTAATTCCATCACTGGAGCGTGATCGTAAGATGCGCGAGTACAAGCGCACGCTGGTAGACTCGCTGCTGGTGGCATTCCCACCTGACAGCGGGGGCACAGTGGAAGCACAAGGCGAAGGCAGAGGAGGAGGAGGAAGAGGTCGCCAATGCAGTTGGGTCACCGCCAACACCTCAGTAGGCAGGGTTAGCATGGCCAAAATGTGGAAAAGCTTTGTCAGCATGCCACAACAACCAGCACCACCAGCTGATATGGAATATCTTAGCAGGAGGCAGCATTTCAGCAAAATGGTGGAGCAGTATGTGTGCACACGCCTACACGTACTGAATGATGGGTCTGCCCCCTTCAATTTCTGGGTCTCCAAATTGGGCACATGGCCTGAGCTTGCCCTTTACGCCTTGGAGGTGCTGGCCTGCCCTGCAGCCAGTGTATTGTCTAAACGTGTGTTTAGCACGGCAGGGGGTGTTATCAGAGAGAAGCGCAGCCGCCTGTCCACAGCCAATGTGGACAAGCTCACGTTCATTAAAATGAACCAGGCATGGATCCCACAGGACTTATCCATACGTTGTGCAGAATAGACATGTATAACGGCCTTACCCAGCCATTGTTATACTCCAGCGAACATTCTCATTGTTGTATTTTTGATATTTCCCACTCCACTCTTTTGGGGTGTACCCTAATTTAAACAAGAAAAATATATATAAAAAAAACAACACTGTTGGCTACCTCGTCCTTCTCCACCGACGCTTCCACCTACACCGCTACATTCACTGCCTCCTCAACCTCCTACTCCATATGGACCTCCACCTCATACATCAAGATAATTTTTTTTAATTTGTACATATGTTTTTTTTGTCATTTCAATAATTTGTATTGTATTTTCGGGTGAAATTCACCAATTTTTGGCTGTGATATACCCCTGCTCTACCTAGTGGACAAGAAAATACATTTCACTAATTCGTCTGTTACATTCTTTGTTGACATTTAAATTTTTTTTCCATGAATAAACCCCTGCTCTGCATAGGTGACAGCGCTGGCTGATCCAGTGGGGGGCAACAAGGCAATTGCCCCCCTCCCCCCCAGCTGCTCAGAAGTGGGGGGTGGCGGCCGCAGGTCACAGGGAGATAAGCGCTTCAATTGTAGAAGCGCTCATCTCCATAGTCATCTGGATCGCCGTCCTCAAGACAGCGATACAGATGCCTGTGCTGCGGCGGGGAGGGAGAGGCATTTCCCTTCCCCTTCCTTTTTTTTAAATATATATACGATAGTTTCACTGGCACATGATGGGGGGGCTCTAATTACTGGCACGTGATGGGGGGCTCGTATTACTGGCACGTAATGGGGGGGCTCTTATTACTGGCACATGATGGGGGGGCTCTTATTACTGGCACATGATGGGGGTATCTTATTACTGGCATGTGATGGGGGGGCTCTTATTACTGGCACATGATGGGGGCTCTTATTACTATTACTTGCACATGATGGGGGGGCTCTTATTACTGGCATGTGATGGGGGCTCTTATTACTGGCACGTGATGGGGGCACATTTTATTAGCACATTATTGGAGGCACTTATTACTGGCACATTATTTGCACAAAGAAGGGGTATTTTATATGGGGTGCTCTGTGCAGTAGGATTTTATACTGGGACACATTATGGTGGGCACTATGGGGAAGGGGGGAGAGGAGTACTATGGGGTATTCTACAGGGGGCACTAAGAAGATGTATTTTATACTTGCAAATTATGGGGGACACCGAGGGCATCTACTGGGGCACTATACATGGGGCATTTTATACTGGCACATTATGGGGGCACTATGGGGACATTAGCTCAACTGGGGCATTACAAGGGGGTATTTTTTGCACTGTCTATTATAAGGAGAATTACTACTGGGGGGGCATTATGGTGGGCTTTATTACTCCCCCATGGTATGACCCCTAGTAGCAGCACCAGCCTCTCTCTGCTCTGCGACCCCACTGCCCCTTCTCCAAATCCTTATTATGAAATCTTTTTCTTTAGGATAAAAACACATCAGCTCCATCGAGCCCCCCAGCCAAAGTGTTGAAGTGGCATCCGAGATCCCCAAGGGCCAAGCTGAGAAATTGTAAGTTTTCATATGAAATATGTTTATGTTATACACATATAGCAGACACTGTGCCACACAATATACAGTATACCTCTACACTGTGTAGTCTGTTGTATAAGCACCATTGTTTTGTGGCAGCGGACAGAAAATATCCTGGAAGTGCCCCTCCCAAGACCAGGCTCTAGATCCGCCACTGGGTGACAGGGCCCGTAATTTTTAAAAATCGTCTGTTCCATTGATGGGTGACATTAACCCATTTTTGGCGATGAAAAACCCCTGCTCTGCATAGGTGACAGGGACTAAAATTTCTAAAATTCGTCTTTAATTGGCCCTTTCATTCGATCCTTCTGCTTTAATGACTTGTCCCACATTTCAGCTCTATCACATTGCAGCCATTAACCTCCCTTGGATGTGGTCTCCATTTCTCATGCTCCCTCTCCGGCGTGGAACCCTGATTCGCCGCTAACCGTGATCAATATGGTAAGCGCAGAAAAGAACATCAAAAGTTGATAGAGCAGATATCCAATTAGATTGTGGACATCACGGGGACGTGCAACATAGTGGAGCTGTATGTGTGCACACGCCTACACGTACTGACTCATGGGTCTGCCCCCTTCAACTTCTGGGTCTCCAAATTGGGCACATGGCCTGAGCTTGCCCTTTACGCCTTGGAGGTGCTAGCCTGCCCTGCAGCCAGTGTATTGTCTGAACGTTTATTACCACGACTTGAGGGGGTTTTCACAGGCTATATTTCCAATGTTTTGGGTTGTACTCTAATGTAAACAAAAAAATATATATATATATTAAAACCAAAAACCAGTGTTGGCTACCCCCTCCTCCTTCACCGCCGCTTCCACCTACACATCCACCGCCTCCTCAACCTTCTACTCCATATGGACCTCGTCCTCCAAGATCAAGATTATTATTTTAATTTTTATGTATTTTATGTTATTTAAAGTCATTTCCCTATCCACATTTGTTTGCAGAGCACTTGCCATGCTCTTAACCACATTTTGATGCCATTTGCAGCCCTCTACCCATTTCCAGGACATTTTTTCAGCCATTTTAGTGCTCAAAAGTTTTGGTCCCTATTGACTTCAATGGGGTTCGGGTTCAAGTTCGGGTCAAGTTCGGGTCCCGAACTCGAACTTTTTTGTGAAGTTCGGCCGAACCCGTCGAACCCGAACATCCAAGTGTCCGCTCAACTCTAGTCCTGTGGGATCCATGCCTGGTTCATTTTAATGAACATGATATTGTCCGTCTTTCAAGGAAGCATAGAAGTGGGATAGTAACGTTGAGAACAGCGTCATCGGCACTGGCCATGTTGATGGGATACTCGAAACAGCGCAACAAGGCACACAGGTCTCGCATGGAGGCCCACTCATTGGTGGTGAAGTGGTGCTGTTCTGCACAGCGACTCACCCGTGCGTGCTGCAGCTGAAACTCCACTATCACCTGCTGCTCGCACAGTCTGGCCAGCATGTGCAAGGTGGAGTTCCACCTTGTGGGCACGTCGCATATGAGGCAGTGAGCGGGAAGGCCAAAGTTACGCTGCAGCGCTGACAGGCGAGCATATCGGGGTAATTTGTAAGGAACCTCTTCACCACCAAATTTAGCATATGCGCCAGGCAAGGGATGTGCGTCAAACCTGCTAGTCCCAGAGCTGCTATGAGATTTCGCCCATTATCGCACACCACCAGGCCGGGTTTGAGGCTCTCTGACACCAACCACTCATCGGTCTGTTGTTCCATGCCCGTCCACAGCTCCTGCTCAAACAGATACGTTTTAAAACTGCCTGCTGTCGTTTCCCCCTTGCTGTGCTGAAGTTGGTGGTGAAGGTGTTACGCTGACCGGATGAGGAGGCGGTAGAGGATGAGGAAGCGGAGTAGCAGGAGGAAGCAACAGGAGGCAAAGAGAAGCGCCCTGCAATCCTCGGTGGTGGAAGGACATGCGCCAAACTGCTATCCGCCTAAGGCCCAGTCGCAACTGCCTTTACCCAGTGTGCTGTTAGGGAGATATAACGTCCCTGACCATGCTTACTGGTCCACGTATCCGTAGTTAGGTGGACCTTGCCACAGAAGGCGTTGTGCAGTTCACACCTGATTTTGTACCCCACTTGGTTGTGCAGGGGAGGGATGGAAGTAATGGCGGCTGGGCACGACGTACTGTGGGACAGCCACCAACATAAGGCTTTTAAAACTCTCTGTCTCGACCAGGTGGAATTACAGCATTTCAAAGGCCAGTAATTTTGAAATGCTGGCATTTAGGGCCAGAGATCGTGGGTGGGTAGGGGGGTACTTCCTCTTCTGATCCAGTGTTTTGGAGAAAACGATTTGAACACTTCCATGGGACATTGTGGAGATGCTTGGTGACCCAGGTGGTGGCGTTGCTGGCAGATCCTCTCTGTTTGCGGTGTGGCAGGTGCCACTGTCACTCCAGAGGTGGATGAAGAGGCAGAGACTGCTGCAGAAGAGGAAGAAGGAGGAGTCATATATCTTTCTTGGTTTTTGAGGGGTCTACTCCACTGCAGCTCATGCTTTGCACTTATATGCCTGGTCATGCAGGTTGTGCTCAGGTTGGAAACGTTTTTGCATCGCTCCAGGCTCTGATTGCACAGCGTGCAAACCACTCGTGTAATGTTGTCAGCACATTGTCTGAAGAACTGCCACGCCAGGGAACTCTTTGAAGCTGGATTTGGTGTGCTCGGTCCCTTGGTGCAGTGGGCAGTAGCAGGCGTGCTGTCTAGGGAACGGCCGCTCCGCTTTTGCACCCTGCTCCCTCTTCTGCTGTGCTGGTGGCTCTGTGCGACTACCGCCTTTTCCTCCGAACTACACAGGTCACTTGGATGACCTTGATTCAATGTGGGGTCGAGGACCTCATCGTCCTCCACATCATCTTCCACCGAGTCTTCACCCCTGCCTTCCTTGTCGGTCTGCACACTGCAGAAAGCCACAGCAGTTGGCACCTGTGTTTCGTCATCATCCGAGACGTGCTGCGGTGGTCCTCCCATGTACTCATCCTGAAACATAAGTGGTTGGGCATCGGTGCAGTCAATCACTTCCACTTCTGGGGCAGGGCTATGTGGATGGCCCTGGGAAACCCTGCTAGCAGAGTCATCATAAACTAGAAGAGACGGCTGCTGTCTTGGTAGGTAAGATAAGGGAAGGAAACCGAACACAGCAAAGCAAACAAAACAACTGACTAGGCCCTAAATGCTAGGGAACAAAGGGGTCACCTCCTAGCAATCCCTAAAACACTTTCCCTAAGCTGCTATGCCCATGTGCATATCTCGATGGTAGATTTTCAAGTGCCCACGTACCTAAGACTATAACACACTGAAGCAAACGCTCAGCTGTAGGGAAGAGTGAAATAGACACCCAGCTCCTTCTAAAACTGAAGGAGCCAGCATCTCCCTAGAGGCCCAGTCAAAACAGACACAGAAGGAAAAAAGGAATAGGACTTATCTAGAGAAGTTCTAGAGCAGACGATCCACCAAACTTCCAGAGCTTGCACATGGCAGAACTATAACCCGCAAAGCTATAGGGAGATGGAGGAATAAATATCCTTACTAATTACCTAAAGAACAACACCTGAGAGGAGGTGGGATTCTGCTCAAACCCACAACAAAACAACCTGTCAGATCGAGTCACGTGCAGCAATTCTGACAGATCTCCTCAGAACACCCACAGGGCAGGGTGTGACAGCTGCATGACTTGGGGCTCAGACTGCTTGGATGATTTGCAAGGGGGTGAGGTGAAAGACTGATGGCCATGGGCTGCAGGTGCCAACTCTGATCTTTTAGCGGGAGACTGGGTGGCAGACAATGTGAAGGAACTGGAGGCACTGTCAGCCACCCATTCTACTATTGCCTGTACTTGCCTCACCATTCGTAGAGCCGCATTCGGCCCTACCAAATAAAGCAGAAGGTTCTGTCGCCTACTCGCACCTAAGGAAGGTGTTTTTTACTTGTACATGTGTAACATCCCAGAGTTATGTTACAAAACTCTTTTACCCTGCTACAACCTGTGTATCTGCATTGTCATCCTGTGTAATTTAACATCACATCCTCACTAATGTGTATTGAAATCCTTGTAACATATATTTTGCTGTAATTTCCATGTACACCAGCAGGTGGCTGCAATGTGTTTACCAGGGATTTAGTTCAGTTTAGCATTTCCTCGACTGGAATAGTACATTCCAGTTTAGCTCCTCCTCTTTGATGAAGTGTGGAATTTTCCCACATCCTGCCTCATGGGTGGGGGAGGAAGTTAGAGTTAGTGTGCCAGCCACCCCGGCTAGGGGAAGGCTGTGCAAGTAGGAGCTCCCAGTTCTACGGATCCAAAGCCAGTCTCTTGTCTCGGCTGAGACAAAAGATCACCATTCCCAGCCTGAGCCTTTCAGCCTCAGCTGGTAGAAAGCAAACAGCCACCTCCAGAACTCCAGGGAGAACCATACCCTGTGAGCACAACTGTGAGTACCGTCCAGAGACCAAGAGAAGCCAAATTCCTCCCCAGCTAGTCAGTCCCCAACAGAGCAGAAGACAGATAGCGCAGAAGATATAGATTCCTGCCACATTACAGAGCCACAAGCAGATGACTTATCCTGCAAAAGAGCTCCAGGCACATGATAGAAGCAGAAGAGATAGATTCCTGCCATACATTGCCAATACCAGCTGGGACTTCAGACCATTGCTGTATCTCACATGGACTACTGCTGCATCAAGTAAAGACCGGTTGGAATTATATTCCAAGTCTGGATCTCAATTATTGCTACTAAATCCCTAAATTACTCCTACTAGCAACATACTCATTTTATTGCAAGTGAGCCAGCATCCAGGAGTCCAGCCGTACCAAGGTAGGAGACACCGTTGACACCATTGATATTACCACACAGAGACATTACACCACTCTGGTATTCCTAACCTGGTACGTGAGTTAGAAAACCTTAAAGGGCCCTGAGACTGTACCCTGCGACGCTGCAATTGGCATCACGAACAAACTATAGACTTGTATATCCATATCCTGACCCACTGCATAATCTGGCGTCCGTGTAACCGTACCACGGTCCTGCTCATTGCACATGTAGCTGGCACAGATCGATCACGTCCTCTCCCTGCAACAGGAGCTCCACCAGCAGCACCACAACCGGGGCCACGTCCCTTATTTGACGCTCTCCTCATTCTTTGCGTTCACCCACCAAATTAACAGATGGTTTATGTCAGGCGACAATATAATTGCCAATAGTCAACTTTTAAGGTCACTGAGGGTGTCATAAAGATGATCAATTTCTTGAGGTCACACAGTGCGACAGGTGAATTTTTATACAATTAATTCACTGTCACAAAAAATGTTAATTTGTCAACCAACAATGTAACTGCAGTATTGACTGGTTGTATTTGAAAGTGACAAATGCAGCAAAGGCCCCAAATGTAGTGTCTTGCACAAAATGGGTGTTTTTTTAAACCCAGAATATAATTGCAGTATTTAAAGCTTGTATTTCACTGTCACAAATGCAACAAAAGGCCCCAGATGTAGGGTCTTGAAAACAATGGGTGTTTTTTTAAACCCAGAATATAACAACAGTATTTAAACCTTGTATTTGACTGTCACAAATGCAATATGCTGTGCTGGTGCACTGAAATTGCACAAAATGGCGGCCGACGCCTGCCTAACTAACAAACGGATAAAAGTTATTTTTCTGTGTTACTGGGCTCAGGGCAGGGTAATAAAATGGTGCACTGCACCCACAAAACAAAAATCGCTGTAGATCGCTGAGTTAACAAGCACTTCTGATTAACGATTCTTTCCTATTCTCTCCCTATCCCTACACTAGTAAGATCAGAGTGACGTGCAGCGCTACGTGACTCCAGCTTATATAGAGGCTGGGTCACATGCTGCACTGGCCAATCACAGCCATGCCATTAGTAGGCATGGCTGTGATGGTTTCTAAGGGCACACAAGTTAAACACTTGTTCATTGGCTGCTCTGCAGCCTATCAAAAAAGCGCCATTAACTCGCCGAACACCGAACTCAAACTTTTACTGAAAAGTTCGGTTTCGGGTCCGGGGTCCAGAAATCCTAACGTTCGCTACGAACCCAAACTTTATAGTTCGGGTTCGCTCAACCCTACTCACGATTCCCTGATATATATATTTTAAGTGTTTGAGACTTATGGGAAATTAGCAGGATTAAATATAAACTGGAATAAATTGGCTTGTATTCCTTTAGATCAAATAGGCAATTTTACTCCCAGACTCTTGGAGATTAATAAGGTGGGTGAATATGTCAAGTATTTGGGGGTAAAAGTTTTGCGGTGTCCCCAGGATTATACAAAACTAAATATAACAATTTTAATAAATAAAATGAGAGATAAGATATGGATCTGGAAAAAATTATCTCTTAACCACCTCAGCCCCCCTAGCTTAAACACCCTTAATGACCAGGCCACTTTTTACAATTCTGACCTACACTACTTTCATCATTTATTGCTCGGTCATGCAACTTACCACCCAAATGAATTTTACCTCCTTTTCTTCTCACTAATAGAGCTTTCATTTGGTGGTATTTCGTTGCTGCTGACATTTTTACTTTTTTTGTTATTAATCGAAATTTAACGATTTTTTTGCAAAAAAATGACATTTTTCACTTTCAGTTGTAAAATTTTGCAAAAAAAACAACATCCATATATACATTTTGCTCAAAATTTATTGTTCTACATGTCTTTGATAAAAAAAAATGTTTGGGTAAAAAAAAAAAATGGTTAGGGTAAAAGTTATAACGTTTACAAACTATGGTAAAAAAATGTCAATTTCCGCTTTTTGAAGCAGCTCTGACTTTCTGAGCACCTGTCATGTTCCTGAGGTTCTACAATGGCCAGACAGTACAAACACACCACAAATGACCCCATTTTGGAAAGAAGACACCCCAAGGTATTCGCTGATGGGCATAGTGAGTTCATGGAAGTTTTTATTTTTTGTCACAAGTTAGTGAAATATGAAACTTTGTAATAAAAAAATAAAATAAAATAAAAATCATCATTTTCCGCTAACTTGTGACAAAAAATAAAAAATTCTAGGAACTCGCCATGCCCATCACGAAATACCTTGGGGTGTCTTCTTTCCAAAATGGGGTCACTTGTGGGGTAGTTATACTGCCCTGGCATTTTAGGGGCCCAAATGCGTGCAAAGTAGTTTGAAATCAAAATCTGTAAAAAATGGCCGGTGAAATCCGAAAGGTGCTCTTTGGAATGTGGGCCCCTTTGCCCACCTAGGCTGCAAAAAAGTGTCACACATGTGGTATCTCCGTACTCAGGAGAAGTTGAGCAATGTGTTTTGGGGTGTCATTTTACATATACCCATGCTGGGTGAGAGAAATATCTTGGCAAAAGACAACTTTTCCCATTTTTTTTATACAAAGTTGGCATTTGACCAAGATATTTATCTCACCCAGCATGGGTATATGTAAAATGACACCCCAAAACACATTGCCCAACTTCTCCTGAGTACGGAGATACCACATGTGTGACACTTTTTTGCAGCCTAGATGCGCAAAGGAGCCCACATTCCTTTTAGGAGGGCATTTTTAGACATTTGGATACCAGACTTCTTCTCACGCTTTGGGGCCCCTAAAATGCCAGGGCAGTATAAATACCCCACATGTGACCCTATTTTGGAAAGAAGACACCCCAAGGTATTCAATGAGGGGCATGGCGAGTTCATAGAATTTTTATTTGTTTGGCACAAGTTAGCGGAAATTGATTATTTTTTTTTTTTTCTCACAAAGTCTCCCTTTCCGCTAACTTGGGACAAAAATTTCAATCTTTCACTCAATATGCCCCTTAGTGAATACCTTGGGGTGTCTTCTTTCCAAAATGGGGTCATTTGTGGGGTGTTTGTACTGCCCTGGCATTTGAGGGTCTCCACAATCATTACATGTATGGCCAGCATTAGGAGTTTCTGCTATTCACCTTATATTGAGCATATGGGTAATGAGATTTTTTTTTTTCGTTCAGCCTCTGGGCTGAAAGAAAAAATGAACGGCACAGATTTCTTCATTGGCATCGATCAATGTGGATGAAAAAATATCTGCCAAAAAAAAAAAAAGAAGGGGAAAGGCGTCTGCCAGGACATAGAAGCTCCGCCCAACATCCATACCCACTTAGCTCGTATGCCCTGGCAAACCAGATTTCTCCATTCACATCAATCGATGTGGATGAATAAATCATTGCCGGGATTTTTTATTTTTTTTTATATATACAAAGTGTTTGCCAAAGTATATGAACACCGCCGCCTCCTCAGCTTATATGTCTCGGCAAACGTATCTTTTACTGCAGAGGAGAAATCTCGTCTTGCAGCGCCGCATACACCGACTTGTGTGTAATCTGACAGCAGCGCAATGCTTCTGTCAGAATGCACATCAGTGCTGCAGCTAGTCGATCGGTTGGTCCACCTGGAAGGTAAAAAAAAAATTAAAAAAAAAGAAAAAACCAGGCCGCAACGCAATCAATTTTATTAACCTTATAATAACTTTTGAACAGAACATATAAACTTTTTTTTAACTTTTTGAACTGAAAGTTAACTTTTTTGCTTACTGGTGTTTTGTTTTTTTACCTTTATTGGACAAACCTTACCTTCCCCATGGGACAATGTGCAAAGCGCAAATCGCCCAAAGATGTGGCGAAGTACATTATGCACTTTATCCCAGGTGAAAGGAGAGGTTTGCAGCAGCTGTGAGAGAAAGGGCCCTAATAGCCCTGTGTGCCTGTCCTGTGAGATGCAATCCCTATGCTAAGTGTACCTGTGTGTGGTACTTCCGGAAACACTCTCCAAAGCATAGGGCAGGGTGGTCAGGACAGTCAGGACAGAAATAGCCGGTGTCACGCCTTATTCCACTCCTGCTACAGACACGACATTTTTTTCGGGGTGGCGGTCGGTTTTAGGTACCAGCAACGACACTGGGGAAATGTCGCTCGTGTAGACGGCTCACTACACTGGTGGTTGGGGCCACGGAACCTCCTGGATACAGGAGGTTCGTGATGATCTCTTCCTGAAATTTGAGGAAGGATCCTGTTCTCCCAGCCTTACTGTAGAGAACAAAACTATTATATGCAGCCAATTGAATCAAATATACAGACACCTTCTTATACCACCGTCTGGTGCGTCGGGAAACTAAATAGGGAGCCAACATCTGGTCATTGAAGTCCACCCCTCCCATGAGTGCATTATAGTCGTGGACACAGAGGGGCTTTTCAATGACACTGGTTGCCCGTTCAATTTGGATTGTCGTGTCTGCGTGAATGGAGGAGAGCATGTAAACGGCACGCTTGTCTCTCCATTTCACCGCGAGCAGTTCTTCGTTACACAAGGCAGCCCTCTCCCCCCTTGCAAGATGGGTGGTAACGAGCCGTTGGGGGAAGCCCTGGCGACTAGGTCGCATGGTGCCACAGCAGCCAATCTGTTCTAGGAACAAATGCATGAAGAGGGGCACACTTGTGTAGAAATTGTCCACATAAAGATGGTACCCCTTGCCAAATATGGGTGACACCAAGTCCCAGACTGTCTTCCCACTGCTCCCCAGGTAGTCAGGGCAACCGACCGGCTCCAGGGTCTGATATTTTCCCTCATAGATCCGAAATTTGTGGGTATAGCCTGTGGCACTTTCACAGAGCTTATACAATTTGACCCCATACCGGGCACGCTTGCTTGGGATGTATTGTTTGAAGCCAAGGCGCCCGGTAAAATGTATTAGGGACTCGTCTACACAGATGTTTTGCTCAGGGGTATACAAATCTGCAAATTTCTGGTTGAAGTGGTCTATGAGGGGCCGAATTTTGTGGAGCCGGTCAAAAGCTGGGTGGCATCTGGGACGGGAGGATGTGTTGTCGCTAAAGTGCAGGAAATGCAGGATGGTCTCAAAACGTGTCCTGGACATAGCAGCAGAGAACATGGGCATGCGATGAATCGGGTTCGTGGACCAATATGACCGCAATTCATGCTTTTTGGTTAGACCCATGTTCAGGAGAAGGCCCAGAAAAATTTTAATTTCGGAAACTTGGACTGGTTTCCACCGGAAAGACTGGGCATAAGAGCTTCCCGGGTTGGCGGATATAAATTGAGTGGCATACCGATTTGTTTCTGCCACGACTAAGTCCAAGAGCTCCGCAGTCAAGAACAGCTCAAAAAATCCCAGGGCCGAACCGATCTGAGCCGTCTCAACCCGAACTCCAGACTGGGCGGTGAAAGGGGGAACTAATGGTGCGGCTGAAGTTGGTGACTGCCAATCAGGGTTTGCCAGCACCTCAGGGACTCTAGGGGCTCTACGGGCCTGTCTGTGCGGTGGCTGCGACGGGGTAACTACTGCACGTGCCACCGTACCAGCTTCAACTGCCCTTCTGGTGCTCGCCACTTCACCAGGTTGTACGGCAGTGCTGGTACTAGGTCCAGGATGGGCTGCGCTGCTGGTGTATGCCTCACCACGTAATCCGACAGTGCCAGCCCCACTCTGCTGCCCTTGCAATGGATCCTGCGCAACCTGTGGTCTAGCAACAAGGGGCCGGGTACGCCTGCTGCTATCAGGGACCTCAACCTCCTCGTCCGAACTTTGGGTCAGACTGCCAGTGCTTTCTACAGGTTCATATTCTGACCCGCTAGATTCGTCAGATGAGGGTTCCCATTCCTCATCCGACTGGGTCAGAAGCCTGTAGGCCTCTTTAGAAGAATACCCCCTGTTTGCCATTTGGACTACTAAATTTAGGGGTATTCCCTGAGACTACCCAAGAAAAAAAGCAAGCCTGTCTTACAAAGGGGAGGCTAGCGAAGTACCGGAGGCCGCTGCGATTGATAAAAAATATCAAAACAGATTTTTTTATCGCCGCAGTGCTTGTAAAGTGATTGTGCAGTGATCAAAAAACAAAAAGTTTTATGTCACTGCGGCGGGGCGGGTGTGGGTGAACGCACGTGTGGGCGACCGATCAGGCCTGATCGGGCAAACACTGCGTTTTGGGTGGAGGGCGAGCTAAGGTGACACTAATACAATTATAGATCTGACTGATCAGTTTTGATCACTCCGGCCGTGTTCACACGAACGTGTGTGACCCGTGCGTGTGCAGCGGCCCGCAAATAGCGGGCCGTAATGCACGATCACCGGCCGTAGGTCAGCCGCATCGGATCGCGGACCCATTAACTTTAATGGGTCCGCGATCCGGCCGTTCCGCTAAAAGATAGGACTTGTTCTATCTTTTAGCGGAACGGAAGTACGGGACGTAACCCCACGGAGGCACTCCGTAGTGCTTCCGAGGGGTCCCGTCCCGTGCGGCCGTTCCACGATTCCGGATTAGCGGACCCATTGAAGTGAATGGGTCCGCATCCGTGATGCAGAATTCACACGGAACTGTGGCCGTGTATTGCGGCCCGCGATTTGCGGGCCGCAATACGGCCACAGATCACACACGTTCGTGTGAACTTAGCCTTACAGATACTATAAAAGTACAAAAGCTGATTAGCAATACGCTAATCAGCGAATAAGTGACTGCGGTGCGGTGGGCTGGGTGCTAACCGACGCTAACTACCTAACCAAGGGACCTAAACTATCCTAAAACTATAAATCAATACCAGCGGAAAAAAAAAAGTGACAGTTTACACTGATCACTTTTTTCTCTTTCACTAGGTGATTGACAGGGGCGATCAAGGGGTTAATTGGGGTGATGGAGGGTGATCTGGGGGCTAAGTGGGGTGTTGGTGGCTACTCACAGTGATGTGTGCTCCTCTGCTGGAACCAACCGACGAAAAGGACCAGCAGAGGAGCACAGAAGCCATTTAACACATCATATTTATAAATATAATATGTTAGGTGGCTTCTGATTCGATTTTTTGAAAATCATCAACCTGCCAGCGACGATCATTGGCTGGCAGGTTGATGACGAACTTGTCTTTTAAATTTTGCCGGCCCGCGATGCGCATGCGCGGGCCGGCTTTGCCCGAAATCTCGCGTTTCGCGAGAGGACGCACCGGCGCGTCCACCCAGAGTAACAGGACCGCCGCAAAGACGCAATGCTGCGTACGGCGGTCCTGAGCAGGTTAATGGCAGGTAGAATATCCTTCATTAAAGTGGGTATACTTCCTATGATTAATTATGTACTATGGAATTCACTGATAGAGATACCAAATAAGACTATTAAAATAATAAAGAGTTTATTAGTGAACTGATATAGAGGGGGCGGCAACCTCAAATGAGAATTCAGCTCCTACAGCTGCCAGAAGGGGAGGGTGGACGGTCAGTTCCTGACCTGAATCTATATTTTTTGGCAGGCCAATTAAAGAGTTGTTTGGAATGGGGTAAAACCCTTGTGTATAAAGGTCTATAAACAGAACCATAGATAAATACATGCTTAACAGCAGGATATGTCAGGTATTGGAGGCAGGTATCCACTCAAGAGCAAGTTAGGAAATCTCCCACTATGAAACTGATGTATAAAATATGGTTGGCAGTTAAACTATGGGAAAATAAAGAAATAGACAAAGATACCCTGCTATGGAATAATGTCTTTTTGAAAGAACTAAGCGCAATAGATAAAATACCTTGACAGAAACATGGGATATACATGTTTGGACAGATCTAGAGCAATAGTGAAGTGATAGGGTTTCAAGAACTGAAGGATAGATTTGGTTTTATGGATAAAGAATTTTATTTTATTACGCATGCAATTAGATCTGGTCAGCTAGGTAGGACAGGCTTATCTGAATTTCCACAACCTTTAAAAAAGATTACAAAATAAACACCCAAAAAAAAAAAATAAGAAAAAGAAAATGATGGTTGTATTTCAAGCTTAAATTGCACATTGACTAATCCAGATGTTGTATATTGCCAAAAAAGTGTGTTTTTTTAGTAACAGAATATGAAAGCTGTATATATTAAACTAAAAAAAAAGATTACTAAATTGACAGGGGACATGGTAGAAAAGGATATCAATAATGTATAATACTTTATTAGAAAAAAAAAAGGACTCCACTACAGTTGGAGGAAAAATGGGAAGGGATGGTGGACGCTTTGGACCATGAAGATTGGAAAAAAATCTTAATGGAAATAAAGAAAATATCCTTAAACCCTGCTCATAGACTGACACAATTTTTTGTGGTCCATCGATTGTACTATTCCCCAGCAAAACTAATGAAATATTACAAAAATAAGGTATTTAAATGTAAAAAATGTGGAGAAATAGGAGTCGACGATGTGCATTTATTATGGGAATGCTATTATATACAAACATTCTGGAATGAGGTATAATAAGGAATTATTATAACTAACAGCTTTGGAACGTGTACAGTATATTGGGCAGCATAGGAGTTAAAAGTAATGCTAGAATGTAAGAGCTAGTAGGAAAACTATTGTTTCAAGCAAGGAAATGTATTATGAAGAACTGGATAGAGAGAAGGGCCCCAACAATTAAAATGTGGAAGAGCACAGTTTAGTGTTCTGTGAAAAAATGTATTAAAATCACTGAAAAAAGTATTGAAATTTGACCAGATGTGGGAGAGATGGATTAAAAAAGATGAGCAGAGGACTGATTGGGGAGGGTATGGGGGGAAAGAGAGAGGCAACAAGAATGTTTTTTTTTGGGGGGGGGCGGATTGGGGAGGTTTTGTAGGTTGTTTCTATAATTAAGGACTGTATGTATCTTGAAAAATGAATTACTGATGATTTTAAATTGACAAAAGGCTATTATATCTATCACAGTCCTGATCAAAAGTTTAAGACCACTTGAAAAATGGCAAAAAATCATATTTTACATTGTTGGATCTTAACAAGGTTCCAAGTAGAGCTTCAACATGCAACAAGAAGAAATGAGAGTGAGACAAAACTTTTTTTAAGCATTCAATAAATTAAAAATAACGATTAAACTGAAACAGGCTGTTTTTCAGCTGATCCACATTTTAGGACCATATGCCTTTAAAAGGACAAATCTGTGCAAAGATGTGGATTCATTGCCATTGTCATTTTCTGTCAGGTAGTCACACGTTGTGATGGCAAAGGCAAAAAAACTCTCCCTTTTTGAACGTGGTCAGGTTGTTGAACTGCATAAGCAGGGTCTCTCACAGCGCGCCATCGCTGCTGAGGTGGGACGCAATAAGACAGTCATTTGGAATTTCTTAAATGATCCTGAGTGTTATGGAACAAAAAAGTCAAGTGAAACACCTAAAAAAAGTCATCAGCACTGAGCCGGAGGATCCAATTGGCTGTCCGTCAAGACACTGGACGATCCTTGACCCAAATTAAGGCCCTTATCGGTGCTGACTGCAGCCCCATAACCATTAGACGGCATCTGAGACTGAAGGGCTTCAAAAACAAAAAACCTCTTCAAAGACCTTGTCTCCTTGAACGCCACAGAACTGCTCGTTTGGACTTTGCAAGAGAGCACCAAACATGGGACATTCAAAGGTGGAAGAAATAAAAAGGAAAGTTCAGCAGCTCTCACCTGCCCCTCCTCCACCTGTGAGCACCGAAACCAGTAGGCCCGGGTAGTAAAAATGCAAAAAGGTTCAAGGAATCCAGCTCTACTTCGATAAAGGAATCTTTATTTTGCTTGCGGTAAAAATCACATCCATTTTGTGGTTACAAAAAGTCTTATCTACGCATTTCGGGCTACCAGAGACAATTCCAGCCCTTACTCATGACACAGTAAGACAATAAAAGTGGCACTATTTATAAGAGAGACCGCACCTGTCTTCACTAATTGTGATCACATGACTGCAAATACCCTCAAAAGAGTGCCACGCCTTTGAACAACTCTTCTCATGAGAAAAAGAAAAAAGCCCATACAATACACAATAAAAGAACCTATGCAAAAATACATGAGATATATACTGGCTGAGGAGATAATGGGATATAATAAAGTGAAAGAAAAGATTATTTTCATAAATCTGGAAGCTGCGGGGACTCTGAAGGTGTGGATTATTGTTGCAGAATTAAATCTAGACGTTTGTTCAGACCATCTGGTTGGCACGTATTTAATGCAAAAATCCAGAACGACTCTCTATTTAGTACTTTTCTTCTGTGGTCAAACAGCCAGTCAGCACTTTGCTGTTTGCCATGGTGGGGACACATCGGATATGGTGGTACAGGGCATAGAAAGGGTTTTATTGACCAAAAGAGGAGGAGACCACAGAAGAAAATAAAGATTCATTTATCGAAGTGGAGCTGGATTCCTTGAACCTTTTTGCAAAGGTGGAAGAAAGTTTTATGCTCTGATGAGAAAAAATTTAACCTTGATGGTCCTGATGGTTTCCAACGTTACTGGCATGACAAGCAGATTCCACCTGAGATGTTTTCTACGCGCAACTTGCAGGATGACAGGCCGGACTGGATGGACAAATGTATTTTTTCGGCCTTATGTACTATGTTACTATGTTACAGTGGAGGGGGCTCCATAATGGTCTGGGGTGCTTTTTCCTTCAGTGGAACAATGGATCTTTAGGAAGTGCAGGGGCGTCAATCGGCCGCTGGCTATGTCCAGATGTTGCAGAGAGCATTCCTCATGACTGAGGGCCCTCGTCTGTGTGGTAATGACTGGGTTTTTCAACAGGACAACACTACAGTACACAATGCCCGCAGGACAAGGGACTTCTTCCAGGAGAAAACACTCTTTTGGCCCATCCTGCGTGTTCCCCTGATCTAAATCCAATTGAGAACCTTTGGGGATGGATGGCAAGGGAAGTTTACAAAAATGGACAACAGTTCCAGACAGTAGATGGCCTTCGTGCGGCCGTCTTCGCCACTTGGAGAAATGTTCCCACTCACCTCATGGAAACGCTTGCAGCAAGCATGCCAAAACAAATTTTTGAAGTGATAAACAATAACGGCGGAGCTACTCATTACTGAGTTCATGTTTGGAAGTTGGATATCTGTTTTGGGGGGTTTAGTTTTTTTTGGGAGGTGTGGTCCTAAACTTTTGATCAGCTGAAAAACAGCCTGTTTCAGTTTATTCGTTGTTTTCATCAAATTGAATGCTTAAATTTTTTTTTGACTCACTCCCATTTCTTCTTGTTGCATGTTGAAGCTCTACTTGGAACCTTGTTAAGATCCAGCCATGCTAAATATGATTTTTTGCCATTTTTCAAGTTGTCTTAAACTTTTGATCAGGACTGTATGTATGAATCTATGAAGAAATTGTTATTATCCAACTACTTAATAAAAATGTATATCAAGAGAATGCTGAAATATTTTTTGATTCTTATGGGGTTCAATGTCTGCAAAGTTATAACAGGAGCTACAGTATGTGTTTTCATGGAAGTATATGCAACAATAGCCTTTGTGATCACATTTATTCCTATGATTTCTATACTCCAATACTATGTTCAGAAATCTTCTAATTTTAGAAATTTGAAACTAGAATTATTTTTCTCTCAAGATAATGTCGCAGTATTTTGTCCCTCTGAGAAAACTCATCAATTGTTATGTCGGCATGAAAATATGTTATTTGTACTTTGCAGCTATCAACACCATATGGTAAACTTAATACTGTTTTCTATTTCTTACATTTTCTCTTTCAGGTTCATAAAACATTAAAAATAAGTTTGATGTGTGTAGAAAGGCAACATGTGCTTCTTCTTAATGAATAATATGATTAACATTTTGATATTTAAAACATAATATTTTAATCTAAATAATTTTATAAAGTATTTTTTAATCATTTAGCATTTTTTTACATTTCTCACAAGCATTTATTTTTGCATTTGTTGTGTGGATTGTACCATAATAACACAGATTGACATTTGCCACCAGATCTTTTGCGTTTATGGCACAATATTAGATAAATAAATATATAAATATATTCATATGGTTCATATACAGTGTGTCTTCAGACACTTTCAAATTTTATGTTGCCTCCTTGTGCTCAAATAAAACACAAATTCAAGTTTTCCCCAGTCAATCTGAACTCAATATCCTATAAAGAGGAAGTAATAACAGAATTTTAGAAACATTTCTAAATTTATTAAAAACTAAAATTTTGTATGGACATAAGTATTCAGACCCTTTGCTATGACACTTGAAATTTAGCTGGGGGAGCTACACAATTTCCTTGATCATCTTTGAGATGTTTCTACATCTTGATTGGTGTCAACTGTAAATTCAGTTGATTGGACATAATTTGGAAAGACATACCAAAATCTATATAAAGTCTCATAGCAGACAATAATATATCAGAACAGAAACCAAGCCATGAAGATGAAAAAACTGCTTGTAGAGGACAGAAACAGGATTTTGTGGAGGCACACATCTGGAGAAGGAAAAATAAAATTTCTGAGGTGCTTAGAGGAATTATCCATTGTGTCAAACATGCCCCCCCAATGCCTGGGTCCCTTATATAGATGATACTTATACCCCAGTCTCTGGCAACCACATAGCTCCTTCTCTCCACACTGTCGGTACATCGGGGGTGACGCAAGAGAGGCTCGTCCATGTCATGGCCAGATGTTTTGATCCATGTGACGGGTATATACAGCAGCGGCCGTGCAGGGAGCAGGAGCTATGCGGGTGCTGAGGACCAGGGTAAGTATCATCTATATGAGGGGCCGGGATACCATGGGCCACTCACATCCGTGTTCCACGGCCGTGTGCATTCGGCCTTACTGACACCCTGGGAGGTGCTTTATGCCAGCCTGTGTACCTCCATCTGGTCTCACCTGTGGTGAAATAGGGGTGTGGACCGCACTATCCACCCCTTCCTTGCCTCTAACCTGTGTGAGACCTGTCACTGTCTCACATCATGCAGACAGTATTTACACCCATGACTGGGACATCAATTTGTCTAAACTGGGCCTTGGAACCAGAAACTGGCCAAAGAATCCATGATAGCAGCACCCTCCAAAAATACAACTGAACTGTGTGTATACAACTTGAAAAGTTAAATAGGACCTTTCACCGTTCCTGACATGTCTGTTTTAAAAGCTTCATGCATTTCTCATGTAATAACAATTCTGGAGCATCTATTCGTATGGCTTTATGATGTGCCATTCCTCTGTTACTTCTACTAGAAGTTATGAATAAATTGCTATTAGCTTTCAGTAAGGGTACAGAGGGGAGGTAACAAGTTGGGGGGGTGTACCTGCACAGACTCACTCTATCCAATGTGGGGTTTTGCTCTGGTATATAGGGTAAGCGGACGCAGTACAGAGACAAAATACAAGTTATTTACTCAAACTTCAGTGTATATTCACACTTGCGGCAGTTGCACAAAACAACACATCACTTTGCAGTCTTTGGTGTTAATTTACACACAATGGAAAGTTCAATTTGCACAGAACAACATGTCACTTTGCAGTCTTTGGTGTTATTTCACACACAATAAAAAGTTGGTATTTCACAAGTCACCTTGTTGGCAGTTCTGCCTCCAGTAGTCCACAGCAGGCTTTAGGGGACCTGTCACAAAACCTCAGATCCCAACACAGAGACTCAGTTGATGAGCGCAGCTGCCTATTTAAGAACAGTCAGGTGCTGCCAAAACCCGGACCGGCACTTTAACTCCGGTCCGGTATTTGACCTCACCTGGCTAGAAACCAGCCCAGCCGCACATGTTAGGAGTAAAATACCTGCCTTCCCAGACAATACCCCTCGCTGTGTCACATACCCCCCCTTTTGTTCAACTCTGAGGGGGTAAACACACGCCAGACAGTGTACCCTGGACAGGGCATCCACGTTTCCCTGTAACCGGCCTGCCCTGTGTTCCACCGAAAACTTAAAGTTTTGTAAGGAAAGAAACCATCGGGTGACCCGAGCATTTCTGTCCTTGGCCTGGCTCATCCATTTGAGAGGGGAGTGATCAGTCACCAGGCAGAACTTTCTCTCCAACAAATAATAGCAGAGAGACTCGAGTGCCAACTTGATAGCCAAGCACTTTCTCTCCACTATACTATACCTGGTCTTGGCTGGGGTGAGCTTACGGCTAAGGAAGACAATGGGAATGGGACCCACACAGGGCCGACTTCAAAGCGGAGAAAGCCTCTTCTGCCCGATCATCCCAGCGAACCATCACTGACTTGTTTCCCTTCAAGAGCCCAGTCAATGGCGCGGCCACCGTAGCAAAGTGGGGAACAAACCTCATGTAATAGCCTACTATTCCCAGGAATTACTTTACTTGCCTAGTGGTGACTAGTTGGAGCCAATTTCTTATCGCCTCTATTTTGTTTACTTTGAGTTTGATGACTCGACACCCAATGACATGCCCCAGGAACTTAGTCTCCTCTAACCCTATCGCAAATTTTTTCAGGTTAGCAGTTAGTCCAGCCTTCCAAAGGGAGTCCTCTACAGCCTGCACTTTGGGTAGGTGACATTCCAAGTCGGTACTGTGGATGACAATATCGTCCAGGTAAGCCAAAGCATACCGACGATGTGGATGAAGCACAATGTCCATAAGTCGCTGAAAAGTGGCAGGAGCACCATGCAGACCAAAGGGTAACACCTAATAGTGATACAGCCCCTCAGGTGTGACAAAGGCAGTTTTCTCTTTGGCAGCCTCCGTTAAGGGCACCTGCCAGTACCCTTTCGTGAGGTCCAAAACATAAAAGTACCGTGCTTGTCCTAACCTCTTGACTAGCTCATCCACCCAGGGCATGGGATATGCGTCGAACTTAGAAATATCGTTAAGTTTATGAAAGTCGTTACAAAACTGCAACATCCCGTCCGGCTTGGTTATCAATACTATATGACTGGCCCACTCACTATTTGACTCCTCAATGACATCTAGCTGCAGCATTAGCTGCACCTCCTCCGAGATGGCTTGTCGCCGAGTTTCGGGTACCCGTATGGTTTTAATAAGACTTTTGCCTAAGGCTCAGTGACAATGTCATGCTGGATTATGAAAGTGCGTCCAGGGAGGTCCGAGAACACATCCGTGTTCCGAATAATGAACTCCCTGGCCTCCTGAATCTGTTTAGAGGAGTGGCTGTCAGCAATTTTTACTGTGGCAGCCACCTTTCTTGCATCAGATAGAGGGGCCGGTACCCCTTCTCCTAAAAAACCCGGCCGTGAGCTGTTTTCTGTACAGTTTTCCTAACTTTCCACGGTTTGAGTAAATTCACATGGTAAACCTGCTCTGGCTTTCGCCGCCCTGGCTGGTGTACCTTGTAGTTTACATTTTCAATTTTCTTGAGTACCTCTTAGGGCCCCTGCCACCTAGCCAGGAACTTATTGTCCATTGTCAGCACCAGAACCAAATAGATCACCCAGGTTAAAGATCCGGACCGAGCCTGCCTCCATATGCTCCCTAACAAGAGGAAACACTCTCTCTATCCGATCTTGCATCTGGGTAACGTACTCAATTAAACTTTTATGTGGAGTGGGTTGTTGTTCCCACACCTCTTTGGCCACATCCAAGAGACCACGAGGGCAGGCTCGGACTGACCCACAGGGGTACAGGGGAATCCCCCGTTCGGCCCCTGAGCAAGGTGGGCCCCTAGTCTCCCACCTCCTGCACAAGTGCAACATAATACATTAGATTTACTGCACTACATACATATATTTAATGTACAGCACCTCAACCAGCTTATGTTACATAGTAACATAGAAACATAGTTTATAAGGCCAAAAAAAAGACATCTGTCCATCCAGTTCGGCCTGTTATCCTGCAAGTTGATCCAGAGGAAGGCAAAAATATAAACCCCTGTGAGGTAGAAGCCAATTTTCCCCTCTTAAGGGGGAATAAAAATTCCCCCTACGTTGTTAATAGTGTATAAAAAAAAAGTGTATGTAATATTTTGCCCTGTTCAAATCTGCAGTGGAGCAAAATTTATCATAGCGAATGGCTTCTGTTAGCTGTTGCGTTACATGTCATCAGTATTAGACCACAGTTAAATATTTTGCCTTGTTCAAATGAGTAGTGGAGCCAAATGTATCATAGCAAATGTATTCTGTTAGCTGTTGCGTTACGTAATATCAGTATTAGGCCACAGTTAAATATTTTGCCCTGTCCAACTGTGCAGTGGAACGAAATTTATCATAGCGAATGGCTTCTGTTAGCTGTTGCGTTATATGTCGTCAGTATTAGACCACATTTAAATATTTTGCCTTGTTCAAATGAGCAGTGGAGCCAAATTTGTCATAGCAAATGTATTCTGTTAGCTGTTGCATTATGTAATGTCAGTAATAGACCACAGTTCAATATTTTGCCCTGAACAACTGTGCAGTGGAACAAAATTTATTATAGCGAATGGCTTCTGTTAACTGTTGCGTTACATGTTGTCAGTATTACTCCTTGGTTAAATATTTCGCCCTGTTCAACTGAGCAGTGGAGTGAAATTTATCATAGCAAATGGGTTCTATTAGCTGTTGTGTTACATAACATCACTATAAGGCCCCTTGCAGACGAGCGTGTCCGGATTAGGTCCGGATGCGTCCCGGTGCATTGCGGCAAACCCGCGCGAGTAGGTACACAATTGCAGTCAGTTTTGACTGCGATTGCGTTCCGTTGTTCAGTTTTTATTGCGTGGGTGCAATGCATTTTGCACGCGCGTGATAAAAAACTGAATGTGGTACCCAGACCCGAACTTCTTCACAGAAGTTCAGGTTTGGGTTCAAGGTTGTGTAGATTGTATTATTTTCCCTTATAACATGGTAATAAGGGAAAATAATAGCATTCTGAATACAGAATGCATAGTACAATAGGGCTGGAGGGGTTAAAAAATAAAATAAAAAATTAACTCACCTTAATCCACTTGTTCGGGCAGCCGGCATATCTTCTGTCTTGTTGTGTGAGGAATAGGACCTTTGATGACGTCACTACGTTCATCACATGGTCCGTCACATGATCTTTTACCATGGTGATGGATCATGTGACGGACCATGTGATGAACGTAGTGACGTCATCAAAGGTCCTATTCCTCACAAAAGAAGACAGAAGAGATGCCGGCTGCGCGAACAAGTGGATTAAGGTGAGTAAAATTTTTTTTAATTTTTTTTTAACCCCTCCAGCCCTATTGTACTATGCATTCTGTATTCAGAATGCTTTTATTTTCCCTTATAACCATGTTATAAGGGAAAATAATAATGATCGGGTCCCCATCCCGATCGCAAGCATCCGCACTTGCTTGCGGATGCTTGCGATTTTCACGCAACCCCATTTATTTCTCTTTCACATGGGCGAGATTTCCACGTGGGTGCAATGCGTGAGGTGAACGCATTGCACCCGCACTGAATCCGGACCCCTTCATTTCTATGGGGCTGTGCACATAAGCGGTGATTTTCACGCATCACTTGTGCGTTGCGTGAAAATTGCAGCATGCTCTATATTGTGCGTTTTTCATCCAACGCAGGCCCCATAGAAGTGATTGGGGTTGCGTGAAAATCGCCCGCATCCGCAAGCAAGTGCAGATGCGGTGCGATTTTCACACATGGTTGCTAGGAGACGATCGGAATGGGGACCCGATCATTATTATTTTCCCTTATAACATAATAAAATAATAGCATTCTTAATACAGAATGCTTAGTAAAATAGAGATGGAGCGGTTACATATTTTTTTTTTATAATTTAACTCACCTCTTCCACTTGTTTGCGCAGCCCGGCTTCTCTTCTGTCTTCTTCTTTGATGCCCAGGAGGAAAAGGACCTGTGGTGACATCACTGCGCTCATCACCAGGGTTTAACCCGCCCTGTGGGCGTACGCGTTTTAAGGTAATAGGCTGGCTATGATATATGCGTGAATGCGATTGGACGACGGTCCTGTCAATTCTGCAACCATGTATTTAATCTTCCAGCCTAGTGGTGACACCCATTGCTGCCCAATTCCCCTGAAGAAGCCAGAATACTGGTGAAACATGTCGGGGGGCAGTTGTAGTTTTTAAACGCAGCCTTCCACTCCACAGTAAATAAGCTATGGATAGTCCAGCTGGACTATATTTCAATAGTTTGACCTTTCAAAGAGCTTAGGATAGACACGGCACCTACTCTGTGTTTATCAAAGTTTGTAGGGCTAATTGCCATGGGGTTTTAAGCTGATCTGATGCACACTAGGTTGACAATTGTGCTCCTTTAACAGTGGGGTGACGCATCCTGGTCCCCACTGCTTCACACTGCTATACTGAGAATATCATTCAGTCAGCAATAGCCCCACAAACAGTGACACGGGAGTACCCTGTATCCAAAGTGAGAGGGTGGGAGCTAGTGCACATCTCCGCGCCTTCTCCACTGTCTAATATTTGAATCCACTAGTGGAGTGGCGACTGTATTTTTAATATAGGATTTTTGGTTTGTTAAAAGTATAAAATAAATAATAAATACAAATTAAATGTACATTCACTTATACACTTAGATTTTAATATATTTAATAATAAAAGTGAAGTATTAATTTCACCTGGGTCAAGATAGGTTTCATTGCCTGGTTAGGCACTTGTTAATATATTTGTTTAAATACCTTACCCAGGTTATGTCCAAATTATGATTACATCACCAAGTCCGTCACATGATCCATCACCATGGTAAAATCTACACTACACCTAACCCAAACCCGAACTTCTGTGAAGAAGTCCGGGTTCGGGTCTGGGTACCAAACATGCCGATTTTTCCCACGAGCGTGCAAAACGCATGAAAACGCTTTGCACTCACACGGAAAAATCACGCATTTTCCCTCGACGCACCCGCATCTTATCCGGCCCTCACACGCGACGCCCGTGTGAAAGAGGCCTTAGGCCACGGTTACAGATCCAACTATGAGCTTCTTAACTTCATGAATCTTTAATTACTGCAGCTGCAGGTGTAATTGAATGTCGGTGCAGTAGAACGTGATGCACACGGCAATCTGAGTTAGTCCCTTATTTTAATGATAGTAAAAGGTTTTGCCTGGCACAAGTATGCAGTGGAACCAAATTCATCATTGCCAAGCTAGAACTTTTAGCGAAAACATTTTTCTGCGTCTGTATTGCAATCACTGATCTCTATGACGTCCTTTGTTAAGCAGGTTACCCTCATCTGTCGGTGAAGGGTAGACACACAGCGATCCCTTCAGTGTAGCGCGCTTGCAGCCCTGGGCATCAAAGACTTGTTATTGCTGAATACCATGTGTCCTTCTAAGATGTATACGGCAGAGTTGCCAATGTCCACAAACTTTGGGACAGTTCGTAAAAATAGATGGCTTTTTTCCAGTGTCCGTGAAAACAAAACAGATGTGTCCATTCTTTTTTTTTTTTTTGGAGGATGGGGGTACTTGACTACATTATTTTGGTGGTAATTATCATTTTACAACTCACAGTAAATGATGGTTATGAGGTGTTATCAGTATATTGAGCTATAAACATGTACTAGTTATATATAATCTTTATCATTCATTATGGTTTTCAAAAATGCTGGCTGTCTGTGATTTTGGGATCAATTGTCGAGAAAAAAAATAAAAATTCTGGTTGGTAACCCTGGTACACGGTAATAAATTAGACCTGCCTGTAATACCGATGGCACAGTACCTACAGCTACAGCTGGGTTCACACCAGCGCTTCAGTTTCGGAGGAGCAGAAGAAAGAAAATAATGGAACCACTGGAGCCATCGAATGGAAGTAAAAAAATGACGACTGACAGACCCAATCAATTAATATTATTACTAGACAGAAGAATGTCCCTATGACAGGCATGACAAATTGTATCAAATTCTATGTCACTTTGAAGTGCAACATCATTCTTAGCTAATACGTTCTGTTAGCGAAAATGTTATTCTTCGTCACTATGACAGGCACAACACCACGATAGGACAGGAGTTCTCCTGCATCATGGGTCTTCCCTAAGCCCGTCCCACTCACTCTACCATTCTCCTGGCCGAATTACCTCCCATCCTTTGCATAACAACGATCACGTGTCCCAACACAAGACACGTGACCCGACGATGCGATCACATAACTAAGGTCCTTTGCCTACTACAAAAGGTCCTATAGAATATACAATAAAGCCCTGAAAATCAATATTTCAGTATGTAAAAACATGAGAATAAGTTCATTTGGATTGATTTTAATAAAACCTTGACACCAGTATGTACAAAAATACTTTTTAATTAAGAGAGTTTATTTTAAATTTGCATGCTTATACAGTACATTGTCCATGAAAAAAACTGTGGGCGGATCCTGAAAACGAATGCCACCCCCAGATGCGTTTTTCTGGCTTTTTTTTTTACTATATACAGTCAGGTCCATAAATATTGGGACATCGACACAATTCTAACATTTTTGGCTCTATACACCCCCACAATGGATTTGAAATTAAACAAACTAGATGTGCTTTAACTGCAGACTGTCAGCTTTAATTTGAGGGTATTTACATCCAAATCAGGTGAAAAGTGTAGGAAATACAACAGTTTGCATATGTGCCTCCCACTTGTTAAGGGACCAAAAGTAATGGGACAATTGGCTTCTCAGCTGTTCCATGGCCAGGTGTGTGTTATTCCCTCATTATCCCAATTACAGCAGATAAAAGGTCCATAGTTCATTTCAAGTGTGCTATTTGCATTTGCAATCTGTTGCTGTCAACTGTCAAGATGAGATCCAAAGAGCTGTCACTATCAATGAAGCAAGCCATCATTAGGCGGAAAAAAACAAAACAAACCCATCAGAGAGATAGCAAAAACATTAGGCGTGGCCAAAACATTTGTTTGGAACATTCTTAAAAAGAAGGACCGCACCGGTGAGCTCCGCAACACCAAAAGACCCGGAAGACCACGGAAAACAACTGTGGTGGATGACCTGGTGAAGAAAACACCCTTCACAACAGTTGGCCAGATCAAGAACACTATCCAGGAGGTAGGTGTATGTTTGTCAAAGTCAACAATCAAGAGAAGACTTCACCAGAGTGAATACAGAGGGTTCACCACAAGATGTAAACCATTGGTGAGCCTCAAAAACAGGAAGGCCAGATTAGAGTTTGCCAAACGACATCTAAAAAAGCCTTCACAGTTCTGAAACAACATCCTATGGACAGATGAGACCAAGATCAACTTGTACCAGAGTGATGGGAAGAGAAGAGTATGGAGAAGGAGAGGAACTGCTCATGATCCTAAGCATACCACCTCATCAGTGAAGCATGGTGTGGTGGTAGTGTCATGGCTTGGACATGTATGGCTGCCAATGGAACTGGTTCTCTTGTATTTATTGATAATGTGACTGCTGACAAAAGCAGCAGGATGAATTCTGAAGTGTTTCAGGCAATATTATCTGTTCATATTCAGCCAAATGCTTCAGAACTCATTAGACGGCGCTTCACAGTGCAGATGGACAATGACCCAAAGCATACTGCAAAAACAACCAAAGAGTTTTTTAATGGAAAGAAGTGGAATGTTATGCAATGGCCAAATCGATCACCTGACCTGAATCCAATTGAGCATGCATTTCACTTGCTGAAGACAAAACTGAAGGGAAAATGCCCCAAGAACAAGCAGGAACTAAAGACAGTTGCAGTAGAGGCCTGGCAGAGCATCACCAGGGATGAAACCCAGCATCTGGTGATGTCTATGCGTTCCAGACTTCAGGCTGTAATTACTGCAAAGGATTTGCAACCAAGTATTTAAAAGTGAAAGTTTGATTTATGATTATTATTATTCTGGCCCATTACTTTTGGTCCCTTAACAAGTGGGAGGCACATATGCAAACTGTTGTAATTCCTACACCGTTCACCTGATTTGGCCTCATGCACACGACCGTGGTTGTGTTCCGTTCCGCAAAATGGGGTTCTGTTGTTCCGTGATCCGTTTCCGTTTTTGTTTCCGTGTGTCTTCCTTTATTACCAGACATAAAGGAATGTACAAAAAAGTCTAAGACAGGTTTGCCATGCAAATTATAGGAATAAAACAGATGCGCGGACGCGGATGACAATCTTGTGTGCCTCCGTGTATTTTAGCGGTCCCATTGACTTGAATGGGTCCGCAAACCGTTTTCCGCAGAAAAAATAGGACAGGTTATATTTTTTTGACAGACTGGAACCACGGATCACGAACTATCCGCATTTTAAATGGCTCCATAGAAATAAATGGGTCCGCACCTGAAACGCTAAAATCGGCGGAACGGACGCGGAAGCAAACAACGGTCGTGTGCATGAGGCCTAAGCTGACAGTCTGCAGTTAAAGCACATCTTGTTTGTTTTATTTCAAATCCATTGTGGTGGTGTATAGAGCCAAAATTCTTAGAATTGTTTCGGTGTCCCAATATTTATGGACCTGACTGTATATGACTCCATGTACTCTATGTTGTATACTCATTCTTTTAACCTGAGGAAGGGGATCTTATTTCCCCGAAACACATTGTTTTTATTGGAAACCTATCTTATTGGAATAAAAAGAAGTTTGAAACTCAAGTTTGCCTTGACCGGGTTTTGGAGCGCCAAAAAGCTGAATTTCTACATCCTTCTACATTGGATCCTTATTCTGCGGCCGCACACCCGAAGGCAACTATTTTTTCTTTTGATACGACTACAGTAGAGTTGTGCCTATCTTAGCACAACTTGAAAAGTTAAGCCTCTAATCACTAAGTATTTCATTCTGTCCTATCGAAGAGTTAGGACGTACTACCCTATTGTGCGCTATTTTCACGTCCACTCCGCATTGAAACAACAAATTTTGCATCATTGTGCAGTGCAACAAAAGTTTAACCCATTTGGATCCCTCTTTAAGGTCCAGGATCCCTCCATACTATGAACCTACTCGTATTTCGCTAAATAAATGTAGTAGGGTTAAAATCAGATAGTCGAACACGGATGGATCAAACATGGCTGCTGAACTATTGCCACAAGGGACAGGAGCCTGAAAACTAGCTGCCATTTAATATAGTGACCAAACAGGGGCTGTTGCTGGTATGGGTAATGGCATCTGAAGGATTGAAAGTCTGCAACTGCCATTACTGCCAATCGCAGAAATTAGTGCCTGGTGTCTGCTCTTAAAAACAGCAGACACCCAGCGGCCATGGCGCCCACTGCACGCACCAGCAGGCAACTTTTTTAATTTCATGGTCGGAAAAGGGTTAACTTCCAAGCTTTCACACAGAGAGTCCTGGGTATACCTGATTTATAGGGATTCGTGACAAATTAATTCATAGCTAATCAAATTCCTTGTTGAAGTTTGGCGAATCTGCCGAATAAAATCTCTAACGTTTACTTAAAGTATTACATACAGAAGTTACCATCTAACAGTATTTTCATTGTTTTAGTTTCTGTGTTGGCACCAAAACATTCCCTAATATATCATTTTCAGAATCTCTCAAATTCTTTGATAGCAACAATCACTTTGCCAGCTTCTAAATAAATGATCATTTATGTGATATCACATTTTAGAAGTAAATAACACTGTTAGTTCATAAACATGCACATTGTAGTCTTATTTGAAAAGAATAAATCACTGGAAAAGCAGCACCACAATGATATGCAACTGACAACACTGGCTAATGCCTCAGGCTGATGTTAAAAACTGAGACTTTATCCAATGTATTCCAGTCAGGAACACAACGGAGCCTTTTTGCACCACCGTCAAGGTATCTCAGTGTGGCTACCACTAGACTACCTACGGTGTGTGAACACGGTCTGAGATATGCTAAGATACAACTTACAGCCAAGCTCCCACAAACCTCCATAGTGAGATCACTCATGCAGTGGGAGAAGGGAGAAGGCTGCAAGCCCCACCAATCTCAGTTTTTAACGTCAGCCTGAGGAATTAGCCAGTGTTGTCAGTTGCACATCATTGTGCTGCACCTTTTCCAGTGATTTATGTATTTGTATATTTTCATCCACACACTATTCCATCTTGTTTAGGATGTCTTTGTGGTGCATGTGGTCCGCTGCCAACATCCTCCATTGTATGCATTTTTGCTGGGGATTGCTGCTAGCAATGGATCACAAGCGGAGGAATTGCTCCCCTGGTTATAAACATGCTACAGTGTTTGGGGTCTTTGAGCATTTTCTCCCATTTAGGCCAATTTTTATTTGAAAAGAAAAAGAAAGAATAAATAAAAATGCATACAATATCAGAAACAGATGGTATGTTGAATTTCAATACTTTGTTATCACCAAGTCATTTTACTACAATCTGTCAACATAAAATATAATAGATATGACAGGCTAAAAATATGACAGTTTTGTGTCTTTTATTTCTAAGTAGAAGTGTATGCATCTAATTCCATATATCTATCCATGTATAATTTGAGTCCAAATCTTATTAATTTGAAACTAACAGGAAAGGGTTCTTAACAAAATAGTCAAACCATGGTATTCCGTACCCCAAGAGGTAGGAATGACAAATAACTATATAATTCTTCTACTTTATCACTTAGTGTATGTGTCATTTTTAATAATATCGTTTTGAAAACCATTACATGTTACAGCTGATAAAAGTGTAATGGTATGAATACATTTGAAAAGCCTCTTATTTTGTAATTTTATAGATACTTTATGGAATTTATATATAGTTGTACAAAGCGAATAAATTTAGCATTTTTGCATTTTACTCCTAATAAGGGTTTCTCCATATTGCTGTATTACGGATCTGTGTTGGTTGTCTATGTGCCTCTGATTTCATATAGAGCCATATGAAAGCATTTTTCCATAACTTAATAATGCTTCTTGCACACAAACGTTTTTCTTTCCGTTTCCATTCCGTTTTTGCGGATTCCGTTTGCGGTCCGTATGCGGATCCATTAATTTCAATGGTTCCGCAAAAAAACGGAATGTACTCCGTATGCATTCTGTTTCCGTATTTCCGTATATCCATTACGCTGAAAGATAGAACTTGTCCTATTATTGCCCGCAAAAAACGTTCCGTCGGTCCATTCAAGTCAATGGGTCCGCAAAAAATATGGAATGCATATGGAAAAATCCGTATGTCATCCGTTTTTTGCGGATCCGTGATTTACAAATGCTAGGTCCATCCCACTTTTTCCATGTGTTTGATGTTTATAAACAATAACTGAGCACATGTGCAAGGTGCTGAAACAGGCCCCAGCATGTCTGCCAAGCCACAGAACACAGAAAATGGATGTGGAGAAGCTGATCCTACTCGTTCAAGAGCGTCCCCAGCTTTGGGACACCCGCTGCGACGCCATGACCGCCTGACCAAGGAGAGGTCATGGTACGAGGTCACAGGCGAGATGCTAGCCAGAGAGTGGGAGAAGGCCAATGCATCCAAACGGCGCAAATTTGGTAAGCCAACCTATGCGGATGTTTTTAGTTCGGAAAATGTTTATTCTTTATGTCTACCTATATATGGTGGAAGTAGTGGAAAGAGGGATTTTTGTGGGGGCACTCAGAAGATGTTATAAAATAGTAATATTCCTTGTCAACTTCCGCCGCACTATACATTGATATATTACATCAGCCATGGCCACCTGTGGCTCTCCAGCTGTACTGAAACTACAATTCCCAACATGGACTGCTGTAGGCTGATCTCTTTAATAAAACTCTGCACATGTTTGGAGTAGTAGTTAGTAAACAGCTGTAGAGCCGCATATTGGGTATAACTGTATTTGAAAGATATAACGTTTGGCAAATGTTTGAGCAGTCACACGTTTCCCTGGTTGCAACAACCCTGCTATCCAGCAGGAGCCGCCATGCTTGCATAGTATAGGAAAAAGTTCCACCATCTCTGTTGGTTGGGACCACTGGAGCTGGAATAGTCTTTTTTTTTTTCATGTACTGTGCAAGCGAGGTCACTGCAGCTGGATTTTATGGAGTTCATAATCATGGAAGCAAAAAGTGTAGGAAGTGTTTCAAAAAAATAGCCAGGCAGTGTAGTAACAAATTAGTTAAATAAAAGTAGATTATAAACTGACTTTTATGAAAGTGTAAAACATAATAAATGCTATCTGTAGAGGTGAAACAACCCCATCTGATCCAAATAGACAGAAATGTGTGTTTAGCCGTCCATTAAATGTATAGGGGCGAAATAATTTTGAAATTACATGTGTACTGCAGTAACACAATGTTTGTAAAATACAGGTTACTGTATATGGTATCAACATAAATGTATTCCCATGTATACATTTTTGATTTTTGTTTTACACATGTGCATTTATACGTGTGTGTGTGTGTGTGCATATACACTCACCTAAAGAATTATTAGGTACACCTGTTCTATTTCTCATTAATTCAAATATCTAGTCAACCAATCACTTGGCAGTTGCTTCAATGCATTTAGGGGTGTGGTCCTGGTCAAGACAATCTCCTGAACTCGAAACTGAATGTCAGAATGGAAAAGAAAGGTGATTTAAGCAATTTTGAGCGTGGCATGGTTGTTGGTGCCAGACGGGCCGGTCTGAGTATGTCACAATCTGCTCAGTTACTGGGATTTTCATGCACAACCATTTCTAGGGTTTACAAAGAATGGTGTGAAAAGGGAAAAACATCCAGTATGCGGCAGTCCTGTGGGCAAAAATGCCTTGTGGATGCTAGAGGTCAGAGGAGAATGGGCCAACTGATTCAAGCTGATAGAAGAGCAACGTTGACTGAAATAACCATTTGTTACAACCGAGGTATGCAGCAAAGCATTTGTGAAGCCACAACACGCACAACCTTGAGGCGGATGGGCTACAACAGCAGAAGACCCCACCGGGTACAACTCATCTCCACTACAAATAGGAAAAAGAGGCTACAATTTGCACGAGCTCACCAAAATTGGACTGTTGAAGACTGGAAAAATGTTGCCTGGTCTGAGGAGTCTCAATTTCTGTTGAGACATTCAAATGGTAGAGTCCGAATTTGGCATAAACAGAATGAGAACATGTATCCATCCTCTGATGGCTACTTCCAGCAGGATAATGCACCATGTCACAAAGCTCGAATCATTTCAAATTGGTTTCTTGAACATGACAATGAGTTCACTGTACTAAAATGGCCCCCACAGTCACCAGATCTCAACCCAATAGAGCATCTTTGGGATGTGGTGGAACAGGAGCTTCGTGCCCTGGATGTGCATCCCTCAAATGTCCATCAACTGCAAGATGCTATCCTATCAATATGGGCCAACATTTCTAAAGAATGCTATCAGCACCTTGTTGAATCAATGCCACGTAGAATTGAGGCAGTTCTGAAGGCAAAAGGGGGTCCAACACCGTATTAGTATGGTGTTCCTAATAATTCTTTAGGTGAGTGTACATTAAGAATGGTTTTTATGTTATATTTCTACAGTGCAACGAGTGAAGACCCACTGGCAATCATGTCGCAATCAATTTTGGTGGAAAATGGTCACTGCAAAGGGACACATTGGCGATGGGGGACCTCAAAAGAAGCCCTCTCTCTACACAAGGCAGCTTCAGTTTCTGCACCCTGTGCTGGATCTTAGGCCGTGAGTACCAAAGTCATTTCTTCTGCTACGCTCTCACTTGTGGCCTGCATTGCACATGCCTGGTACACTTTGTTCTCAGCCGGTAATATACTGCCCATGTCCAGACCAGACTTCAGTCTAGCATGGTTTCTACTGACATGACCTATACAAATGGGTGACGTGAAACATCTGAGGAACTTTCATCTGTGTAGGTCCCGTCAACAGCTCGTCAATATTGCTAGGCGGAAGTCGGTGTGTACCATAGTGTGCACAAGGACAGTACATCACTGGCAGTACTGAAACAGACCTTGGCCTCTACAATGCACATTGCTAATGGGAACAATGGACCAAGAAATTAGCTAATAATTAGGGATGAGCGAACCCGAACTGTATAGTTCGGGTTCGTACCGAATTTTGGGGTGTCCGTGACACGGACCCGAACCCGAACATTTTCGTAAAAGTCCGCGTTCGGGTTCGGTGTTCGGCGCTTTCTTGGCGCTTTTTGAAAGGCTGCAAAGCAGCCAATCAACAAGCGTCATACTACTTGCCCCAAGAGGCCATCACAGCCATGCCTACTATTGGCATGGCTGTGATTGGCCAGTGCAGCATGTGACCCAGCCTCTATTTAAGCTGGAGTCACGTAGCGCCGCACGTCACTCTGCTATGATCAGTATAGGGAGAGGTTGCAGCTGCGACGTTAGGGCGAGATTAGGCAGATTAACTCCTCCAAAAGACTTCATTCTGTGATCGATCTGCAGCTGTGGATCATTGAAGTGCTATTATTGACTTGCTCACTTTTTTGAGGCTGCCCAGAGCGTTTTTAGATCACTTTTTTTCTGGGGTGATCGGCGGCCATTTTGTGACTTGTGGTGCGCCAGCACAAGCTATCACCAAGTGTATTTAACCATCGATAGTGTGGTTATTTTGTGCTATATCCTACATCAGCTGCAGGCTGAGCCTGTGTCACCGAAGTGCATTTAACCATCAACAGTCTGGTTATTTTTTGGCCATATACTACATCAGCTGCAGGCTGAGCCTGTGT
Organism: Bufo bufo; assembly: GCF_905171765.1. NCBI lineage: Eukaryota > Metazoa > Chordata > Amphibia > Anura > Bufonidae > Bufo > Bufo bufo. The sequence goes on along the minus strand of NC_053393.1, from coordinate 162,901,647 downwards.
CACCAAAGTGCATTTAACCATCGACAGTCTGATAATTTTTTGGCCATATACTACATCTGGTGCAGGCTGAGCCTGTGTCACCCAAGTGCATTTAACCATCAACAGTGTGGTTATTTTTTGGCCATATATTACATCAGGGGCAAGTTGAGCCTGTCACCCAGCGCCTAAAAAATAGACCTGACATTTCTATTCAACCAAATCTGTACTGTTTTAGCTGGTCAAGTTATTTGTAGTGACCGTAAAAGCACACTTTTTTTTCTGGGTTGAAAAACCATTCCCAAATTTGCCATTCTCAAAATAACTAGTTTCTGGTATTTGAGGCCTACTTGAAATCTATCCCAAAAAGAATATCTTACATTGAAGCTAGTGATAGTGTCATTCAGAAAAACCTAAGACACACGCTAGCGTGCAGATAGAAGTCTGATTCTGTAATTAAACCTATACCTGTCACACAGCGCAAAAAAAAAACAGGCCTCACATCTCTATTTAACCAAATCTGTACTGTTTTAGCTGGTCAAGTTATTTGTAGTGACCGTAAAAGCACACTTTTTTTTCTGGGTTGAAAAACCATTCCCAAATTTGCCATTCTCAAAATAACTAGTTTCTGGTATTTGAGGCCTACTTGAAATCTATCCCAAAAAGAATATCTTACATTGAAGGTACTGATAGTGTCATTCAGAAAAACCTAAGACACACGCTAGCGTGCTGATAGAAATCTGATTCTGTGATTAAACCTATACCTGTCACACAGCGCAAAAAAAAACAGGCCTCACATCTCTATTTAACCAAATCTGTACTGTTTTAGCTGGTCAAGTTATTTGTAGTGACCGTAAAAGCACACTTTTTTTTCTGGGTTGAAAAACCATTCCCAAATTTGCCATTCTCAAAATAACTAGTTTCTGGTATTTGAGGCCTACTTGAAATCTATCCCAAAAAGAATATCTTACATTGAAGCTAGTGATAGTGTCATTCAGAAAAACCTAAGACACACGCTAGTGTGCTGATAGAAATCTGATTCTGTGATTAAACCTATACTTATGGGCATGGCTAAATGCGTCTTGGACGTGGGTAAGGCATGCCGAACCTGAACTATGGCTGAGTTGTGCCGGAAGCCACGGGCGTGGGTAAGCCTGGAGAGGGCGTACCCTATTGGAGTGTGTGAAAAAAGGGGTGGGAGGGAGGGGCAAGTGAGACACACCACCTGAGGGAAGGAATTGGCAGGTATATATGGGGAGCTAACGCCCTGCCCACAAATACAGGCTGAAATCAGCCTCAATACTTATGGGCATGGCTATATGCGTCTTGGACGTGGGTAAGGCATGCCGAACCTGAACTATGGCTGAGTTGTGCCGGAAGCCACGGGCGTGGGTAAGCCTGGAGAGGGCAAAAAGACAAGTACACTATGTTGTCTACACTGGTTTATTCATATTCTTCCAGCCCGCATGACCTATAACGCCAACAACTGAAAAGCTTGAGAAATTTCCCGGTGTGGATTCGGAATGTATCTGTTGAAGCAAGATGACCTCCAGCGCCCCATGGATCGAATAACGTGAGCGGGGACTTGGTGTTTCGAAGCTGACGATGCCGCCCCGATACGTAACGAGTGACCCGAAATGGCTCCTGGGTCGTACCCCAGACCTGCCGCCAGAGAGCGGATGTGGGACGTGAATTGGTTTGAAGTGAGGGGTTTGCTCTTGAAGGGCAGGAGCAGACTGTCAGGAGGCGCTGTGTGCAACAGGGACAATAATTTATTGAGGATCTGGACTGGACACCAATTATTCCGGGTAGGGAAATATTTAATTTCAGTGGATGGCCCTGTCTGGTTTGTTTTGGTTGACGGAATGCTGAGTACATAATAGTTATAGTGCCACGACAGTTGTTCTTTGCGAAGACCGCCGGGTCTCGGAGAGCTGCCAGTGAACTCTCCTGGCAGGAGGAAGCCGTAAAACTTAGAAACATGGCCGCTTGGATGACCGTGCTGGTCAAGGGCCAAAAAGGATCGCCGTCCAGGGCAGAAGACAAATCCCTGAACAGCTGTCTGCGGGTGGCAGCCTGTTTTGCATTTTCCTGTATTCCCCTGAGGGCCGCCTTGATGACCTGGTTGGACAAGATAGAAGAAGAACCCGGATTACTGAGCATAAAATGGAGTTGAAGGCCTGCTAGGTATAATTTGATAGTATTATATGAGAGCTTTTGTTGGGAATGGCAGAAGGCTATGAACGCCAGTAAGTAAGATATTTCGTCGCGGCCGCCCTAAGGATAGAGAAGTCTAAAACTCTCAAACGCTTACAACGCTTTATAATTCCTGGACATATTTGGGGCTAATGATTGTGTTATCAGATGTGTTATGGATCAGAGATTCTAATCCATCACTGGGGTGTTGTATGCCGGGGTTGTGGCACCCGTGGGGTCCGCGTCGGGCATCTCCTTACGGGGCTTTGCCTGTTTTTAGAATGATAATGGCCGGAGACGCTTCTAGGAATCTGGGGAAAACAAAGTAAACTGAATAACGTACCCGTGGGGATAGGATAAGGACCGTGAGACCCCTTGACCATCCGGGAGGCTCCTAACTAAGAACCGAGCCCGGATGGCCTGGAGTGGGGTGTGGCGGACTCAATATGACATATGGCGTGGAAACAATAATGGCTAAATTGAAGGTCCAGATGTCGCCCAGCATTTGGCTCATCCTGGCGGGACCCGGAGGCAAGATAAATGATGTGACATGGTATCAGTGGTAGCTGAACCTGGACAATCTAGGTGACATGCAACATTAAAACTCGGCCTGTACGATCCAGGTGACATACAACATTAAAACTCGGCCTGGACGATCCAGATGACATACAATGTTAAAGTTGGCCTGGACGATCCAGGTGACATACAACATTGAACTCGGCCTGGACGATCCAGGTGACATACAACATCAAAACTCGGCCTGGACGATCCAGGTGACATACAACATTAAAACTCGGCCTGGGCGATCCAGGTGACATACAACGCTAAAGTTGGCCTGGACGATCCAGGTGACATACAACATTGAACTCGGCCTGGACGATCCAGGTGACATACAACGTTAAACTCGGCCTGGACGATCCAGGTGACATACAACGTTAAACTCGGCCTGGACGATCCAGGTGACATACAACGTTAAACTCGGCCTGGACGATCCAGGTGACATACAACGTTAAACTCGGCCTGGACGATCCAGGTGACATACAACATCAAAACTCGGCCTGGACGATCCAGGTGACATACAACATTAAAACTCGGCCTGGGCGATCCAGGTGACATACAACGCTAAAGTTGGCCTGGACGATCCAGGTGACATACAACATTGAACTCGGCCTGGACGATCCAGGTGACATACAACGTTAAACTCGGCCTGGACGATCCAGGTGACATACAACGTTAAACTCGGCCTGGACGATCCAGGTGACATACAACGTTAAACTCGGCCTGGACGATCCAGGTGACATACAACGCTAAAGTTGGCCTGGACGATCCAGGTGACATACAACATTGAACTCGGCCTGGACGATCCAGGTGACATACAACGCTAAAGTTGGCCTGGACGATCCAGGTGACATACAACATTGAACTCGGCCTGGACGATCCAGGTGACATACAACATTAAAACTCGGCCTGGACGATCCAGGTGACATACAACATTAAAACTCGGCCTGGACGATCCAGGTGACATACAACATTAAAACTCGGCCTGGACGATCCAGGTGACATACAACATTAAAACTCGGCCTGGACGATCCAGGTGACATACAACATTAAAACTCGGCCTGGACGATCCAGGTGACATACAACGCTAAAGTTGGCCTGGACGATCCAGGTGACATACAACGTTAAACTCGGCCTGGACGATCCAGGTGACATACAACGCTAAAGTTGGACTGAACGATCCAGATGACATACAACGCTAAAGTTGGCCTGGACGATCCAGGTGACGTACAATATTGATCTTGGCCTGAGTGGTCCAGGCGACAGATAATTTAAGTACGCGGTATATGTGGTAACTAAACTGATCGCGCGCCACTGACGAATCTTCCCAGCCAAACCTGCGTTTCGAAAACGGGGAACCTGCCACGCACAATTTTGTACCCCTGACACCTGCTGGCAGAGTGAATCCCTGCCTCCATGCCGAGACACAATTCTGACCTGCAGGGACCAAGTAGCTTACTGGCCCATGTGCTGTTGATTAATATATGTAAATACGCACACCAAAATTGCCCCTGATTCAGGCTGAAAGCTGGGCTGCCGCAGCTTGGCGTAACGCCGGCAACAATGCCCACTGCTTCCCACCTGTGCCGCCTCTGCTATATAGTGTCTATGCTGGGGCAATGATTTTATTATCCTTTTTTTTTTTTTTTTTTTTTTTTTTTAAACTGGGGCGGATATTTCCGAATGGACATGTGGCGCGCTCATGGCCTCTGCAGGGAGGGGAAGGGGGACCCCCGTGCCTGCGACCCTGCTAGGACTGGGATGTGCGGTCCCCCAGTGCGAGCCTGGAGTGGACGGACGTGTGTGCCTTTCAAGGGGAACCTAGACTTGTACTCTTTCCCTAACTAAACATAGCTACCCCCGACTGCCCATTTCCTGCCACCGTAGGAGCTCCGGAAGGCAGAGCGAGCGGTGGACGTGTACAGGAGGGTCATTTCTTCGGCGCTCGGCTGAACATGCCTGTGGAGGCCCGGCGGTGACGTGTGCGTTCCACCATGAACCGCACGCCATCCGCGAGAAGGGGAGACCGACCCGTGGCCGCAAGTATACGGCACGCTCCATTGGACAAGTACTTACCTGGTGACGGACTGGAAAAACACTTTAAGTATTGCACTATACCGTGTAGCGAACCGAAACTTTTGAAACAACCGTGATGCTTGCACGTGACGGCAGCTGGATGTGGCTCCTCTTGAGAACGAAAACTTCTCTCAGGAATGTCGCACTGTGCAGAGAATCGTACTGAAGAGAAAAAACAGACGTGAAGCTTGCTGGGCAGCTAGGTGTGGCTCTTCCTACAGATGCAAGTGAGACACACCACCTGAGGGAAGGAATTGGCAGGTATATATGGGGAGCTAACGCCCTGCCCACAAATACAGGCTGAAATCAGCCTTAATACCTGTCACACAGCGCAAAAAAAAACAGGCCTCACATCTCTATTTAACCAAATCTGTACTGTTTTAGCTGGTCAAGTTATTTGTAGTGACCGTAAAAGCACACTTTTTTTTCTGGGTTGAAAAACCATTCCCAAATTTGCCATTCTCAAAATAACTAGTTTCTGATATTTGAGGCCTACTTGAAATCTATCCCAAAAAGAATATCTTACATTGAAGCTAGTGATAGTGTCATTCAGAAAAACCTAAGACACACGCTAGCGCGCTGATAGAAATCTGATTCTGTGATTAAACCTATACCTGTCACATAGCGCAAAAAAAAACAGGACTCACATCTCTATTTAACCAAATCTGTTCTGTTTTAGCTGGTCAAGTTATTTGTAGTGACCGTAAAAGCACACTTTTTTTTCTGGGTTGAAAAACTATTCCCAAATTTGCCATTCTCAAAATAACTAGTTTCTGGTATTTGAGGCCTACTTGAAATCTATCCCAAAAAGGATATCTTACATTGAAGGTATTGATAGTGTCATTCAGAAAAACCTAAGAGACACGCTACCGTGCAGATAGAAGTCTGATTCTGAGATTAAACCTTAACCTGTCACACAGTGCAAAAAAAAACAGGTCTCACATTTCTATTCAAGCAAATCTGTACTGTTTTAGCTGGTCAAGTTATTTGTAGCGACCGTAAAAGCCCTTTTTTTTCTGGGTTGAAAAACTATTCCCAAATTTGCCATTCTCAAAATAACTAGTTTCTGGTATTTGAGGCCTACTTGAAATCTATCCCAAAAAGGATATCTTACATTGAAGGTATTGATAGTGTCATTCAGAAAAACCTAAGACACACGCTACCGTGCAGATAGAAGTCTGATTCTGAGATTAAACCTTAACCTGTCACACAGTGCAAAAAAAAACAGGCCTCACATTTCTATTCAAGCAAATCTGTACTGTTTTAGCTGCTCAAGTTATTTGTAGTGACCGTAAAAGCACACTTTTTTTTCTGGGTTGAAAAACTATTCCCAAATTTGCCATTCTCCAAATAACTAGTTTCTGGTATTTGAGGCCTACTTGAAATCTATCCCAAAAAGGATATCTTACATTGAAGGTATTGATAGTGTCATCCAGAAAAACCTAAGACACACGCTACCGTGCAGATAGAAGTCTGATTCTGAGATTAAACCTTAACCTGTCACACAGTGCAAAAAAAAACAGGTCTCACATTTCTATTCAAGCAAATCTGTACTGTTTTAGCTGCTCAAGTTATTTGTAGCGACCGTAAAAGCCCTTTTTTTTTCTGGGTTGAAAAACTAATCCCAAATTTCCCATTCTCCAAATAACTAGTTTCTGGTATTTGAGGCCTACTTGAAATCTATCCCAAAAAGGATATCTTACATTGAAGGTATTGATAGTGTCATTCAGAAAAACCTAAGACACACGCTACCGTGCAGATAGAAGTCTGATTCTGAGATTAAACCTTAACCTGTCACACAGTGCAAAAAAAAACAGGTCTCACATTTCTATTCAAGCAAATCTGTACTGTTTTAGCTGCTCAAGTTATTTGTAGCGACCGTAAAAGCCCTTTTTTTTTCTGGGTTGAAAAACTAATCCCAAATTTCCCATTCTCCAAATAACTAGTTTCTGGTATTTGAGGCCTACTTGAAATCTATCCCAAAAAGGATATCTTACATTGAAGGTATTGATAGTGTCATTCAGAAAAACCTAAGACACACGCTACCGTGCAGATAGAAGTCTGATTCTGAGATTAAACCTTAACCTGTCAAACATTGCAAAAAAAAAACAGGTCTCACATTTCTATTCAAGCAAATCTGTACTGTTTTAGCTGCTCAAGTTATTTGTAGTGACCGTAAAAGCAAACTTTTTTTTTCTGGGTTGAAAAACTATTCCCAAATTTGCCATTCTCAAAATAACTAGTTTCTGGTATTTGAGGCCTACTTGAAATCTATCCCAAAAAGGATATCTTACATTGAAGGTATTGATAGTGTCATTCAGAAAAACCTAAGACACACGCTACCGTGCAGATAGAAGTCTGATTCTGAGATTAAACCTTAACCTGTCACACAGTGCAAAAAAAACAGGTCTCACATTTCTATTCAAGCAAATCTGTACTGTTTTAGCTGCTCAAGTTATTTGTAGTGACCGTAAAAGCACACTTTTTTTCTGGGTTGAAAAACTATTCCCAAATTTGCCATTCTCAAAATTGTGGTGAACGGGAACAATGAGGAAAACATCTAATATGGGACGCGGACGCGGACGTGGACATGGACATGGTCGTGGTGGTGTTAGTGGACCCTCTGGTGCTGGGAGAGGACGTGGCCGTTCTGCCACAGCCACACGTCCTAGTGTACCAACTACCTCAGGTCCCAGTAGACGCCAGAATTTACAGGGATATTTGGTGGGGCCTAATGCCGTTCTAAGGATGGTAAGGCCTGAGCAGGTACAGGCATTAGTCAATTGGGTGGCTGACAGTGCATCCAGCACGTTCACATTATCTCCCACCCAGTCTTCTGCAGAAAGCGCACAGATGGCGCATGAAAACCAAGCCCATCAGTCTGTCACATCACCCCCATGCATATCAGGGAAACTGTCTGAGCCTCAAGTTATGCAGCAGTCTCTTATGCTGTTTGAAGACTCTGCTGCCAGGGTTTCCCAAGGGCATCCACCTAGCTCTTCACCAGGGGTGGAAGAGATAGAATGCACTAACGCACAACCACTTATGTTTCCTGATGATGAGGACATGGGAATACCACCTCAGCACGTCTCTGATGATGACGAAACACAGGTGCCAACTGCTGCGTCTTTCTGCAGTGTGCAGACTGAACAGGAGGTCAGGGGTCAAGACTGGGTGGAAGACGATGCAGGGGACGATGAGCACTTCTTCAAACAGTGTGCTGACGACAAGACCCGAGTGGTTTGCACGCTGTGCCATCAAAGCCTGAAGCGAGGCATTAACGTTCTGAACCTTAGCACAACCTGCATGACCAGGCTCCTGCATGCAAAGCATGAACTGCAGTGGAGTAAACACCTTAAAAACAAGGAAGTCACTCAGGCTCCCCCTGCTGCCTCTTCTGCTGCTGCTGCCTCGGCCTCTTCTGCTGCTGCCGCCGCCTCGGCCTCTTCTGCTGCTGCTGCCGCCGCCTCGACCTCTTCCTCTGCCCCTGGAGGAACGTTGGCACCTGCCGCCCAGCAAACATGGGATGTACCACCAACACCACCACCTGCGTCACCAAGCATCTCAACCATGTCACACGGCAGCATTCAGCTCTCCATCTCACAAACATTTGAGAGAAAGCGTAAATTCCCACCTAGCCACCCTCGATCCCTGGCCCTCAATGCCAGCAATTCTAAACTACTGGCCTATGAAATGCTGTCATTTAGGCTGGTGGACACACACAGCTTCAAACAGCTCATGTCACTTGCTGTCCCACAGTATGTTGTTCCCAGCCGCCACTACTTCTCCAAGAGAGCCGTGCCTTCCCTGCACAAACAAGTGTCCGATAAAATCAAGTGTGCACTGCGCAACGCCATCTGTGGCAAGGTCCACCTAACCACAGATACGTGGACCAGTAAGCACGGCTAGGGACGCTATATCTCCCTAACTGCACACTGGGTAAATGTAGTGGCGGCTGGGCCCCAGGCGGAGAGCTGTTTGGCGCACGTCCTTCCGCCGCCAAGGATCGCAGGGCAACATTCTTTGCCTCCTGTCTCCTCCTCCTCCTACTCAGCTTCCTCCTCCTCTTCTTCCACCTGCTCATCCAGTCAGCCACACACCTTCACCACCAACTTCAGCACAGCACGGGGTAAACGTCAGCAGGCCATTCTGAAACTCATATGTTTGGGGGACAGGCCCCACACCGCACAGGAGTTGTGGCGGGGTATAGAACAACAGACCGACGAGTGGTTGCTGCCGGTGAGCCTCAAGCCCGGCCTGGTGGTGTGCGATAATGGGCGAAATCTCGTTGCAGCTCTGGGACTAGCCGGTTTGACGCACATCCCTTGCCTGGCGCATGTGCTGAATTTGGTGGTGCAGAAGTTCATTCGCAACTACCCCGACATGTCAGAGCTGCTGCATAAAGTGCGGGCCGTCTGTTCGCGCTTCCGGCGTTCACACCCTGCCGCTGCTCGCCTGTCTGCGCTACAGTGTAACTTCGGCCTTCCCGCTCACCGCCTCATATGCGACGTACCCACCAGGTGGAACTCCACCTTGCATATGCTGGACAGACTGTGCGAGCAGCAGCAGGCCATAGTGGAGTTTCAGCTGCAGCACGCACGGGTCAGTCGCACTGCGGATCAGACACACTTCACCACCAATGACTGGGCCTCCATGCGAGACCTGTGTGCCCTGTTGCGCTGTTTCGAGTACTCCACCAACATGGCCAGTGGCGATGACGCCGTTATCAGCGTTACAATACCACTTCTATGTCTCCTTGAGAAAACACTTAGGGCGATGATGGAAGAGGAGGTGGCCCAGGAGGAAGAGGAGGAAGAGGGGTCATTTTTAGCACTTTCAGGCCAGTCTCTTCAAAGTGACTCAGAGGGAGGTTTTTTGCAACACCAGAGGCCAGGTACAAATGTGGCCAGACAGGGCCCACTACTGGAGGACGAGGAGGACGAGGATGAGGAGGAGGTGGAGGAGGATGAGGATGAAGCATGTTCACAGCGGGGTGGCACCCAAAGCAGCTCGGGCCCATCACTGGTGTGTGGCTGGGGGGAAACACAGGACGATGACGATACGCCTCCCACAGAGGACAGCTTGTCCTTACCTCTGGGCAGCCTGGCACACATGAGCGACTACATGCTGCAGTGCCTGCGCAACGACAGCAGAGTTGCCCACATTTTAACGTGTGCGGAATACTGTGTTGCCACCCTGCTGGATCCCCGGTACAAAGACAATGTGCCCACCTTACTTCCTACACTGGAGCGTGATAGGAAGATGCGCGAGTACAAGTGCACGTTGGTAGCCGCGCTACTGAGAGCATTCCCAAATGTCACAGGGGAACCAGTGGAAGCCCAAGGCGAAGGCAGAGGAGGAGCAAGAGGTCGCCAACGCAGCTGTGTCACGGCCAGCTCCTCTGAGGGCAGGGTTAGCATGGCAGAGATGTGGAAAAGTTTTGTCACCACGCCACAGCTAACTGCACCACCACCTGATACGGAACGTGTTAGCAGGAGGCAACATTTCAGTAACATGGTGGAACAGTACCTGTGCACACCCCTCCACGTACTGACTGATGGTTCGGCCCCATTCAACTTCTGGGTCTCGAAATTGTCCACGTGGCCAGAGCTAGCCTTTTATGCCTTGGAGGTGCTGGCCTGCCCGGCGGCCAGCGTTTTGTCTGAACGTGTATTCAGCACGGCAGGGGGCGTCATTACAGACAAACGCAGCCGCCTGTCTACAGCCAATGTGGACAAGCTGACGTTCATAAAAATGAACCAGGCATGGATCCCACAGGACCTGTCCATCCCTTGTGCGGATTAGATATTAACTACCTCCCCTTAACAATATATTATTCTACTCCAGGGCACTTCCTCATTCAATACTATTTTTAATTTCATTTTACCATTATATTGCAGGGCAACCCAAAGTTGAATGAACCTCTCCTCTGTCTGGGTGCCGGGGCCTAAATGTGGGACAGTGGCCTGTTCCAGTGGTGGGTGACGTGAAGCCTGATTCTCTGCTATGACATGAATACAGATTCTGCGCTGACATAAGGCCAGATTCTCTGTTACGGGACCTCTCTCCTCTGCCTGGGTGCCTGGGCCTAAATGTGTGACAGTGGCCTGTTCCAGTGGTGGGTGACGTGAAGCCTGATTCTCTGCTATGACATGAAGACAGATTCTGCGCTGACATAAGGCCAGATTCTCTGTTACGGGACCGCTCTCCTCTGTCTGGGTGCCGGGGCCTAAATGTGTGACAGTGGCCTGTTCCAGTGGTGGGTGACGTGAAGCCTGATTCTCTGCTATGACATGAAGACAGATTCTGTGCTGACATCAGGCCAGATTCTCTGTTACGGGACCTCTCTCCTCTGCCTGGGTGCCGGGGCCTAAATGTGTGACAGTGGCCTGTTCCAGTGGTGGGTGACGTGAAGCCTGATTCTCTGCTATGACATGAAGACTGATTCTGCGCTGACATGAAGCCAGATTCTCTGCTATGGCATAAAGAGACTGATTCTCTGCTGACATGAAGCCAGATTCTCTGCTATGGGACCTCTGTCCAATTGATATTGGTTCATTTTTATTTTTTTTATTTTTATTTTAATTCATTTCCCTATCCACATTTGTTTGCAGGGGATTTACCTACATGTTGCTGCCTTTTGCAGCCCTCTAGCTCTTTCCTGGGCTGTTTTACTGCCTTTTTAGTGCCCAAAAGTTCGGGTCCCCATTGACTTCAATGGGGTTCGGTTTCGGGACGAAGTTCGGATCGGGTTCGGATCCCGAACCCGAACATTTCCGGGAAGTTCGGCCGAACTTCTCGAACCCGAACATCCAGGTGTTTGCTCAACTCTACTAATAATGTACTTTATTTTATACACTACATGAGATATGAAGGGTTTATTTGTGGTGCCTTTTTTTAGCCAAAATAACTATATTAAGAGGTTCTCCAGCCTTTCAATAATGACAAGCAATACTCAACATAGTTAATAAAATTTTGACTAGGCTGCTGGACCCTTGTGTTCCAGTGTGGGTTATTAAATGTTTAGTATGGTCATACCCTTTTATACACACATTGTTTATTAAAAATGATCTCTCCTTCACAGCACCGTTGACAGCCTGGAGGAACTAGTGGGTAATGCTACAAGCTCTACGGAGGAAGAGCAAGCTGCTGGTCCCCTGGAATTCCCTTGTCCTGTGGCTGAAGAGGCCGAAAATGTGGCACAGCAGGGGTGTCCGGAGACAGTAGAGGACGAATCTGCTTTGGAGGGAGGTGCTGCAGGTCCATCAAGCCCCGAAATACACAGGAGACATCCTCGATGGAGATGGGGGGGCTATAGACCTTCCCGATTCTGCCACAACTAATCGAGCCCTGATTGATACTCAGGTGCTCGATTACTTGAGGCAGAGAAGGAGTAACGAGACAGAGGAGTGAATGCTCAGTGGGCTAGCTCCACTTATCCAAAAATATTCAGAGGAAAAAAAATTTTTTTTATCCATCATGGTTTCTGTGGCCACCATAATGGATAGCCCCATAGATGTAATGGAGTTGGTGCAGACTGTGGATAACTTGAAGCACAGTGCTTTAAGGTTATCCACAGAAGCACATCCTGCTGGCCACAGCATGGGGTCAAAACATGCTGGGTCCAGCATAGGGTCACAACATGCTGGCCACAGCATGGGGTCACAACATCCTGGGTCCAGCTCTTCTTATTCACTGCCCCTCTTTTCCCAGGAGCATGAAAATGGCCCCCGTGCTCATTATGAAGGGCCCAGAATGCCATCACAACCCCAAAGTAAAGTTGCTGGGACTCGTGCACATGCTCCGGGACCATTCTTAAGAGACCTTATGGACATATAATGTTTAAGTTATGTTGTGTTGTTTTTTTATATACGCTGAATTTAAAACCATTCTTTCATGTGTTACTTTTATTTTATCATATAAAGAAATATGGTTACGAAAATGTCTGGCCTTTTATTCAATATGTTATAACATTAAAAAAAATAACATTATTTACTTTTTTATTGAAATGCAGTACAAACATAATAAACATAGTGTAGCTTAATTTATTCTCTTAATTACAACTAGGGCTGTTCATATACTTTGAAGACAACCATACACATGTCAAAGGATTTTCCAAATGTTCTAAAGTTCTGGGATAACCTCCTAAATAAATAAAATATGTTGTGACATATATAAAGAGGGGTGCATGTCAGTAAACATGCAATAGGTACGAAACATATCATTATAAAGAGGTATTAGAGGGTTTATGTAGACAAAAAAAAATAAAAAATTCTCATGCACATTTCAACAATGAACATGAATTAAAACACAGACAGATTTTTTTACATTTTTGGCTACAGTTTAACCCCAGCCCACAAGCCCACATCAAGGGTCCTCTTTGTCTTACGAGTCCCTACACTATCTACATATAACCCCCAAAAGCTAACTAGAAAACAAAAAAACTGATGACCAGAGTCCAGATCACTTCATAGTCTGCCATGAACTGCGTCCATCTGCCAGGGCAATGCACCTTCAGGACTTGAAAAATATTGTTCATAGAGGGCCCGAACTGCAAGCTTGGCAGTTCCAGGTCGTCCATGAAGGGTCTGGTCCAATCCTCCAGATGAAGAAGATGGAGCAGGTTCTAATAAATCAATTTCTGACTAAGTTATGCAGGATCACACATGCTTGGATTTCTCCGGTGCCATCTGTAAGGATGACAGTAATACTCTCCACTTGTGTGTGAGTATTCCAAATGCACACTGAACATACCGACGGGCTCTACTCAGCTGATAGTTGAAGATATGTCTGCTGTCAGCTGTCTGGGGAAGGGGTGCATGACATGTGGTGCCAAAGCAAACCCTTCATCAGCCCAATTACAAATGGAACCGGTGGTCCCACAGAACCTGGCAGTCTTCTGGGAGACCTAACTGGTTGGCTTGAAGTCTCTCACACATTCTAGAAGAACTGAAAATACGCGCCTCTGCAGTGCTCCCATAGGCCCTGATATCCACAATTATAAACTTGTAAGTACTGTCAGCCAAGGCAGAAAAATATTGTGTAAAATTACTGGGACCCTGAGTGAGGCGGCTTCTTAACACGTACGGTATGTGTTTGTCATCCAGTGCCCCAGTGCAGTTCGGAAACTGTGCATCAGCATAAAAACTCTCAGCAATTCGGATCCATTACTGTGTCCCAGAGTCACTGCCAAATCAAGACACAGGTTTGACGAATGATCTGAGAAATCGTTGAGACTCCCAGCAGGAACTCAAAATGCAGAGAAAAAAATATGAATTCCCAGTTGCCAAAAATCTGCCTCATATTTGTGCGCCTCATATTTGTGTCCTGGCATGTGAGGCCAGGGCTCAGAGACGCTAACAACAAGTCAAAGCTGTTCACAGACATACGACAATACCCATGAAATTTCTCTGGATGCTGTCGCAGATCCATGTACAGCATAATGGATCAGTCCTGGTTTCAGTTATGCAGGAGTTAAGCAGGACAGATCCATTATGCTGCCTATCGACTTCTATTATGACGGAATGCAAAACGGAAGCCTTTAAGAGGCATTCCATCATAATAGAAGTCTATGGGCGGCATAACTAATCCGTTATTCTCCCATAGACTTCTATTATGATGGAATGCAAAATGGAATGCCTCTAAAGGTGTCCCTTTTGCATTCCATCTTAAGTATTATGTTATCTTCTGATATAACTATGTTAGAACGGAAAATAATAAAGCGAAGTTTGGGTCCCCTTTGACTTAAGTGGCGCTCGGGTTCGAGTTCAGGTCAAGTTTGGGCTGCGAACTTTGACCTGAAGTTTGGCCAAACACGGCGAACCCGAACCTCTACAGGTTAGTTTATCACTACTTAGGAATAATTCTTATACTTATGTGTACATTGCATTCAAAATTTTATACAAAAAAGATTTTAACATTACTGTGTTGATAATGTGAAGAATGTGGTTTTTCGGTAAAGAATTGACAATTATTTGATTTACCATTTAAAGATAGAGAGTAAAATAAGAAAAGTCCTAAACAATATATCTGTGTCTCTTTAGGAAGCACTGTACGCAGTGCACATGTTTAGCATTGACCACATTCATAGTACAACAGTCATACATGTTTGTACATATAGTACAGAGAGTACAGAGTGATAACCTGGCTCACCTACTCCTGACCCTGACTTGTATAACATTTACATACAGGCTTATGGCAATTTAGCTATGTCAACTACTTTGCATCTGATGGATTCTGAATGTAAAATTACAATAAAGGTAAAGGACTTGATTGTGATCATTTTGGTTTCGAGTGCATAGGAAAGGTACAGAATTTATATGTCCTGTATTTGGCAGGAATTTTTATTGTATTTTTCAGACTATAAGACTTTCCTGACATAAGTCACACCACAGACTTATTAAACCTTCCCTGGTGGTTAAATGAAGTCTGACCATTGTAAAAAACGTCAGTGACACATTTGGTCACCTCAATAAATATACCCATCCAAGTAAGGCTAGGTCTACACAATGACATTTGTCGCGTGACAATTTTTATAATGGCAGTCTAGTCTATGGTGTCACACTGCGACATGCGACATGCTGCAACTGCGACACGACAGTCGCAAAAAATCTATTCAAGAATTTTTCAGCGACTGTCGCGTTGCAGTCGCAGCATGTCGCATGTTGCTGTGCGACACCATAGACTACCATTATAAAAATTGTTGCACTGTATTTGTGCCCTATGTGTCGTGCGACTTATTGCCGCGCGACACATGTTGTCGTGTCCTAGCCTACGATAAATTTGTCTCCTGTCATTCCTGCCATGCTTGTTCTGCTAAAATGTTTTTTTTTTTTTTTACTCTCCCTGATCATGACATACAAGTACACACACATAGCTCTGAATTACGCATATTATATATACACATACACACATCAACACACATACATACACCATTGCAGTAAGTGAGGGCGGACTAAGATGGAGTTAAGGGGAGGCCGTCATGATAGGTTTTGGGTAGGAAGGCCTGGGTTGTAAGGGGTTAATGGCAGTCAGGTGAGGAAGGGTTATAGAAAAGGGGTGGGTTAAGGTTAATAAGCAAAGGGGTGGCATAGGAGCGTGCGCCATTTTCGTGGAGAGAAGGAACTGTGCACTCACCAGTGACGTCCAGCTCCGTGGAAGAGATGCTGCAGCAGTTGCGGGCGGCAGCGGAGTCCAGGGGCCCAAATTGGCTCCAAGAACAGGGGGGAGGGTTGCAGGGGGAGGCGGCGGGGACAGCGAGCCCACTGTCAAGTGCTAGACGGCCGCGGCTGGTATGGGCGCTGGCGTGCCTGAGCCTGGAGGATACCCCCATGGTCCAGCGCTGAGTTAGGAGCCCCTCAGGAGACCCTCCGCACCGGGAGGCCAGTGTTTCTGCTCCCTCCAGGTCCTCCCAGAGTGGGAGGAACCCGGTATGTCAGTGGCATCCAGTGCAGGGCGGGGGGACCAGTACCCCGTCCTCGGTGGCAGGTGGCACGGTGGCAGGACCTGGTACTGCAGGCTCCCTCCTCTCGTTGGGGGGGAAGCCTAATCAGCGCGGGAGAGGCAGCAGAAGCGGGAGACACGAGGCTGTGCACAGAGACGAAGAGGAGGTATCTGGATCGGCGCAGAGCGCATCCAGCGCAGTAGAGGCTGGCATGCGGCGTGCAAGCGCGTCGTTGGCGTCTGGAGTGGTCATGCCGGTGACATCTGGTGTGGAGCAGCAGGATTCCGGAGTGTCAGCTGTGGGGTTCACAGCACCCTGGCAGCCAGATGAGGCAGCATTGGGGGCATTCCTTGCAATAGCTCAGCGTGCGGGACTTGGTGGCTTTGGCGCGGGTCAGAATGAGGCGCTTGGGGGTTGGGGAGGTTATTATGTGGTTTAGCCGGAGTGGGGTCTGGTGGGAGGGGTGTCAGGGGCAGCGCCCCTGCAGGCCTGGGGTCAGTGGGGCAAGTGGGGGTTCAGGTGTCTGGATTGGGGGTTCGGTGTCAGTTCAAATTCAGGCGGGGGGTGAGGACGATAGGTCCAGGGTAGATGATGCAGCGAGAGG
Organism: Bufo bufo; assembly: GCF_905171765.1. Lineage (NCBI taxonomy): Eukaryota > Metazoa > Chordata > Amphibia > Anura > Bufonidae > Bufo > Bufo bufo. The sequence continues at coordinate 162,884,794 of NC_053393.1, read as the reverse complement.
GGAGGTGTATGTGTGCTCCGAGTGTCACCTTTGGGCGCATCTTGAAGCAGGAGGTGAGAGAGAGGATATGGCAAGGGGAGTACGTCAAAATATTTTTGCTCCTCCCCTTGGAGCCTTTTAATCTGGATTTGGGTAAGAGGGATGGGGTTAGGAAAGAAGAGGAGGAGAAGCGGCGGTATCTTTTGATACTTCACACTTTTGCAAATTTGCTTCAGGCGTTTGCCATACTAGTGAGCATGATAGAGGTGAGAGTGCCGTACAGTTGTTCTGCGCTTTTTCGTTATTTGGATACGATTGGGGAGGCTTATAGAGTTTATGGGGGTTCTGGGTGGCTTAGGTATGACGAACAGTTTCGTCAGAGGAAGGCGGTCCACCCTAGCATGCGGTGGGACCATAAGGACATAGGGTTATGGATGAGGGTGATGGCACCAGTGAGGTCGGGGCAGCCCTTTCGGGGGGAGCAGGGTGGGTCAGGCGATTACGGGTTTACAGCAGCAGCGGCTAAGGGATTGTGCTTTCTGTTTAACAAAGGAAGTTGTAAGTTCAGGACGAAATGTAAATTTAAACATGAATGTTCATCCTACGGGGGAGGTCACGGGGCTAGCCGTTGCTTCTGGGGTGCGAGACAGAGAGGGGGCGAGGCCGTTGCGAAAGGGTCGGACGCTGGTGCGGGTGGATGGGATGGCACGGTATCTAGATAGATACCCCGACTGGGGTGCGGCAGAATTTTTAAGGAAAGGTACTAATGAGGGTTTTAGTATTCCGTCTCGCCCGGGGGAGTTGGTTATTGAGGTTCCAAAAAATATGCATTCAACGTTGGAACACCCGGAGGTGGTGTCGGCCAAATTGGCTAAGGAGGTTGCGCTGGGGAGGATGGATGGGCCTTGCGTGGAATTACTGTTAGTTAATTGGAGGGTTTCCCCAGTGGGCGTGGTGCCCAAAAGGGAGACGAACAAGTTTCGGCTAATTCATCATTTATCATTTCCGAAAGGGGCGTCGGTCAATGAGGGTATTGATCCTGAGCTTTGTTCAGTGGTCTATACTTCATTTGATGCGGCTGTGGATTGGGTGCGAAAATTGGGCCCGGGGACATTGTTGGCGAAAACGGACATTGAAGCGGCATTTCGTCTTTTGCCCGTTCACCCGGACAGTTTGCATTTGTTGGGTTGTTTCTGGGATGGCGGGTATTTTGTTGATAGGTGTTTACCGATGGGGTGCTCGGTGTCCTGTGCATACTTTGAAACATTTAGTTCATTCCTGGAATGGGTGGTGAAGGATGTGTCAGGTTGTTCGTCGCTTATACATTATCTCGATGATTTTTTATGTTTGGGTCCAGCGGATTCGAGGGTGTGTACGTTATTGTTGTCAACTTTGCAGTCAGTTTTTGAGTCGTTTGGAGTACCGTTGGCGGACGGTAAGACTGTGAGGCCCATGACGGAGTTAAGTTTTTGGGGTATTTTTATTGACATGGTTAAAATGAAGTGTCGGTTGCCGGAGAACGAGGTGCAGGATTTGAGAATGGTAGTGGAGAGGGCTTTAAGGGTTCCCAAACTTCGTTTGCGGGATTTACAATCCTTGTTAGGGAAGCTGAATTTTGCTTGTCGAATTATTCTGATGGGTCAAATTTTTTCTAGGAGGTTGGCGTTGGCTATGGGGGGGGGATTTTGGTTGCGCTGCATCATTTTGTTAGGCTGGGTCGCGAGTTGAAGGGTGACTTGGCGGTTTTGGATTGGTTTTTGAAGCATTTTAAAGGTAGGGGGCGTTGGTGATGGGTGATGCGGTGTATAGTTTTGATTTATATTTGAACGCTGCGGGGGGAGTGGATTTTGGTGTGTACTGCAGCAGGCAGTGGTGTGCGGGGAGATGGCCTGAGTCATGGGTGATGAAAGGCTGGGTTAAGAATGTTGCGCTGCTCGAGCTTTTTCGGATAGTGCTTGCTTCGGTGCTTTGGGGGGACAAGTTTAAAAATTGGTAAGTTTGTTTTCATTTTATAACCTGGGGGTGGTGCAGGCAATTAACGGTTTGACAGCTTCTTCTCCTCCAGTGGTTAGGTTATTGCAACATTTAGTTCTTCGTTGTTTATCACTTAACGCTTGGATTGTGGCTGTTCATATGCCAGGGGTTGATAATGGGGTGGCTGACTCTCTTTCTCGTTTGTAGTGGGAGCGTTTTCAGCAGTTGGCCCCAGAAGCGGAGGCAGAAGGGTTGGTGTGTCCGGAGTCTCTTTGGGAGCTCTTGGAGGTATGGTGGAGGGGTTATTGAGGGAGTCGTTGAGCTCTGGTACATGGTTGGCCTACAGTAAGGCATGGAGCAGTTGAGAACAATGGTGTGAGGATTTGGGAGTGGGAGTGGATGAGGGTGAGATTCCTGTGCTATTATTTTTGCGGAATACGGCTTAGAAAGGGATGGTCAGTAGCGCAGGTGAATCGCTTTATGGCAGGTTTGGCTTTCGGGTTTAAATTGCGGGGCCTCCCGGATGTTACTAAAACATTTTTGGTTCGGCAGGTATTAAAAGGTTGTAGAAGGGGGAGGCGCGTGGTGGATAGTAAGAGATCGGTTTTGTTTGCGTTGTTGTTACGGATAGGGGTTTAGGCGGGTTCGGTTTGCAAGACCAGAGATTGAAGTGACGCTGTTTAAGCTGGCATTTTCCCTGGCTTTTTTCAGGGCGTTTCGGTTAGGGGAATTGGTGTGTAGTAGTGTGAGTAGTAAGGGTGGTTTGCTTGGAGACGATGTGGACTTGTATGGTGACAGGGTGGTGGTGCATCTTCGGGTGTCTAAGACGGATAGGGAGGGTAGGGGTTATAGTGTGACGCTGTTTGAGGTTCGCGGGTGTTTGTTATGTCCGGTCCATTGTTTGCGAGAATACAGGTCGTATGTGAGCTTTGGGGGGGTGGCCCCCTTTGAGGCATGAGGACGGGTCATTCCTGTCGCGTTTCCAATTTGTGGCAGTTTTTAGGAAATGTTTACGAGCTATGGGAATGGACTCTAGAGATTTTACGGGTCATTCCTTCCGGATTGGTGCGGCAATTGAGACGGCCAGGTTGGGCATGAGCGATTAGGTGATTAAGAGTATTGGGAGATGGGAATCTTCTAGTTTTAAGTCTTATGTTCGGTTGGAAGGGCGTTGACTGGTTGAGGTATTACTAATTAGCTGATTTGTTTTGTGTTGTAGGTGCTGCGGTTTTGGTGTGGATTCTCGAGCACTCCTTTGTTTTTTGGGGGGCGCTGCGGGCGGACGTGCGACCGAACTGGCGGCAGTTAGGTTTTAGTAGGGACATTGCAGTAGTACGTGGCAGAGGAATGTTGTGGGGTAGTGTGTTGAGGTAAGTGCACCGTTTTGCATGCCTGGATCATCCTCCAGACATCTTGGTGTTGCATGTTGGGGGTAATGACTTGGGGGTTAGGTATTGCAGGTAATTGATTAAAGATATAAAATTAGATTTGTTGCTTCTGTGGTCCCTGTTTCCGGGTTTGATAACGGTCTGGTCCGGTCCGATATAGTTCCTCGGAAAACTTGGTGGGAGGCACGTTTGGTGGAGCGCCTCAATAAGGCGCGGATTAGGTAAACAGGGCGATCTGAAAATTTGTGGCTCGGAATGGGGCAGTGGCGGTCAGGCATCCTGATTTGGAGTCGGGGAGTGGAGGATTTTGGAGGGCGGATGGTGTCCACTTGAACGCGGTGGGCATTGAATTGTGGTCCTTGTATTTGCAAGGAGGTATTAAAAGGGTGTTACGGTTGTGGGGGAACGCGCAGGCTTGAGGGAGGTAGGGGTCCTAGAAGCTGGTGGTATAGGATGGTATTGAAAATGGGAGGGCCTCATTGGTGGGGCTGGACTCTCATAGTTGAGGCACTTGGCAGGTTTGGAGAGGCGTCCATCAGTTGGTATCTCTGAGCTGGTGTTCGACAGCTGGCGGCAAGTGCCATGTTGTTGTTTTTATGGATGGTAAATTTTTAGAGCTTCTACGACCTCCCTCTAATGTTATTTATTTATGTTATGTATTTATTTTATTAATAAAACGGCTGTGTGTGTTTATTTGGAAGAAGGCTGGAGTTGGGATAAAATCTGGAAGTTTAAAGGTAAGGCCCTGAGTAAATGACCCAATAACCTAATTATGCGCAATACACACATGCAGATCTGCAGCACACACATTAGACATACACACAAGCACATTATATACACAGAAAGCTCTGCTAAGCACACAGCTCTGTTGCTTATACAGTTGGCACACACTATTACCTTTAATAAAAACTCACATTCACATCACTGACACCCACTGTAAGCTCATCCTGACTTTGCTTCTCTCACTCTTGACATCATGAAAGGTCCAAGAGCTTTGATCTCTTTCCCTGTTATTTGGGGAACTTCAGAATTACTTACCCTCTTCTCCTGCCTGCACAGATCACACAGAGTGGTATAAGAAAGGAAGAGAGAGAAGTGGGATCTCTCATTGATCCAGCAAAGCTCTTTATGAGTGCTCTACCAGATCGTTATGGAAGTAGTCAGGGAGGTTTGGACCATCCTGACTGTGGACTATAAGACGCACATGGGTGTAGCTGGGTGCAGAGGTAACAGTCACTACAGGGACCAGGAGCCTGAGGGGACACAAAGACCCTTGTGCCACATAAGAAGACACTGATATGATAGAAAGTGCATGCTGGTCAAGTTACACCTCTGGCTGGAGGGAAGGAATTGGTCAAGAATTTGGCATGGGGGGTGCCATTTAAATTTTTCTCAGGCAGCACAAAGGCAATGTGTTTCCCTGGCCCAGGCCACATAGGAATGAGGGATGGGGGCCCCAGCTGAACTCTTGCACAAGGGCCCAAGAACCTTTAGCTACGCCCCTGAAGACACAGGCATTTTTTAGCAAAGATTTTTAATAGTTAAAAAGGGCATTTTATAGTCCAAAAAATATACCTTTGAAACACCAAGCATTCTAGAGCAAGCGACGTATAGTGTAAGTGGTGCTGAGTCCGATACTATGTAATTTTTATCTTGATACTCACTTGAATTCCGAAGCTGTGCTCCAACAAACCACAGTAAAATGCTGTGTTGATCAAGCATGCTGAGCCGAACACCAATTCGACTCGAGCATCACGATGCTCGGCACATCGCGGTGTTCGGCCGAATACCGCGTGTGCTTGAGTGCAAGTCTCCTCCCCGCACGTTTGTTGGCTGCTACGCAGCCAATGAACGTGCAGGTACCGTGAGTACTGTCACTCACTGTAATGTCGTAGCCATGTTGGTTACTGGCATTACAGTGATTGGCTGGCCGGAACGCGAAATTCGGGTGCTATAGAGCACCCGATGACACGTGGTTCGGCTCAGTCTTATTCAGGGAGAGCTGTGCTGTAGAAGGGACAGATAGTGTAGGGAATTTAATTTTATTTTTTTGTTAGGCAGGGTTGGTATTAGAGACCCAAAAGTCCTTTTAAGGACTATTGTTGTGTCTGGCAGCAATGTATATTTTTAGCGCAACCTTCGCTAAATTGTGTGCAATTGTTAGAGACCCAAAAGTCCTTTTAAGGACTATTGTTGTATCTGGCAACAATATATATTTTTAACGCAACCTCGCTAAATAGCTTGCAATTGTTTGACCGCTGCGGACAGCGACATTATCTGCGCTACATCTCCTGTTTAACGTGTGCACATAGTAAAAATATCTGTGACATCCAGTGTAGATTTTCAGTAGATGTTATCAGATATTGACTGTAATTTTTTCTTGGCCGGTGGTGGCAGGATCGCCATTACCTGCGCTACATCTCCTGTATAACGTTAGCCGCTGATGAGGGCAGCGAAATTACCTGCGCTACATCTCCTGTATAACGTTAGCCGCTGGTGGAAGCAGCGACATTACCTGTGCTACATCTTCTGTGTAATGTTAGCCGCTGGTGACAGCAGCGATATTGCCTGCCCTACATCTCCTGTATAACGTTAGCCTCTGGTGACAGCAGCAACATTACCTGCGCTACATCTCCTGTATAACGTTAGCAGCTGGTGACAGTAGCGACATTACCTGCGCTACATCTTCTGTATAACGTTAGCTGCTGTATAACGTTTGTGCATTCCAAATAGTTGTGACATTCCCTGAAATTTTTTATTAGCCGCTGGTGACAGCAACGACATTACCTGCGCTACATCTCCTGTATAATGTTTGCACATCCCAAATAGCTGTAACATTCCCAGTAATTTTTTATTAGCCGCTGGTGACAGCGACATTACCTGCGCTACATCTCCTGTATAACGTTCGAACATCCTAAATAGAGTATCAGTGACATTCAGTTTAATTTATTTGCGCATACACTTACAAAACCTGTGCTACTGTATGTGTGACATACTTGCAAGCATATAAACCATTTGATATTCAGAAGACGAGCAGTAAGGGACGGGGAAGTGGCCGTAACTTGGTGGCGGCTTTAGAGCTCGACAAACTCACACACATCTCATTCCTAGCCCACATTTTCAACTTAGTGGCTCAGCAGTTTCTCAAAACCTACCCCAATTTGCCTGAGCTACTGGTGAAGGTGCACCGCATGTGTGCCCATTTCCAAAAGTCATCTACAGCTGCCGCCGGTCTGGCAATTCTGCAGCAGCGCTTGCAATTTACAACTCACGACTGTTGTGCGACATGAGCACGCACTGGAACTCCACGTTCCACATGTTGGCCAGGCTTTGTGAGCAGCAGAGGGCAGTAGTAGAATACCAGCTGCAACATGGTCGTCGCCTTTCCAGTCAGCTTCCGCTGTTCACAAGCGACAGGTGGGCATCTGTGAGGTTTTACGCAACTTTGAGGAATCAACACAAATGGTGAGTGGCAATGCCGCTATTATCAGCGTAACCATCCCACTTCTGTGTCTACTGAAACGCTCTCTGCTCACAATGAAGACAGACCACCCTCCGTTCGTCTTCTCAGCGCGAATTGGATGATGATGAGGAGGAGGAGCAGGAGATGTTTGCCTCTGCTACAGACGGTAGTACCCACAGCAGGTTTTTCCATATGTTTAGCCTGGATGGGCCGAAGAGGATGAAGAGGATGAGGAGATTGAGATTCATCCTCCTGATGAGGACAGCGAAGTCTTGTCTGTTGGGACTTTGGCACACATGGCTAACACTGATTACTGGTTGTTCACCCTTATCGACCCCCGCTACAAAGAGAACTTCTCATCTCTCATTCATGTGGTGAAGAGGACTAGCAAAATGGTGCAATACCAGAAGGTCCTTGTGGAAAAATTGCTCCAAAAATTTCCAGCTGACAACACTGGCTGCAGAGTACGTAGTTCCTTAGGCAACCGAGGAGGGGAGACTAGAGGAACACACAGCAGTTCCAACAGAGACAAGGCAACACTCTCCAAGTCCTGGGACAGTTTCATAACACACTGCCAGCAACCTCACCCTGATGCGCGTCCTAGTGTCACAAGGAGAGAAAAGTTTTGGAAGATGGTGAAGGAGTACGTAGCAGACATGTCAGTGTCCTCAATGATCCCTCAGTGCCTTACAACTACTGGGTGTCCAAGCTGGACACGTGGCACGAACTGGAGCTCTACGCCTTGGAGGTGCTGGCCTGCCCTAGAACCAGCGTTTTGTCAGAGTGGGTATTTAGTGCTGCTGGGGGCATAATAACTGATAAGCGCATCCGTCTGTCAACTGAAAATGCTGACAGTTTGACTCTTATCAAAATTAACAAGGCCTGGATTGCCCCTGACTTCTCTACTCCACCAGAGGAAAGCGGCTGAACATAAAGGCACTTTAAATGTGGCTTTTATGGTATATTGAATACACTGTATTCACATGCACCCTTCCACCAAAAAAGCGTATATGGTTCAAACTTCCTTTTCGCATCTTCCGGCTCCTTCTCCATCATATCAACTGGCTTATTAGTATTGTTGATCACAAATATTGGAATTGCGAATTTAAATCGTGAATATCGGCACTTCGAGAATTCGCGAATATTTAGAATATCGTAAAATATATTCGTAATCGCGAATCAAGAAAATAATGCCTGGAGATCATGAATTCGTGAATTCTCGAATATATGGCGAATATTCGCCCAAATATTCGTGAAATATTGCGAATTTGAATATTGCCCCTGCAGCTCATCACTACTTATTAGGCACTCGCCCCTAATGTTTTAGAGAGTCAGCTCAGCAGCAGGCCTTAGCCCATAATTTTTTCCATGGTCATATCAGCAGCAGGCACTCGCCCATAATTTTTTCCATGGTCAGATCAGCAGCAAACCCTCACCGCTAATGTTTTTGATGGTCAGCTCAGCAGCAGGCAGTCGCCCCTAATGTTTTAGATGGTCAGATCAGCAGCAGGCACTCGCCCCTAATGTTTTAGAGAGTCAGCTCAGCAGCAGACCCTCACCCCTAATGTTTTAGATGGTCAGCTCAGCAGCAGACCCTCACCCCTAATGTTTTAGATGGTAGGATCAGCAGCAGGCCCTCGCCCCTAATGTTTTAGAGGGTCACCAGCAGGCCCTTGCTCCTAATGTTTTTGAGTGTCACCAGCAGTCCATCAATCATAATTTTTCAAGGATGTGTATGATGCCATCCTTTATGTGTAATATAGGGTGTATTTGAGTGCCGGTTCCTTATAATTTTTGGCAGCCCTTTCACTTAGTGCTTAGGCTTTATGAGTGTAGGAGTCCCACTACCTGAACAATTGTACCACAATGTGAATGAGGTTCTCCTTTATGTGATATACAGGTTGTATCGGAGTGCTTCTTCCTTGTAATTTTTCACAATCACAGAGGGTCATATAATATTCTGAAAAGCTATCTTCAATATGTCACAGAAATTGTAAGCTATTCATTTAAAATTTAACTTTTAATAGATAGTATTAAGAGAGATATAATTTTTCCAAAATTTCTTGATATATAATCACTTAATATATGATCATTGCCTGAATAAAGGTAGAATCAGGACCCACCATGAACTTTAGTGCAGTAGGTCATATGATAAGAGGGTAAGAGGTGTAGCACTTACAGTTAGATGTTTCATTGGTGAACTCCGGTGAGGTCAGGAGGAAAAGTATCCCTATTGATACCCTAAGGTGTCTACCCCTGCCTACAGGCAGAGCACCCGCCCCGAAAGGGACGACCCCACCTCTCGGTGGCTAAACCCTTTTCTTACCCTTACGTGACCCTGGGTGTTACCTCACGGTGGGTTCAAGGTTCTCCTTTGTTAGTTTAGAACAAAGATGTCAGTCCTAAATGATGGAAGCTTGTAATTGTCCCGACGCGTTTCCCCAAGTCAGTCCTTGGTTCTTCAGGGGACCATGATGGTAATATTCACGTAGCCGAAGGATGGTGGCTATATGCTGGCAGTGGCTGATGATGCGCATCGGGGCGGGTGCTTTCGGGGCGGGTGCTCTGCCTGTAGGCAGGGGTAGACACCTTAGGGTATCAATAGGGATACTTTTCCTCCTGACCTCACCGGAGTTCACCAATGAAACATCTAACTGTAAGTGCTACACCTCTTACCCTCTTATCATATGACCTACTGCACTAAAGTTCATGGTGGGTCCTGATTCTACCTTTATTCTGGCAATGATCATATATCAAGTGATTATATATCAAGAAATTTTGGAAAAATTATATCTCTCTTAATACTATCTATTAAAAGTTAAATTTTAAATGAATAGCTTACAATTTCTGTGACATATTCCTTGTAATTTTTGCCACACTTGCACTTTATATACAAGTAAATATACAGGAAAGAATGTTTCCTAACAATTTTTCCTCTAAAATCTACTTTATCTTCGGTTTGGTGTGTATTATTGTCAGTCTGTAAAAGTGGCGTAATACTCGGACAACATCATTCAAAGCAGCGACCTGGGAGTCCAAGATGCATCCAGACATCGTCCCCATGCTGTTTTCTTCAGACCAGGGGGTACCTGGTTTAATGCTCGGGTTCTCCTATTGACTTCCATTGTGCTTGGGTGCTCGGTAGAGCACCCGAGCATCCCGAGCTGTTCTACTCGAGCACCTGAGCCTTTTGGTGCTCGATCAACACTAATTGAGAGGCCTTCTCTTTGAGTTCTCTCCATTATGTGTGTGAGCTCAGAAGTCCTCTGCTGGTTTGTTGGATCACAGTGATAGAACCGAAATGAATAAAGTTAAAAACTAACTAATTGGACTCGGCTTCACTTACACTATACACCACTTACTCTAGTTTGGGATGCTTTAGAGCTGACAGATTCCCTTTAAAAAATTATTTACCGTACAAGTGAAATCTGAAATTAGTAAAATCGTAAATGAGGCTCTAGCTATAGATTGGTGAATATGATTATTTCATTTGAGACACCGGGGGACCTTTTGCCAGAAACTGGGGCAATTTTTTGAAAAGGGGAAGTGGTGGGTCAAAGGTGTGGGTGGGCATATATGGTAATTCTAATGTACTTCAGCTACTAGCGGGAGTAGATTTTAATCTAGGTGCATGGACTGTCAAGGATGTGCTTAATACATGACAAGTAATAAATTAAGCTCATCCTCCAGTGGCATATCAAAGACCAGTGCAAACGGCTAGTCTTTGGTAAATGACCCCAATGTTTAAGCTTGTAAAACATTTTTTTTCAATATACACAATATTTTATGTAAATAGACATGATAGATTCTTGAAGCATAAAAAAAGCATGAAAGGGGACCTGCAGCTGACCAGACCTAACATAAAATACCTTGGTTACCATAAAAAAAACATTGGTTATCTAGAATCTTGGATTTTTGTTACTGTTTTATAGCTACCAAACAAATTCTTCCAGTATCAAGCTCACCCATGGTATGTATTATAAAAACAAACCATGCCAGCCTACACACTATGAGAATGCAATTAACTTATAGACATTGTTTCCTCTAAGCTTTGTAGCTAGAGAGCTGGGGAGTTTGGGACTTGGATTCTGCTTATTTTAAGCACAGCAATATAAAAATGTATTAAATATATATTAGCAGCATATAAACAAGGCCACGTAGCAACCAGCCAAATGGTTTTATACAAAAACCAGAGCTAGCAGAGTGAAGGTTATTGTTTACAACCATAGTGATGTGTGGCAGTGAAAGGGCTAATGTCAAAGTTCCCGGTGTTTTTGGATAGTGAAAGAATTAATGTCTCTTTCTCTGCCTGGTGGTCTATGGTAGTGAGAGAGTTAAAGGGGTTGTTTGGGTTCAGAGCTGAACTCAGACATAACCCTTATCTTCACCCCTCTTGCCCCCCTATATTTCATGCTCTGATGCTCTCCTTTGCCCTGTGCTGAATTATGTGACGTACCAGGCTCTCCATAGAGACTGCTATGTGGAGTCTTCAGTCTATCAGTGAGCGCGGTGATGTCACCAGCACTAATGGGCGGGCTTTAGCGCTGCCCTAGCCTGTAAAACGGCTAAGGGCAGCGCTAAAGCCAGCCCATCAGAGCCAGTGACGTCAGCGGCAACACTGTTGGTCGGAAGCCTCCACCTAGCAGTGTACCAAAGTAAACAAAAAAGCCCTTGCCCAGCGCAATACAGCGCAGGGCGAGCATCGGAGCATGGGTGTATATTACCTTGGTCCATCACCTGAGTGCACTGCTTCACATTGACTTTCATGACCCAGTGATATTACCACAATATACACCCCAGCACTAGTGCGCATGCTTGCGCCGCACGTGATGTGATCGTGTCCTTCATGATTACGAAGTCTGTGCATGCCCGATTCAGTGACGCTACATGGCGCATCACATTATTTAAACAGTCTGGCCAGTCCCCCTTTCCCTCACCTCAGATGCACTCTGTGGCACATGTTGTTCATAGGTAAGTGCCCTTCATTTATTTTCAGGGCCATTATTTACCCCTCTTTCTCCTTTTGGACACTATATACGTATTTCTTCTCTACCCATATTCCTCCATTTTCCATCTGCATTTGATTCATTTGCTCCATTGCAGTCTTTATTTATTATTTAACGTTTTGTCTTGACTCTTTACATCCAGATCTATTCCTCTCCATTTTCACATATGGGTCACCACTTTACCTTCTCTCTGCCCAAATGCCCCCTCATGAGTACTTACCATATTCGATCATCTTTCCCAGCATTAATTGTTGTTGCTCTAATAGTCATCAGTCTTCTTTTTTCTTTCTTATTTCCCTCTTTTTCCACACAATATACCATACAAGGCACCATATCATATATTATATTACTTTTATATGCTTTCTTGCTGGTCATCATTCCTATACATATTAAATAAGCACATATACACATGTATATCATACACATACACACATAACACTCCTCACTACCCACACTCTCCCTTCCTATACTCCTTATTCGTCCACATGTACTATACATACATCCCACTACCTACTACTCATATGTTGATTTATATCCACATGCATATTCCCAACCATTTTGACCTCTTCTGATTTTCTGCATACACCTGCTATTGTTGTTCTGTATGACTTTTGCTCCAGATATATTGTTTGACCTTTATCTACACAGGTCACTTTTATTTTGTGGTAATTTTATCTTCATTTCTTACTTTTTATTTTTCTTTCCTTCACCTTTACTTTATTTCATTCCATTTTTCTTACCCTCTCTTCCTCTTTTTCGCAGAGATGAGACTTGATAAAGGACACCATGACCGAAATGCTATCCATCTGAGAAACAACATCTGACATTATGATTATTTTTTTTTTTACTGCTGAGAGAATGAAAATTATGTATAAACACTATTTGAAAAATTCGATAAAAGAACATTCTGAAAAAATTGCGTGTGCACGGCAAATGAGGATAGGCCATTTATATATAAGAGGCCGAAAACCCCCTTACTGTCTGTATGCATGGTGGTCTATGGTGAAGAGGGAGTATTCTTGATGGTCAATGCAGCTTAGAGTGAGTTGGTCTAATATTTCATATATGCCTAAACACTGACTGCGAGGCTGCGATGTCTGCGTCTGGTCGGGAGCTCCTCCTACTGGTAAGTGACAGGTCCGGCCGGGAGCTCCTCCTACTGGTAAGTGACATGACCTGTCACTTACCAGTAGGAGGAGCTCCCGGCCGGACCTGTCACTTACCAGTAGGAGGAGCTCCCGACCGGACGCAGACATCGCAGCTCGCAGGTAAGTATAATGGTTCTACAAATTGCTAAGTAACCATGGCAACCGGGACTGCAGTAGCGTCCTGGTTGCCATGGTTACCAATCGGAGTCCCAGCGATTAAACTGGGACTCCGATCGGTACACTCCGCTGCCACCAATGATAGGGGGGAGATTTTAATTAGGAGGGGGAGGGAGGGGAGAAGGCCCACTGGCCACCAACAGGTTAACTACAGGGGAGGGAGGGGGGGGCCCACTGGCCACCAACGAGTTAACTACAGGGGAGGGAGGGGGGCCGGCCGCACTGGCCACCAATGAGTTAACTACAGGGGAGGGGGGCCCACTGGCCACCAATGAGTTAACTACAGGGGAGGGGGGGGGGCGGCCGCACTGGCCACCAATGAGTTAAGTACAGGGGAGGGAGGGGGGGGCCGGCCACACTGGCCACCAATGTGTTAACTACAGGGGGGGGCTGCCCCCTGCTGCCTGGCAGCACCTGCCAGGCAGCAGGGGGCAGTCATGTACACATTTCTTTTAGTATATTCTAACCTGAAGCAGCCCCATCACCATGGGAACGCCTCTGTGTTAGAATATACTGTCGGATTTGAGTTTCACGATGTAACTCAAATCCGACGGTATATTCTAACATAGAGGCGTTCCCATGGTGATGGGGACGCTTCAAGTTAAAATATACCATCGGATTGGAGAAAACTCCGATCCCTTGGTATATTAACTCCTGACTTTACATTGAAAGTCAATGGGGGACGGATCCATTTGAAATTGCACCATATTGTGTCAACGTCAAACGGATCCGTCCCCATTGACTTGCATTGTAATTCAGGACGGATCCGTTTGGCTCCGCACGGCCAGGCGGACACCAAAACGACTTTTTTTTCATGTCCGTGGATCCTCCAAAAATCAAGGAAGACCCACGGATGAAAAAACGGTCATGGATCACGGAAAAACGGAACCCCGTTTTGCGGACCGCAAAAAAATACGGTGGTGTGCATGAGGCCTTAAATGCAGTGTAAACAAGAGTTAAGGTCTAATCATGCCAGTTAGAAATATCTTTCTAATTAAGAAAATTAACCTGATTAACAATTAAAATGTGTTAATGTTCAAAAAAGCCCCAAGGTCATTGCCATAAATTCTTAACTGCAAGATAGGTAGATTTTATACAATAACAGTGTGTGTAATCTTAATTAAAAAGTGTAATTAAGTGTGGGAAAAATAATAATCCCTCAAGCAACTGTTATATGAGACTTGTGTAGACATAATTTCACACATAAAACCACTGGAATAAATAAATCCACCACCTACACATTACATGTCCGGATAAAGTATGCCATGTTCATTTTTTTTTACTTCAGGCCTTTCCTAACCCTGTGTATCAATGTCACAATTCATCTCTGCTGAAATACTAAAACTTCACAATCACACTCTAATTCTTATATTTCAGGGGGTATTCACCTGTTTAGTTGTTTGTACTCCATAGTTGTTTTTACGTTGTAATATTGTAGCGGTCACTTTTTGAAAACTATGGAGACTTCTTTTTGTACAACCAACCAAGACTACCCCTCCTGTGCCACTCTGCTTTCCACCCTGGATTAAGCAGCAACTGCAGCCCAACCAGGCTTCAGCAATCCACAGGCCATTACAGCCTGTCCTTTTTCCTCAGTGCTAAACTAGCCTAAGGTTATATACCTACGGCTATACTGTTACCTCCTGCAGTCGTTCCCCCTGAAGAAGTCACGGACAGAAACGTGCCACGTCGGGTGACCACTGGAAGTATCATCATCCATTCATCACTGAACAAAACCTTCTGTAGTTCTAGGGTACAGGTCCACCATAGGGACAGGCTACCGGACGGGGTCGCCTTTTTCAAGGCGAGTGCTCTGTATAGACAGGTAGCAGCATAATAGCCCCTCTCACCTTGATAGGGATATATAGGACTCCTCCTATTGTCTGATCTACCTGACTACACTGTCTGATCTACCTGACTGCACAGCTGAAGCATCCGTCCTCCGCCCGGCATACTCCCAGGTTTTCCTGCCTCCGGTTACCAAGGAACCGTACCCACTTACTACAAAGGGTCTGGTAAGACTGCTCGCGTCCTCACAGACGGAGCAGAATTTTTCATTTGTACCAGCCTGGTACTAATTGGTCCTATCTATGTTTGTATGTTTTTCGTTTAGTGAGTCCTTTTTACTCTGCTTATCGTATAACTTATTAAAAGCTATATTTTAAATAAGTACACTCCCCCCTCCCTTTGCTTAGGGGCCCATTGCCTGCTCATTAACTTGGAGTGTATTCAAAGCCTGAATTGTATCAGGGCTCTGATCAATTTTTTGTACAACCAACCAACAGTATATCTAGGTCTACACTGTCTAGTTCTCCTTCATTGTGCATGTCTGTCCATTATATACAGTATATAATGCTTCGATTTTTGTTTCGTTCCTGTGCCTCCTTAATAGTTTATAACTATAGAAGTAAGAACATGGACATAGGTTTTTGTTCATGAATACATAAATTAGCATTGACACCAATGTTTGTTCATTCCATTGGGGAATGCACAGACATCTTCTAGACAACATCTTCACAAGAAACATTTCACTAATAACTGGAGATATGCTTTATTAGTAGGAATTAGTAGGAAAGATTCAGAGGATAATTATATATTGTTGTCAGTAAATGAAACTAAAAGTTCCTATTGAAAGGTCGGAAATACGTGATGACGAGGAAGATTTCCAGCAACAAAAGATAAGAACATATTTTTGCAGTAAGGGGAGGAAGCACGGAGGAGACGGCTGCTATTACATGCAGCAATCTACCCCACAGCATTAGGAGGAGAGATCGCTAATGCCATAACTCGTTCCCATATGGAATCATTGTTTGCTGGCAGCAGATCGTGATCTGCCACTGGAAAACAATGATTTTTAAAGCATACTGAAAGATTACAATTACCCGATGAATGAACGGGTAATTGCCAGCAGTAATATACAGCCAGATCATCTCTAACTGGCCCTTCTACGAACACTTGTTAGTGATGATCTGGCCGACAATTGGCCAATGTAATACCGTATAAACCAATTGCTAAGTATCCACCATTGCTGCTAGATCTCAAAGTACATGCATTACCTGGCCCACTGGGTCAAACAAATGGTGAACACCTACAGTATATGGATAGACTTCAGCAGTGAGATAAGGAGCAGAGTTGGGGAGTTCTGACACCTGTTCTTTGATGGATCCACACTCACATTCACCTACTTACATGAATTTACCTACTTTCCCCTACCAGCAACATGGCTGCATTTTGCTACTTTACCTAAACCACTTTACCATAATTGCTCTTCTAGGTGTTGCCATGTCGCGCTGTACCTATAGGCCTGGGAGAGTGAAGCTTCAGGGTGGCCAAACAGGACCATTTTATTCACACTCTGCAAGTTTATAATAGAGATGACAACCCTTCATATACTTTATGCCAGAATGGGAAACAGAATTGAAAGTTAAATTTGGCCCACTGCACACTAAAGAGATCTTTAAGAATTCAGATTTGTACGGTGTATTTGCTGATCTTGTGCTGGTATAAAACAGCAAAGTTGTTGCATAGAAGTAAATCAATCTCTGGAGTGCTGGAGATGTAACTCAGCTGTAGATAATATTTTACATATATGGCTGCAATATTGCTCCTGCAATAAAGTAGCTGTGATTGTTGGCAACACTATCTGTACCAGATATTCTGACACCTGGATCAGTCACTTAAAGGGATTCTGTCACCACATTTTACCCCCTACAGTAAAACATAGCTACTTGTAGGTCTCCCTGAGCTGTATTAAATGATGCCCTTATTAACTAATAGTCTTGATTTATTTCTTTATAAAATCGATTTTAGTGATATGCTAATGACTTACATAAGGTGCCCAAGGGGATGTCATTCGCTCGACGATGCCATTACCTGTAGTCCGCATGGGCACAGACTACAGTGTGTAGTGCGCACGCGTGGGATTTCAAACAGGCTCAGGGATTACGTCAGCGCGCCGGCTCTTGAATATATTATATTAGAGGTCGCGCTGGACTCAGGAAGGCGGCGCTGGCCACCGGACCGAGGGGGGGGGGGGGCGGGGGGGGGGGGGGGGGCACCAAGTTAGGAAAGGACATCACCTTGGGCACCTTATGTAAGTCATAAGCATATCACTAAAATCGATTTTATAAAGAAATAAATCAAGACTATTAGTTAATAAGGGCATCATTTAATACAGCTCAGGGAGACCTACAAGTAGCTATGTTTTACTGTAGGGGGGAAAATGTGGTGACAGAATCCCTTTAACGTGTGTACTGACTACATTATTGCAACCTGTTTTCACAGAGAACTGCAATGTCCTACCACATGGTTATTCCTGTATCCTAGCATCTGCATAGCCAAAACATCTTTTTTTATGCTGTTCCCACATGAATAAACTCCTGCTTGACAGATTATACAAGCAGTACAGACATGGTAATGATAACTTTGCTAAACACAGCAAATCTGAAAATGCAGTTCAGCCATTGACAGCTCATCAATGATGTATGTCATTTTCTCAGACCTTTAGAAGAGGATACTCAGTTTGTAAGTGATGCAAATCAATCATCATGGATCTCAACCCAGTCATATTTATTTGTGTTATCACTGTGATGGAGAAAATGGGCAGGAGGGCAACAGGGAACCAGGTTGGGTCCTCTGTATAGGAGGAATTTAACCTGCAAGAGGAGAAGAAAATGAAGGAGAGAATGAAGTAGACAAGGAAATTTTGTTTTTTCAAAACTTGAGTTTGGAAAATAGGAACACCCTATAAATGATAATGACAGTGTCCCATTCAATAGAATGTGTGTGAGGGAGCGGTTGTAATTACACTGCTCTGTCTCTACAAAGTAGACGATGCACAGGTAATTTTGAAGAGGAAGCAGAGTTTACACAAGCGCCGCTACCTCTTCAAACAGCTGATTGGCAAGGGTACTGGGAATTGAAGCCCCACCAATCGGATATTGATGACCAATACTGAGGCTAGGTCATCAGTAGGGATGAGCGAACCCGAACTGTATAGTTCGAGTTCGTACCGAATTTTGGGGTGTCCGTGACACGGACCCGAACCCGAACATTTTCGTAAAAGTCCGGGTTCGGTGTTCGGCGCTTTCTTGGCGCTTTTTGAAAGGCTGCAAAGCAGCCAATCAACAAGCGTCATACTACTTGCACCAAGAGGCCATCACAGCCTTGCCTACTATTGGCATGGCTGTGATTGGCCAGTGCAGCATGTGACCCAGCCTCTATATAAGCTTGGGTCACGTAGCGCTGCACGTCACTCTGCTGATTCAAGCATAGGGAGAGGTTGCTGCTGCGACGTTAGGGCAAGATTAGGCAGATTAACTCCTCCAAAAGACTTAATTCAGTGATCGATCTCCAGCTGTGGATCATTGAAGTGCTGATATTGAATTACTCACTTTTTTTAGGCTGCCCAGAGCGTTTTTATATCAATTTTTTCTGGGGTGATCGGCGGCCATTTTGTGGCTTGTGGTGCGCCAGCACAAGCTACCACCAAGTGCATTTAACCATCAATAGTGTGGTTATTTTTTGTTATATCCTACATCAGCTGCAGCCTGAGCCTGTGTCACCGAAGTGCATTTAACCATCAACAGTGTGGTTATTTTTTGGCCATATACTACATCAGGTGCAGGCTGAGCCTGTGTCACCCAAGTGCATTTAACCATCAATAGTGTGGTTATTTTTTGGCCATATACTACATCAGGGGCAAGTTGAGCCTGTCACCCAGCGCCTAAAAAATAGCCCTGACATTTATATTCCTCCAAATCAGTACTGTTTTAGCTGGTCAAGTTATTTGTAGTGACCGTAAAAGCACAGTTTTTGTTCTGGGTTGAAAAACTATTCCCAAATTTGCCATTCTCAAAATTAGTAGTTTCTGCTATATCAGGCCTACTTTAAATCTATCCCAAAAAGGATATCTTAGATTGAAGGTGCTGATAGTGTCATTCTGAAAAACTTAACACACACGCTACCGTGCAGATACAAGTCTAATTCTGTGATTAAAGGTATATCTGTCACACAGCGCGTAAAAAATAGGCCTGACATTTCTATTCCTCCAAATCAGTACAGTTTTAGCTGGTCAAATTATATTTAGTGACCGTAAAAGCACAGTTTTTGTTCTGGGTTGAAAAACTATTCCCAAATTTGCCATTCTCAAAATTAGTAGTTTCTGCTATATCAGGCCTACTTTAAATCTATCCCAAAAAGGATATCTTAGATTGAAGGTGCTGATAGTGTCATTCTGAAAAACTTAACACACACGCTACAGTGCAGATACAAGTCTAATTCTGTGATTAAAGGTATATCTGTCACACAGCGCGTAAAAAATAGGCCTCACATTTATATTCAACCAAATCTGTCATTACTTGTGTGCCTGTATTAGTGTAATACGGTACCTAAAGGCCTGAATTTTAATTCAATACATTGGCCCGAATAATATTTTTCTTATTGTGGTGAACGGTAACAATGAGGAAAACAACTAGTAAGGGACGCGGACATGGTCGTGGTGGTGTTAGTGGACCCTCTGGTGCTGGGAGAGGACGTGGCCCTTCTGCCACAGCCACACGTCCTAGTGTACCAACTACCTCAGGTCCCAGTAGCCGCCAGAATTTACAGGGATATTTGGTTATTTGGTGGGGGCCAATGCCATTCTAAGGATGGTAAGGCCTGAGCAGGTACAGGCATTAGTCAATTGGGTGGCCGACATTATCTCCCACCCAGTCTTCTGCAGAAAGCGCACAGATGGCGCAGAAAAACCAAGCCCATCAGTCTGTCACATCACCCCCATGCATATCAGGGAAACTGTCTGAGCCTCAAGTTATGCAGCAGTCTCTTATGCTGTTTGAAGACTCTGCTGCCAGGGTTTCCCAAGGGCATCCACCTAGCCCTTCACCAGGGGTGGAAGAGATAGAATGCACTAACGCACAACCACTTATGTTTCCTGATGATGAGGACATGAAAATACCACCTCAGCACGTCTCTGATGATGTCGAAACACAGGTGCCAACTGCTGCGTCTTTCTGCAGTGTGCAGACTGAACAGGAGGTCAGAGATCAAGACTAAGTGGAAGACGATGCAGGGGACGATGAGGTCCTAGACCCCACATGGAATAAAGGTCGTGCCACTGACTTTCACAGTTCGGAGGAAGAGGCAGTGGTGAGACCAAGCCAACAGCGTAGCAAAAGACAAAGAGGGAGCAGTGGGCAAAATCAGAACACCCGCCGCCAAGAGAGTCCGCCTGCTACTGACCGCCACCATCTGGGACCGAGCACCCCAAAGGCAGCTTCAAGGAGTTCCCTGGCATGGCACTTCTTTAAACAATGTGCTGACGACAAGACCCGAGTGGTTTGCACGCTGTGCCATCAGAGCCTGAAGCGAGGCATTAACGTTCTGAACCTTAGCACAACCTGCATGACCAGGCACCTGCATGCAAAGCATGAACTGCAGTGGAGTAAACACCTTAAAAACAAAGAAGTCACTCAGGCTCCCCCTGCTACCTATTCTGCTGCTGCCGCCTCGGCCTCTTCTGCTGCTGCCGCCGCCTCGGCCTCTTCCTCCGCCTCTGGAGGAACGTTGGCACCTGCCTCCCAGCAAACATGGGATGTACCACCAACACCACCACCTGCGTCACCAAGCATCTCAACCATGTCACACGGCAGCGTTCAGCTCTCCATCTCACAAACATTTGAGAGAAAGCGTAAATTCACACCTAGCCACCCTCGATCCCTGGCCCTGAATGCCAGCATTTCTAAACTACTGGCCTATGAAATGCTGTCATTTAGGCTGGTGGACACAGACAGCTTCAAACAGCTCATGTCGCTTGCTGTTCCACAGTATGTTGTTCCCAGCCGGCACTACTTCTCCAAGAGAGCCGTGCCTTCCCTGCACAACCAAGTGTCCGATAAAATCAAGTGTGCACTGCGCAACGCCATCTGTGACAAGGTCCACCTAACCAGAGATACGTGGACCAGTAAGCACGGCCAGGGACGCTATATCTCCCTAACTGCACACTGGGTAAATGTAGTGGCGGCTGGGCCCCAGGCGGAGAGCTGTTTGGCGCACGTCCTTCCGCCGACAAGGATCGCAGGGCAACATTCTTTGACTCCTGTCTCCTCCTCCTCCTACTCTTCTTCCACCTGCTCATCCAGTCAGCCACACACCTTCACCACCAACTTCAGCACAGCCCGGGGTAAACGTCAGCAGGCCGTTCTGAAACTCATATGTTTGGGGGACAGGCCCCACACCGCACAGGAGTTGTGGCGGGGTATAGAACAACAGACCGACGAGTGGTTGCTGCCGGTGGGCCTCAAGTCCGGCCTGGTGGTGTGCGATAATGGGCGAAATCTCGTTGCTCTGGGACTAGCCGGTTTGACGCACATCCCTTGCCTGGCGCATGTGCTGAATTTGGTGGTGCAGAAGTTCATTCGCAACTACCCCGACATGTCAGAGCTGCTGCATAAAGTGCGGGCCGTCTGTTCGCGCTTCCGGCGTTCACACCCTGCTGCTGCACGCCTGTCTGCGCTACAGCGTAACTTCGGCCTTCCCGCTTACCGCCTCATATGCGATGTGCCCACCAGGTGGAACTCCACCTTCGACATGCTGGACAGACTGTGCGAGCAGCAGCAGGCCATAGTGGAGTTTCAGCTGCAGCACGCACGGGTCAGTCGCACTGCGGAACAGCACCACTTCACCACCAATAACTGGGCCTCCATGCGAGACCTGTGTGCCCTGTTGCGCTGTTTCGAGTACTCCACCAACATGGCCAGTGGCGATGACGCTGTTATCAGCATTACAATACCACTTCTATGTCTCCTTGAGAAAACACTTAGGGCGATAATGGAAGAGGAGGTGGCCCAGGAGGAAGAGGAGGAAGAGGGGTCATTTTTAGCACTTTCAGGCCAGTCTCTTCGAAGTGACTCAGAGGGAGGTTTTTTGCAACACCAGAGGCCAGGTACAAATGTGGCCAGACAGGGCCCACTACTGGAGGACGAGGAGGACGAGGATGAGGAGGAGGTGGAGGAGGATGAGGATGAAGCATGTTCACAGCGGGGTGGCACCCAAAGCAGCTCGGGCCCATCACTGGTGCGTGGCTGGGGGGAAACACAGGACGATGACGATACGCCTCCCACAGAGGACAGCTTGTCCTTACCTCTGGGCAGCCTGGCACACATGAGCGACTACATGCTGCAGTGCCTGCGCATCGACAGCAGAGTTGCCCACATTTTAATGTGTGCGGACTACTGGGTTGCCACCCTGCTGGATCCCCGGTACAAAGACAATGTGCCCACCTTACTTCCTACACTGGAGCGTGATAGGAAGATGCGCGAGTACAAGCGCACGTTGGTAGACGCGCTACTGAGAGCATTCCCAAATGTCACAGGGGAACAAGTGGAAGCCCAAGGCGAAGGCAGAGGAGGAGCAAGAGGTCGCCAACGCAGCTGTGTCACGGCCAGCTCCTCTGAGGGCAGGGTTAGCATGGCAGAGATGTGGAAAAGTTTTGTCACCACGCCACAGCTAACTGCACCACCACCTGATATGGAACGTGTTAGCAGGAGGCAACATTTCACTAACATGGTGAAACAGTACCTGTGCACACCCCTCCACGTACTGACTGATGGTTCGGCCCCATTCAACTTCTGGGTCTCCAAATTGTCCACGTGGCCAGAGCTAGCCTTTTATGCCTTGGAGGTGCTGGCCTGCCCGGCGGCCAGGGTTTTGTCTGAACGTGTATTCAGCACGGCAGGGGGCGTCATTACAGACAAACGCAGCCGCCTGTCTACAGCCAATGTGGACAAGCTGACGTTCATAAAAATGAATCAGGCATGGATCCCACAGGACCTGTCCATCCCTTGTGCAGATTAGACATTAACTACCTCACCTTAACAATATATTATTGTACTCCAGGGCACTTCCTCATTCAATTCTTTTTTTATATTCATTTTACCATTATATTGCGGGGCAACCAAAGTTGAATGAACCTCTCCTCTGTCTGGGTGTCGGGGCCTAAATGTGTGACAGTGGCCTGTTTCAGTGGTGGGTGACATGAAGCCTGATTCTCTGCTATGACATGAAGACTGATTCTCTGCTGACATGAAGCCAGATTCTCTGTTACGGGACCTCTCTCCTCTGTCTGGGTGCCTGGGCCTAAATATGTGACAGTGGCCTGTTCCAGTGGTGGATGACGTGAAGCCTGATTCTCTGCTATGACATGAAGACTGATTCTCTGCTGACATGAAGCCTAAATCTCTGTTATGGGACCTCTCTCCTCTGCCTGGGTGCCTGGGCCTAAATGTGTGACAGTGGCCTGTTCCAGTGGTGGGTGACGTGAAGCCTGATTCTCTGCTATGACATGAAGACTGATTCTGTGCTGACATGAAGCCAGATTCTCTGTTACGGGACCTCTCTCCTCTGTCTGGGTGCCAGGGCCTAAATGTGTGACAGTGGCCTGTTCCAGTGGTGGGTGACGTGAAGCCTGATTCTCTGCTATGACATGAAGACTGATTCTGTGCTGACATGAAGACAGATTCTCTGTTACGGGACCTCTCTCCTCTGTCTGGGTGCCTGGGCCTAAATATGTGACAGTGGCCTGTTCCAGTGTTGGGTGACGTGAAGCCTGATTCTCTGCTATGACATGAAGACTGATTCTCTGCTGACATGAAGCCTGAATCTCTGTTATGGGACCTCTCTCCTCTGCCTGGGTGCCTGGCCCTAAATATGTGACAGTGGCCTGTTCCAGTGGTGGGTGACGTGAAGCCTGATTCTCTGCTATGACATGAAGACTGATTCTCTGCTGACATGAAGTCTGAATCTCTGTTATGGGACCTCTCTCCTCTGCCTGGGTGCCTGGGCCTAAATATGTGACAGTGGCCTGTTCCAGTGGTGGGTGACATGAAGCCTGATTCTCTGCTATGACATGAAGACTGATTTTGTGCTGACATGAAGCCAGATTCTCTGTTACGGGACCTCTCTCTTCTGTCTGGGTGCCTGGACCTAAATATGTGACAGTGGCCTGTTCCAGTGGTGGGTGACGTGAAGCCTGATTCTCTGCTATGACATGAAGACTGATTCTCTGCTGACATGAAGCCTGAATCTCTGTTATGGGACCTCTCTCCTCTGCCTGGGTGCCTGGGCCTAAATGTGTGACAGTGGCCTGTTCCAGTGGTGGGTGACGTGAAGCCTGATTCTCTGCTATGACATGAAGACTGATTCTGTGCTGACATGAAGCCAGATTCTCTGTTACGGGACCTCTCTCCTCTGTCTGGGTGCCTGGGCCTAAATATGTGACAGTGGCCTGCCTGTTCCAGTGGTGGGTGACGTGAAGCCTGATTCTCTGCTATGACATGAAGACTGATTCTCTGCTGACATGAAGCCTGAATCTCTGTTATGGGACCTCTCTCCTCTGCCTGGGTGCCTAGGCCTAAATATGTGACAGTGGTCTGTTCCAGTGGTGGGTGACGTGAAGCCTGATTCTCTGCTATGACATGAAGACTGATTCTCTGCTGACATGAAGCCTGAATCTCTGTTATGGGACCTCTCTCCTCTGCCTGGGTGCCTGGGCCTAAATATGTGACAGTGGCCTGTTCCAGTGGTGGGTGACGTGAAGCCTGATTCTCTGCTATGACATAAAGACTGATTCTGTGCTGACATGAAGCCAGATTTTCTGTTACGGGACCTCTCTCTTCTGTCTGGGTGCCTGGGCCTAAATATGTGACAGTGGCCTGTTCCAGTGGTGGTTGACTTGAAGCCTGATTCTCTGCTATGACATGAAGACTGATTCTCTGCTGACATGAAGCCTGAATCTCTGTTATGGGACCTCTCTCCTCTGCCTGGGTGCCTGGGCCTTAATATGTGACAGTGGCCTGTTCCAGTGGTGGGTGACGTGAAGCCTGATTCTCTGCTATGACATGAAGACTGATTCTGTGCTGACATGAAGCCAGATTCTCTGTTACGGGACCTCTCTCCTCTGTCTGGGTGCCGGGGCCTAAATATGTGACAGTGGCCTGTTCCAGTGGTGGGTGACGTGAAGCCTGATTCTCTGCTATGACATGAAGACTGAATCTGTGCTGACATGAAGCCAGATTCTCTGTTACAGGACCTCTCTCCTCTGTCTGGGTGCCAGGGCCTAAATGTGTGACAGTGGCCTGTTCCAGTGGTGGGTGACGTGAAGCCTGATTCTCTGCTATGACATGAAGACTGATTCTGTGCTGACATGAAGACAGATTCTCTGTTACGGGACCTCTCTCCTCTGTCTGGGTGCCAGGGCCTAAATGTGTGACAGTGGCCTGTTCCAGTGGTGGGTGACGTGAAGCCTGATTCTCTGCTATGACATGAAGACTGATTCTGTGCTGACATGAAGCCAGATTCTCTGTTACGGGACCTCTCTCCTCTGTCTGGGTGCCTGGGCCTAAATATGTAACAGTGGCCTGTTCCAGTGGTGGGTGACGTGAAGCCTGATTCTCTGCTATGACATGAAGACTGATTCTCTGCTGAAATGAAGCCTTAATCTCTGTTATGGGACCTCTCTCCTCTGCCTGGGTGCCTGGGCCTAAATGTGTGACAGTGGCCTGTACCAGTGGTGGGTGACGTGAAGCCTGATTCTCTGCTATACATGAAGACTGATTCTGTGCTTTCATGAAGCCAGATTCTCTGTTACGGGACCTCTCTCCTCTGTCTGGGTGCCTGGGCCTAAATATGTGACAGTGGCCTGTTCCAGTGGTGGGTGACGTGAAGCCTGATTCTCTGCTATGACATGAAGACTGATTCTCTGCTGACATGAAGCCTGAATCTCTGTTATGGGACCTCTCTCCTCTGCCTGGGTGCCTGGGCCTAAATATGTGACAGTGGCCTGTTGTCATGGTCTTACCTTCTTGCTGTTCTCCTTCGTTTGACATGTGCTGGCGGCCATCTTGGTTTCTGGGTTTCTTGTAGCCTCCCACCCTGCGGCTCCTCCTTCCCACTGGGAGGAGCTGGATGCCCAGCTCATTTATATAGGAGGTCTGTGGCTTCAGTTCCTTGCTTGGTCCTCCTGTGTGCACATGCTTCTAGACTGCTGCTGCTTCTGGTTCCTGATCCTGGTTTCGTCCGACTACCCTGCTGGTTCCTGATCCTGGTTTCGTCCGACTACCCTGCTGGTTCCTGATCCTGGCTTCGTCTGACTACCCTGCTGGTTCCTGATCCTGGCTTCGTCTGACTACCCTTCTGGTTCCTGACCTCTGGCTTCGCAAAGACTCTGCTTTGGTTTCGCCATCCGTTTGGACTTTTGCTTTACAGCTTTATTTTCAATAAAGCCTTCTTATTTTCACTTATCCCTTGTTGTACGTCTGGTTCATGGTTCCGTGACATTAGGACCAAGCCATGAATTCTGACGGTACAGGGCCATCCTCGCTACCCACGCTGGTTGCCAGACTTGATCAGCAGGATCACCTGTTGGGTCGGTTCGCTGTGGCGTTGCAAACCCTGCTTGAACGCACGGCTCATTTCGCTCCCGTTGCCGATGGGTCGGTTGTCGCTCCTGGGCCCGCTCCTACTGCCGCTCCGGTTGTTGCGCCAGAGTCTACCCCGACACCTGTTGTTGCACCTGCGGTGTTTCGGGGTATGACCGGTTCTGCCCCTCTTCCACAGCGCTTTGGGGGAGAGCCAACTCAGTGCCGAGGTTTCCTTAACCAGGTGGGCATTTATTTCGAGTTGCTGCCACATGCCTTTCCCACTGAGAGATCAAAGGTGGGCTTCTTGATCTCGCTGCTCTCAGACAAGGCCTTGGCCTGGGCCAGCCCTTTATGGGAGAACAACAATCCGGTGGTTGCCGAGTTTTCCGGTTTTGTTGCTTCTCTTCGGAAGGTATTCGATGTGCCGGCTCGTGCTGCCTCTGCTGCGAAGCTCCTTATGTCCATCAGACAGGGTTCACGATCCGTAGCTGAATACGCCATTGAGTTTCGTACCCTGGCAGCAGAGGTGGGCTGGAATAATGAGGCTCTGGTCGCTGCTTTCTCTCATGGTCTCTCGGATGCCTTGAAGGATGAGGTTGCAGCTAAGGACCTACCAGTGGAGCTCGAGTCTCTTATTTCTTTCCTGATTTTGATTGACACCAGACTCAGGGAGAGACCTTCCTTTAAGGAGAGCCTGCGGAGGTTTTCTAACAGATTGGCGCCTACGTTTGCTGTCCCACCCGTGCCTCCCTCTCCTCCCACGCCTCCTGGGGATGACTTGTCTGGGGGTGAACCCATGCAGCTGGGGTTTGCTCGCCTGTCCGAGGGGGAGAGGGTACTCCGGAGACGCGAGGGCCGATGCATGTACTGTGGACTCGGTGGGCATTTTCGGTTGGCATGTCCGAACCGTCCGGGAAACGCTCGCACCTGAGAACTTGTCGGGGGCAGATCTTGGGTGGAGTCTCCTCGTCCCCGGTTTCCCGTGTTGACAAACCACTGATCACTGTTGTCCTCTCCTGGGTCGGGGGCTCGGTGTCGACCCAGGCGTTGGTGGACTCTGGTGCTGGTGGTTTGTTCATTGATAATGTGTTCGCTGCCGCCAATTCCATTCCTCTGCAGGCTCGAGGTTCCCCACTGGCTCTTGAGGCGATAGACGGCAGACCCCTTCTGCCGCCACACGTGACTCATGAGACCCTTCCAGTGGGGATAGCCATTGGTGCCGTTCACAGAGAGTCGGTCTGCCTCCAGGTTATTTCGTCTCCACACTACTCGGTGGTCTTGGGGTACCCCTGGCTCCGGAAGCATAATCCGACTTTCGATTGGAGATCGGCCGAGATCCTCTTGTGGTCACCGCAGTGTGGGGCTAGTTGCATCCATGGGTCTGTCAAGTTGCTGTGTACTTCCTCGGACTCTCGGTTGCCTCCTGAATACGAGGAGTACCGGGATGTATTCGATAAGGTGCGCGCGGTTGCCCTACCTCCGCACCGCCCATACGATTGTGCCATAGAGTTACAATCTGGTGCCGTTCCTCCTCGTGGCAAAGTCTATCCACTGTCGGTAGCGGAGAATGAGGCCATGGAGGAGTACGTGAGGGAGGCGCTTTCACGCGGACACATTCGCAAATCCTCGTCCCCGGCAGGGACTGGATTTTTCTTTGTGAAAAAGAAGGGCGGTGAGTTGAGGCCTTGCATCGATTACAGGGGTCTCAATCGCATCACGATCAAGAACGCTTACCCGATACCCTTGATTTCCGAGCTGTTCGCCTTAAAGGGGCCACGGTCTTTACCAAACTCGACCTGAGGGCGGCATATAACCTGGTAAGGATCAAGGCGGGCGATGAGTGGAAGACCGCGTTTAACACCAGGACCGGTCATTTTAAATCCTTGGTTATGCCCTTTGGGTTGTGCAATGCGCCCGCAGTCTTTCAGGAATTCATCAACGATGTTTTCCGTGACCTGTTGCAGCAGTGTGTGGTGGTCTATTTGGATGACATCTTGGTATATTCTGAATCCATGGAGGCCCACATTCTGGATGTCAGACGAGTGTTGCAACGGTTACGAGAGAACAAGCTGTTCGGTAAGCTTGAGAAATGCGAATTTCACCGATCCCAGGTAACCTTCTTAGGTTACATCATTTCCGCTGAGGGGTTCTCCATGGATCCTGAGAAGGTTTCGGCTGTCTTACAGTGGCCCCAGCCCAGTGGTCTTCGTTCCCTGCAGCGCTTTTTGGGCTTCGTCAATTATTATCGGAAGTTCATCAGGGACTTTTCCATGCTAGCCAAGCCTCTCACGGATCTGACCAGGAAGGGCAGTAATTCCCAGGTCTGGCCGCTCGAGGCCATCCGAGCTTTTGAGGCTCTAAAGTCCGCCTTTGTGTCGGCTCCGATTCTGTCGCATCCCAACCCTGGGTTGCCGTTTGTCCTCGAGGTGGACGCGTCTGAGACGGGAGTAGGCGCCCTTCTGTCTCAGCGTAGAACACCAGAGGGTCCTCTGCTTCCTTGTGGGTTTTACTCCCGGAAACTGTCTTCCGCGGAGTGCAACTATCAGATTGGTGACAGGGAGTTATTGGCCATCGTGCAGGCCCTTAAAGAATGGAGGCACTTGCTCGAGGGTTCGGTGGTTCCGGTCCTCATCCTGACGGACCACAAGAATCTGACCTACCTTTCTGAGGCCAAGAGATTGACACCACGTCAGGCCAGATGGGCTCTGTTCTTGTCACGTTTTAATTACGTGGTCTCCTACCTACCCGGTTCCAAGAACATCAGGGCGGATGCCTTATCACGGCAGTACTCCGAGCTGTCCAGGGAGGAGTCGATTCCGACTTCGGTCATACCTCCGAATCAGATCTTGGCCGCCATTCGCACCAGCCTGACCTCTCCACTGGGTGAGCAGATTTTGGCGGCTCAATCTGGTGCTCCCTCTGGGAGACCCAACGGCAGATGTTTTGTGCCTGAGGAGTTGCGCACTCGGTTGTTGCGAACCTACCATAACTCCAAGACCGCGGGGCATCCTGGAAAAAATCAGCTGTCCTGGGCTGTTTCACGTCTGTTCTGGTGGCCTTCCCTACGTTCCGACATCGCCGCATATGTAGCGGCATGCTCCGTTTGTGCCCAGAGTAAGTCCCCTCGGCACCTTCCGTTGGGCCTTCTGCAACCCATAGCCACCGGGGAGCGCCCATGGTCACACCTGGGGATGGATTTCATTGTGGACCTCCCTGCATCCCGAGGCCATATGGTCATTCTCATGATTGTGGATCGGTTTTCCAAAATGTGCCACTGTGTTCCTCTCAAGAAGTTACCCTCTGCACAAGAGTTGGCCACGATTTTTGCCAGGGAGGTCTTCCGGTTGCACGGTTTGCCCAAGGAGATTGTGTCGGATCGGGGGAGTCAGTTTGTGTCCAGGTTCCGGCGCGCCTTTTGCTCCCAGTTGGGGATTCATCTCTCCTTCTCCTCGGCCTACCACCCTCAGTCCAATGGGGCCGCAGAACGATCCAATCAGGCCTTGGAGCAATTCCTTCGTTGCTATGTCTCCGATCACCAAGACAATTGGGTTGACCTCCTGCCTTGGGCTGAGTTTGCCAGGAACACGGCGGTGAACTCTTCCTCTGGGACGTCTCCCTTCATGGCCAATTATGGGTTCCAACCTGCCGTGTTACCGGAGGTATTCTTTCCCCAGGATATTCCGGCTGTGGAGGATCACCTTTCCGTCCTACGTGCTTCTTGGGTACTGATCCAGAAGTCCCTTGAGGTCTCTGCGCAGCGCCAGAGACTCCAGGCTGATCGCAGACGAGCGCCTGCTCCTTCCTACCAGGTCGGAGACCGTGTATGGTTGTCCACCCGCAACCTCAACCTTCGAGTGCCCACTCCCAAGCTGGCGCCTCGCTTTGTTGGTCCCTTCCGAGTGCTTCGCAGGGTAAACCCGGTAGCCTATGCCCTTGCGCTTCCTCCTGGCATGCGGATCTCCAACGTGTTTCATGTCTCCCTGTTGAAGCCACTGGTGTGTAATCGTTTCACTTCCTCGGTTCCTCGGCCTCGTCCGGTCCAAGTGGGTAATCGTGAGGAGTATGAGGTGACTAATATCCTGGACTCACGCCTGGTCCGCGGTCGGGTGCAGTTTTTCGTCCATTGGCATGGTTATGGTCCAGAGGAGCGTTCCTGGGTTCCCTCCGCAGATGTCCATGCTCCTGCCTTGCTCCGAGCCTTCCACGCACGCTTCCCTCAGAAACCGTTCTTTACTCCGCGGAGGAGGGGCCCTTGAGGGGGAGGTACTGTCATGGTCTTACCTTCTTGCTGTTCTCCTTCGTTTGACATGTGCTGGTGGCCATCTTGGTTTCTGGGTTTCTTGTAGCCTCCCACCCTGCGGCTCCTCCTTCCCACTGGGAGGAGCTGGATACCCAGCTCATATATATAGGAGGTCTGTGGCTTCAGTTCCTTGCTTGGTCCTCCTGTGTGCACATGCTTCTAGACTGCTGCTGCTTGTGGTTCCTGATCCTGGTTTCGTCCGACTACCCTGCTGGTTCCTGATCCTGGTTTCGTCCGACTACCCTGCTGGTTCCTGATCCTGGCTTCGTCTGACTACCCTGCTGGTTCCTGATCCTGGCTTCGTCTGACTACCCTTCTGGTTCCTGACCTCTGGCTTCGCAAAGATTCTGCTTCGGTTTCGCCATCCGTTTGGACTTTTGCTTTACAGCTTTATTTTCAATAAAGCCTTCTTATTTTCACTTATCCCTTGTTGTACGTCTGGTTCATGGTTCCGTGACACCTGTTCCAGTGGTGGGTGACGTGAAGCCTGATTCTCTGCTATGACATGAAGACTGATTCTCTGCTGACATGAAGCCTGAATCTCTGTTATGGGACCTCTCTCCTCTGCCTGGGTGCCTGGGCCTAAATATGTGACAGTGGCCTGTTCCAGTGGTGGGTGACGTGAAGCCTGATTATCTGCTATGACATAAAGACTGATTCTGTGCTGACATGAAGCCAGATTCTCTGTTACGGGACCTCTCTCTTCTGTCTGGGTGCCTGGGCCTAAATATGTGACAGTGGCCTGTTCCAGTGGTGGGTGACGTGAAGCCTGATTCTCTGCTATGACATGAAGACTGATTCTCTGCTGACATGAAGCTTGAATCTCTGTTATGGGACCTCTCTCCTCTGCCTGGGTGCCTGGGCCTAAATATGTGACAGTGGCCTGTTCCAGTGGTGGGTGACGTGAAGCCTGATTCTCTGCTATGACATGAAGACTGATTCTGTGCTGACATGAAGCCAGATTCTCTGTTACAGGACCTCTCTCCTCTGTCTGGGTGCCAGGGCCTAAATGTGTGACAGTGGCCTGTTCCAGTGGTGGGTGACGTGAAGCCTGATTCTCTGCCATGACATGCAGACTGATTCTCTGCTGACATGAAGCCAGATTCTCTGTTACGGGACCTCTCTCCTCTGCCTGGGTGCCTGGGTCTAAATATCTGACAATGGACTGTTCTAGTGTTGGGTGACGTAAAGCCTTATTCTCTGCTATGACATGCAGACTGATTCTCTGCTGACATGAAGCCAGATTCTCTGTTATGGGACCTCTCTCCTCTGCCTGGGTGTCGGGGCCTAAATATATGACAATGGACTGTTACAGTGGTGGGTGACGTGAAGCCAGATTCTCTGCTATGGTATGAAGACTGATTCTCTGCTGACATGAAGCCTGATTCTCTGCTATGGGACCTCTCTCCAATTGATATTGGTTTATTTTTATATATTTTATTTTTATTTTAATTCATTTCCCTATCCACATTTGTTTGCAGGGGATTTACCTACATGTTGCTGCCTTTTGCAGTCCTCTAGCTCTTTCCTGGGCTGTTTTACAGCCTTTTTAGTGCCGAAAAGTTCGGGTCCCCATTGACTTCAATGGGGTTCGGGTTCGGGACGAAGTTCGGGTCGGGTTCGGATCCCGAACCCGAACATTTCCGTGAAGTTCGGCCGAACTTCTCGAACCCGAACATCCAGGTGTTCGCTCAACTCTAGTCATCAGTATTAAGGCACTGCATAACCCATTTAACTGTTTGCAAAATTATAAGAACTTTCTTCATACACATTGTAGGGATGTTGAGAATGCTAACAGGAAAGCCAAAAATGAACATAGTCAGGCATCTCTGCAGCATGCTAGTGAAATCCTTCTGCATGCACAGAGCTATAAGACATAAAACATAAAAGATTTTTCTAAAGATGAAAACACTACTGTTTTTGTGTTTGTTTTTTCTCTCCAGCAGAGATTATTGAAAAGTCTGATTAATATTAATAATATAAGGGAGGCATACTTCAAGTTGTCTGGACATTGACCTGGTGGGCATAAAGTGTGACTGTTGTTTCAGATAACTTTTCAAAATAAGCTACCGTGTGTGCAATTTTAGCATTTCCCATCTTCAGAATCTTTCTCTAATTGTCATTAGCTAGTGGGTGGTGACTAGCTGTTATGATGTCTCCAATAGACTATATAGAAAAATAGGAGAGTCTGCTTCCTAACTCTCTGTAGTAAACCCTCAGATGCAGAGATCCCATCTCTCCTCTGTGGGCTGCAGATGTATTCTGATCCTGCAAGTGAGCTGCTAACGTCCCTCACTGTAGACATATTTGAACAGTGAATTGAGAGCTAGTAAAACCTTGAGGGAACAGGAGAGTTTGAAAAGATAAGAAAAAAGCATTTTCCTCTGAAAAAAAGATATGACAATGTTTCTTACATTTGGCCTTACTATTGATTAATGAAAAAAAAAAAAAAAAAGCAATAGCTACTCTTTAATGTGAATTTATCATATTGAAAAAAAAAAAAAAAATAAAATAAAATAAAAAAATATTTTTTTGTAAACTGGGATTATTTAAAACGTAACCTTTACTAGGTCATTTAAAAAATTAAGTCACACTAGGTGAGAGACGACAAAGACAACAATAAATTCCTCCGCTGCATCAATTCATATTCATATTCCGTTAAGGACCCCACACCGGCTCACCCAAACTACTGTTATGTTGGGTGAGACATGGACTGACAAGGGACACTTCCCCTGCATCAGTGAGGACAAGAGCTATCCTTTTCCTTGTCCAAAGAATACGAGGCCAAACTCACCTTGATTCTGATTGCCCTTGAATATACATACGGAGTCCCCTGATGATGTCCAGAAGTGACAGAAACATGGCATGTAGGGCGTTATAATTAGGGCTTATTAGGTATACAGACCCATACTGAGGGAAAGGCTTGGTGTGGGGTCGCCCCTGTCGGGGCGGGTGCTCCATTGTGGTAGGCAGGCTTGAGTCCCTATCCCCCTAGGCAGGCAGGAAAGCCACAATAGGGCCTTCCAGGATATATACTGTGCCAATACCACAACAGCACCTGGTCACATTGGTCCGCGGCTAAACCATCGCCAGGACCATCCTTCCCAGTTGGACCCCGCCCAGACGAGGTGAGATCCACCCATCTTTTCTTTTTAATAGTTCTTAACGGAATATGAATATGAATTGATGCAGCGGAGGAATTTATTGTTGTCTTTGTCGTCTCTCACCTAGTGTGACTTAATTTTTTAAATGACGTAGTAAAGGTTACGTTTTAAATAATCCCAGTTTACAAAAAAAAATAATTTTCTGCATGATTTGGGTGTAACTTTATACCACGTATAACTAACACTAAGAGTGGTATACACAATTTAATTTATCATATTGAACATAGTGTCTGATCTGCAGACACCATGATATAGAGCATGAGAAAGTCAGAGATTTGATTGGCAGGTCTTATCACTACACACATCTTCTGGATTAGCAATGTCTAAAACATTGCATTTATTAGGGTATATAGGGCAGACCTGCCAGGGACATTCAATTGTTCCAAAGCAAGATTTTTGAAGCTTACCAAAATTTCTAGAGAAGAACCATGGAAATATACTTGTGGGCTCCTACGTTGTTAAAGTGATACTCTAACTTAAGTAATGGTGGTGCATTAGCACTGATACAAACAGCTAAGCACTATGTTTGACTGCTACTAACAATCTCATAGTCTTGGAATGGAAAGGCAGGGTGTATTTCCTGACAACCACTCTATTCAAACATCTAGTAGCCAGGGTCTTGTGGCTGTGGAAAATGTGGGACTGGGTCTACTTTTCTGGCAATGAGTAGTGGTCTGAATAGTCAGACCCCTACTGATCGAACATTTATCACTTATACAGTGAACAGGTAATAAATGCTTTAGGGTGGAATACTTTGTTCTGGACTAGGTAAATAAGCATATCCCTGAGATAAGCACTGTTTGCATCTGCAACACTGTTCTGCAATTATTATCACTGTGTGACTACCACCAGTTTCATTAAAGGGGTATTCCCATTTTGACGTTTGGATCCCCTCAATAGAAGACACTTCCAATTGCAATGCATTATTGGAACTGCCTCCTTTCCAAGTTCTGGCTCCCTATTCTCCTGCTATGTGTACTGATTGTTGGTGATCGCACAATTCTGCCCAATATCCCTGATAAAGTCAGGTTACTGGCAAAACATGCTGGGGGGCAATTAGAAGGTTTTAGTAGTCTAGCGTTCAGTTTTTTGTGTTATTATCTTTGTCAGTGAATACAACTGACTAATCATTATATAGCATTGGCAAACAGTAGGACTAAAGAGGGTAGTACACACCCCTTAGTCTCTTAGCAATGCACAGACAATACCCAAATGCACTAGTGCAAGCGATTTTTAAAGCTGCAACTGCTTACAGCACAATGTGATTTTGTGATTTTTAGATACTTCATTAAAAGTTTATTTTTTATGCATTTGTTCTTCATTTTCAGATATCTGGGGCTATGTAGCCTTGGGCAGTGAATTTTTTTACACTTGTGTCATCCCTCTCATAAACTGAAAGGTCTTGCGAGCAGGGCCCTGTCACGGATGTAGTAGGGGAGAACACCAAAAGACAACAAGACGGAAGGGAAAAGACACTAGGCCTCACCACTAGGGAAGGAAAAGGGTCAC
Source organism: Bufo bufo (assembly GCF_905171765.1). Lineage (NCBI taxonomy): Eukaryota > Metazoa > Chordata > Amphibia > Anura > Bufonidae > Bufo > Bufo bufo. Next base: position 162,849,268 of record NC_053393.1, on the reverse strand, counting down.
CACCTATGAAACCCTGCTCCTGGCCCTAACTCCTATCCGTATGGGCACCTCTCAATGGTAGAGATGCCCATACACAGGAACCTAGAAAACCCTGGTGGCCCTCAGATGCCCTAGACTTAATGACAGGGCAGAGACAACATGCTCCTTCCCTGGTGAAGGAACCAGCGTCTCACTGAGGCCTAGTAAACAACAGAGGGGGGGGGGGGGAATGCAAAACACAACAAGCGGAACACTTAACTTCTAAGGATGATGGATGATCAGGACTTCAACTAGCACCACACTCCAGCTCTTCCAACACCAAATGAAGCTATCCAGAGCAAGGAGTGATGGGTGAAGTCAAACTAAATAGGGGGAGGTAAAGGTCACATGATCTACACCTGAACAGGAGGTGTGGACATACAAGCAACACACAGACAAAGTGAAACCAAAAGATGCTGTCAGATCACTAATGAGCAGATAATCTTTCAGACCTTCTCAAACCTGTCACCGGTGTGACATGCCCTCATTCTTCTTTCAGCTATTAACTAGATTGTTAATCTGTATTATATGATTTTGGGTGTATAAGTATTTTTAAATATATAATGTGCTACTGAATATGTTGGTGGTGCTATATAAATAAAGATTATTATTATATACCATGATCCTGCAGTGGTCCTTAAACGTTTGTGAAGCCTTCAGAAGTTTCAATTTTTCTGCATTAATTTGACCACAAACTACATCACATTTTCACACAAGTCCTAAAAGTAGATAAAGATAACCAAATCCAACAATGGGCAAAAAATAATAGACTTGGTCATTTTTGAAAAAATATTGAAAATTCTGAAGGGTTCAGAAACTTTCAAGCATCATGGTATGGGTACAGTACAGTTGTCGCACAACTTATACAAAGTAATACTTCTGCAACAGGGCGCTGCACAAAGGGATAAATATTTGCGTGAATATGCAACTTTTCCCTGTTTCCCTTTATTGAAGCAGGTTTTTGTTGTGTAACAGTTATCTAAATAGATTAACTTGCCTGACTTTCCAGCAACTGCTATTGAGCAACTAAGGGTGAATGGGTTTAGCCTCCCGTGTCAGAATAGTGGCACCAAAAAAACTGCATATGTTTGTGTAAGCCCAGCTTTTCTTAAAATTTGCAACTTTTTGCCTGTTTGTGGCATGAAGCTCAACAGATTCAACATTTCAAGTTGCACCAGAAAACTGGCAAACATTACAACTGAAATCTATGCAAGCTCCCAGCTGGCCTACATTTCAGCTTCTGGCACAAAGACCTCCCGAAAATGCACCAAAATTGTAAATATGTGTTCAATTTTTATTAATTTTGGCACATCCAATGGCGGAGCATTGTTTATTAAGATTGGCATAAGAAACACCAGTCTTCCCATAGTAAACCCCTAGCGTGAATTGAGTGTAAACTCTTTTATGCCTCTTGATAGACCAAAAAGGGCAAATAAATGTATTATGTAGTCAACTTTTACTGCAAATTGAACCAAATAACCAGATCCTCCAAATTTACATTTCAATATGTTGCTTATCTCAAGGCCTCATGCATACTGTAATAATTTTAACAATAGTTCTTCAGTAGTTTTTTTCTGTACATTTATAGAACTGTTCTGTTCTATTATATGACTGAGAAGTATTAAAAAAACACTATTATTTTATAGAGTATTGAAATCAAATAGACCTGCATTATTCTACAAAAAAAAAAACACAAGGAACATTAAGAAAACATAGTGTGACCCAAACAGTAAATGTTCTATTTCTATATTGTTGTTTTTTGGGTCAGATAAAGGTAAGCAGGTGATAGATGCAATTAAATTCAGGGAAGTCCTCATAGAAGAATAGATTTTAGTTTAATTGAAAGGATTTCCAACTGAGAGCTTTCCAGTTCTGCTAATCCTCAATTTAAATTTTCATTAATCCCAGCAAGAACAGTGTCTCAGGGGGCAGAGCAATGACTGGTTAATACAAAATACCAGGTATCCCTCTCAATGCAAAAAATGACCTTTATCTGCAGATGGTTGAGATACACTTGATCACGTTGATAAAGCCATGATTCAACATAATACACAAAAATCATTCAAGATCATGACCAGGTCTAATTCGAAGAGGGGAATGAGACACCATCAGACTTTAGATGCTGGGTTTAGTGGTCCTTAAACTAAAACAAATTCTGTTTATTGCACATGTATATAATCTGTGAACAGAAATGAAACATAATAAAAGAGAAATACTGTAGTTCCATACAACATGCATTGTATTATTTTATATGTTCAAATGATACATTGCCACAGTCAACAACTGGTAGCAAATAGTGTTGATTGTGAATATTCTAGTCGCAAATTTTTATTGCGATTATCGGCACTTCGAGAATACTCGAAGATCTAGAATATAGTGCTATATCTTCGTAATCGTGAATATTCTAGATTTTTTTTTTCATCAGTACCCTCACGAATATAGTGCTATATCTTCATAATTGTGAATATTCTAGATTTTTTTTTTCATCAGTACCCTCACTGCTTCTTGCTTGTGGGCCAATGAGAAGGCTGCAATATCTTTGTCTGAGCTTACCAACATCCCTAGAAACCAATAGGAAAGTTGCCTACCGCTTACTATACAGGAAACTCCCCAGGAGCCATTTTCTGCTGCTTTTTGCAGTTCTGAGAGAAAGAGCAGTGTTTTTGCTGTGCTCTGTGCTTTGCTGAGTCATCTGGATCCTTATTCAATTACATTAGTTAGTTAGCTCATATATATAATACAGATAGTAAGTGGGAGATAGTCAGTGTAGGTTAAATAGTGATATAGTGCAGCTGATAGGTTCCAGTGCAGGGTGTTAGGTAGTGTGATAGGAATTACTGTACAGTTATAGGGATTAGTGTCTTTGTCTTATGTCTTTGAAAAAAAAAGTAATTTGCTTTCGGGTTTTCTGTGCTGGGATAGGAATTATAGAAACATAGAATGTGTCGGCAGATAAGAACCATTTGGCCCATCCAGTCTGCCCAATATACTAAATACTATGGATAGCCCCTGGCCCTATCTTATATGAAGGATGGCCTTATGCCTATCCCATGCATGCTTAAACTCCTCCACTGTATTTGCAGCTGCCACTTCTGCAGGAAGGCTATTCCATGCATCCACTACTCTCTCAGTAAAGTAATACTTCCTGATATTACTTTTAAACCTTTGCCCCTCTAATTTAAAACTATGTCCTCTTGTAGCAGTTTTTCTTCTTTTAAATATTCTCTCCTCTTTTACCTTGTTGATTCCCTTTATGTATTTAAAAGTTTCTATCATATCCCCTCTGTCTCGTCTTTCTTCCAAGCTATACATGTTAAGGTCCTTTAATCTTTCCTGGTAAGTTTTATCCTGCAATCCATGTACCAGTTTAGTAGCTCTTCTCTGAACTCTCTCCAAAGTATCAATATCCTTCTGGAGATATGGTCTCCAGTACTGAGCACAATACTCCAAATGAGGTCTCACTAGTGCTCTGTAGAGCGGCATGAGCACCTCCCTCTTTCTACTGGTAATTCCTCTCCCTATACACCCAAGCATTCTGCTAGCATTTCCTGCTGCTCTATGACATTGTCTGCCTACCTTTAAGTCTTCTGAAATAATGACCCCTAAATCCCTTTCCTCAGATACTGAGGTTAGGACTGTATCACTGATTTTATATTCTGCTCTTGGGTTTTTACGTCCCAGGTGCATGATAGGGATTAGTGTCTTTGCCGATTTTCACAATCAAGAAAATAATGACTGGAGATCAGGAATTCTAGATTTTGCAAATTTATGGCGAATATTAGGCCAAAAATGTGCGAAATATCGTGAAAACTAATATTGCCTATGCTGCTCATCACTAGTAGCAAATATTCACAGGTAATTTTTTTAGTTTATTTTTATTTTTGATAAACATATTACAAAACACAGACAATCAAACACCCTACAGACCAGTGTTTCTGATCGATTAGCTTGGAAGCCACATGCGGCTCCCGGGCCTTTGTTTAGTGGCTCTTTTTGGAGCAGCTGTACTTTGTTTGGTACATGTACAACATAGTATTTTGAGCATGATGGTTCAGTGATTAACAGTGTTGCCTTGCAGCACTGAGGGAATTGATGGAACTTGGCACAACTGGGCAACTTAAGTAGGTTAAGCACCATAAAACCTGGTCATATCTTTATCAGATTGAGCATATATAAAATATACAATATGTACCCTCTAATCTAGACAAGCTGACTTTTTATTGAAAGTATTAAAGTGAAATTATCCAATATTCATGTTCTCCCTATGTCTCTTTTCTAGCAGAATGCTTGTGACCACTCTGCTTAAGCTTGTTTCACACTTGCAGTAAAGAGATCCAACAGGCTGTTGCGACATTGCCAGACACTACATACATGTCCGCCGGCCCCATTAACTCAGCAAATATTATTTATTTTATTTTATGCACTTATATAACGCTACTATATTCCACAGCGCATTACAGACATTAGCATCCAACTGTCCCCAATGGGGCTCACTATCTAAGGTCCCTATCAGTATGTCTTTGGAGTGTGGGAGGAAACCAGAGGAAACCCACGCAAACACAGGGAGAATATACAAACTCCATGCAGATGTTGTCCTTGGTCGGATTCAAACCTAGGACCCCAGCGCTGCAAGACACCAGTGCTAACCACTGAGCCACCATGATGCCCAATATGTGCAAAGAAGCTGCCGGACACAGGGGTGCAGCTATAGGGGGTGCAGAGGTAGCAGTCGCTACCAGATACAGGAGCCTGAGGGGACCCAAAGACCCTTGTGCCGCATAAGAAGACAGTGGTATTATAGAAAGTGCATGCAGGTAAAGTTACACCTCTGGCTGGAGGGAAGGGGTTAGGTCAAGAATTTGGCATGGGGTGGGGGGATGCCATTTCAATTTTTGTCTCAGGAAGCAGGAAGGCTATGTGCTTTACTGCCCCTGGTCACAAAGCACTGACGGAGGGGGGGTTTAGCTGAACTCTTGCACCAGGGCCCATCAGCCTTTAGCTAAGCCCCTGGCCACACAAATACCATTGCGCGCAGTGTTTTTGTCCAGCTGATTCCCTGCATACAGGTATTTGCCAGGTTGCGGACGGTTCTCCACCAATCCCCATTATAGTTAGAGGAGTCAGCCAAGGCTGGACTGGCCATAAGCCCTACAGGGAAATTTCCGGGTGGCTAACATCCAGCGGTCCAGGTATTCAACAATCTGTTGATGCCTAGTGGTTTCAGGTGTCCTCATATGTTAGTTTCACCTTTTAAGTTGCAATACTGAAATAAATGAACTTTGCACGATATTCAAATTTTTCAAGTTTCATCTGTATGTTCATGCAGTGTATTGCTGAGTGTTCCCAAATTTTATTACTATGTAAGGTTCTCTTGTTTTTAAGATGTGTATAAATACAAGCTACATTATTCTAGATATGTTCATTATTTTCGTTCTGGGTCTATTTTTCTATATACTTTCAACTCTGGGTCTGTTTTTTTATATTTTAATTTTTTTCTGGTCTGCATATGTTTTTTATTATATATTTTCTGGTCTGCAGTTTTTTTAAACTTATTTTTGTTCTTATCTTTTTTTATTTTTCAGTCTGGAGTTTCATTTTTAATTCTTTGTTTTTCTGATCTGGTGTCTATTATTTATTTTAGATTACACTTCTTTGGGAGAAATCAGAAGAAGCTAAAGCGAAACATACGCTGGAGTTTCCTCCCTCCCTGGTCATAATCTATTTACTTGTTCATGATGTGAGGTCTACCTTGTGGCTTACTTATGTGTATTCCTGCAATTTAGTTAAACTTATATATCTTTGATTTTAAGGTACCTTCCTGTTTAGCCTTCCACTAGTTTTGTAACCCATTTTTGTTATTGAAATCCTTTCATATATTTTACATTCACAGCACTACAGAAGGGGTTTTGTATGTTTTTATCATCTTCTATGTTTGCATTCTGCCACTATTTTGTTGCTATTATAATATTAATAAATATATTTTATTTATATGTATTATATGGTTATTATAGGTGTTTATCACTAATTTCATGCAGTATATGTAAATTAACCTCAGTAGTGTCAGACTGAGCTCTTGCCCCTATATCATCAATACCGTTTTAAATCAAAGAAATAGAACCTAGTTGCAAGTGATTGTCTCAAAAGAAAGCTATTTTTTTTTTCTTTTGTATCTTTGGGGCACATTATAGTATCAGATCCTGGGCGATGCCCTAGCACTCTGGTGGGCCAGTTGGACCCTGAATCTCAGCAAAGAGGAAACTGGCAATCCACCTTAAAGGGGTTATCTGACGTCACCAGCATTGATGGGTGAGGTTTCACAATTTCGCTCTCAAAGGCTATAATGGTCTACAGCGAGAGCACAATAAAGGCTGAAATGGAACTCTATCTTGTCTACTGATGATTCCTGCCTTTGTCTTGGATGCAGTGATAGCCAGAAATTGGTCTGGAGGCCACCTGGTCAACGCCAAGAAAAGGCTTTAACAAGAGAACGTCACACTGGTCCTAATCCTGGGATTATGGTGTGAGGTGGTCTTCATTTTAGGGGCACTATCAGCTCGGCATTGCATGGTTGCCAGGCTTGTCTCCCATTGACCACATCTGGGACGTCATTGGTTGGCATTTTGAAATGGAACTGGCAGCAGTAGATCTTGATGATTTGTGTACTCAAGTGCATTCAGTGTGGCAGAGCATTTCTCAGACAACCATTAATAACCTCAGTGATAGCATGCCAAAGCATGTAGTGCATCCATTTCTGCATGTGGCTCTCATAGTTGATACTGATTAAATCAAGATGTTTTGTATATTTTGATTCCATTTTTATGATTTGCATATCATTACCATGTCTATTGATTCTGTGATTTCCATAATTCCATGACTTTTCCTTCTTGCTATTGCAATTTCAGTGTTGACGAGTGTATATAGTTAGAATTATACATTATATTTTAATATGATTAAGGCATATGGGCTAAGAAATAGAAAGAGCAAAAATGAATAGAGTTTGCTTGAAAAATATTGGAAGAAGAAGAAGAGATTTCTGAAAGAATATGTGCTAGACTTTTTTTTAGGGTTTTCATAACCAATTATTGGCAAAGCAAGGGAAAATGAATCTAAAGGGCAAAAGGTTGCAGAGAAAATGACATTACGGAAATGTAGCTAGTGTTATCTAGTGTTATATTTATAATCTTGCAGCTATAGTGTTCTATTCTTATAACACAGATTTTTTTTTAAAGAATCCACATCTTTGTACAATGTATTAATTATTGCAGCAATGTGATGAAAATCATTTGTCACAGTGCAGTTCACTGTGACACTGTTTTACTATATAGGCTGGCTTCCTGCGCTCCTCCGTACTGGCTGTGGGCCGTTACCTATGTATGCTGGTTGCTTGGGTGGTGCATGCTAGCTGTCTCCTTTTTTTTAGTGTGTGTGAACTGTGTCCTGTGATTTTGTGTACTCCCTGTGTCTTGTATCACAGTGCGGTTCACTGTGACACTGTGTTGCTGTATAAGCTGGCTGCCCATGCTCTTGTGTACTGGCTGCAGACTGTTACCCATGCATGCTGGTTGCTTGGGTGGTGCGTGCTGGCTGCAGGCTTTTATAGTGTGTGAACTGTGTCCTGTGAATTGTGTTTGATTACCAGGTGGTGAGGTGCTCTCATCATCCTGCTATTTAGACCTGTGTGCTATATGCCTGGGATTTCCGTCAGGCTCTAGAATGCTATGTGTAGGGTAATGGATCCTGACCAGTGTGTTTGTGACTCTACCCTGACTTGTGTGGTCAGGGTGGTCATTCATCAATATCTTCATATCCTAGTCTGTCTGGGAAGACCATGCTCCCCATTCCGCATTGTTTCCAGGCTATGTACCATGTTTATATGTTGGTATGTCTCAGTACCCGTATGTCCTATTGCAGTGACCGGGCTGCAGAGGAGCCTGTTAGTATGGGTGTCCAGATAGGTGCAGTAGTCAAACTCTCAGCTCCCTGGGTCAGTGTGCAGTGACAGAAAGGGTGCACCGATTCTTCCCTTCGGGGCAGACTCTGGTTCTACAGTGTCTCCAGTATGTTTAATGTTGCTATGCCTTTGTTTTTCTGGATCTGTCTGTGTGTGCCATGCATCAGTTCCGCATGGGTTCCAGGCAATGTATCTATGTCATCTGATTATGTTCTTTTCGGTCTATGTTCTCCATTAGAGATGAGCAAAGTTTTAAAAAAATTGTTTTGGATGCTTTGACAAATTTTTCCTAAAAATTTGATTAGTTCCAAATTAATTTGTCACAAAGGTTGTTATAGTTTAGCTATTTCCCAGCCTGCAGGGAGAGTGTATCTTGGTGTACATCACTGTGAAACTCAGAAACATGCATAGCTAGTCCATTGTGGTAGTGACACAGTTAGCCACTTCATATCCGGGCCATTTGCCCCCTTTCCTGACCAGGCCTAATTTTGCAAATCTAACATATCTCATTTTATGTGGTAATAGCTTTGGAACGCTTTTACTTATCCAAGCCATTCAGAGATTGTTTTCTTGTGACACATTGTACTTCAAAAAATTTGCAATTTTCAAAATTTCTATTTCTCGGCTTTTAAAAGAGAGAGTGATACCTCATAAAATATTTATTACTTAACATTCCCCATATGTCTACTTTATGTTGGCATCATTTTGGAAATGTCATTTTATTATTTTAGGACGTTAGAAGGCTTAGAATTTTAGAAGCAATTCTTAAAAATTTTAAGAAAATTGCCAAAACATACTTTTTAAGTTCAGGTCTGAAGCCACTTTGTGGGGCTTACATAGTGGATACCCCCATAAATGACCCCATTGTAGAAACTACACCCCTCAAGTTACTTAAAACTGTTTTTACAAACTTTGGTAACCCTTTAGGTGTTCCACAAGAATTAAAGGAAAATGTAGATCACTTTTCACTTTTTTGGCAGATTTTCCATTTTAATCCATTTTTTTCTTTAACACATCGAGGGCTAACAGCCAAACAAAACTCTATATTTATTACCCTGATTCTGCAGTTTACAGAAACACCCCACATGTGGTCGTAAACTGATGTAAGGGCACACGGCAGGGCACAGCAGAAAAGGAGCGCCACATAGTTTTTGGAAGGCAGATTTTGCTGAACTGGTTTTTAGATGCCATGTCCCATTTGAAGCCTCCCTGATGTACCCTTATAGTAGACACTCCCAAAAAGTGACCCCATTTTGGAAACTAGGGGATGAGGTGCCAGTTTTATTGGTACTATTTTTGGGTACATATGATTTTTTGATCATTCATTATAACACTTTATGGGGCAAGGTGACAGCACAGTTTTTATTTATTTATTTGCACAGCGTTCACCTGAGGGGTTAGGTGACATTTTTATAGAGCAGATTGTTACGGACGTGGTCATACCTAATATGTATACTTTTACTTATTTATTTAAGTTTTACACAATAATAGCATTTTTGAAACAAAAAAATTATGTTTTAATGTGTCCATGTTATGAGAGCTATAGTTTATTTATTTTTTAAATGATTTTCTTATTTGGGGGCTAATTTTTTACAGGATGAGGTGACTTTTATTGGTACCATTTTGTGGGACATACGCCTTTTTGATCACTTGGTGTTGCACTTTTTGTGATGTAAGGTGACAAAAATGGCATTTTTTTACACCGTTTTTTATTTAATTTTTTTTACGGTGTTCACCCGAGGGGTTAGGTCATGTGATATTTTTATAGAGCTGGTTGTCACTTGGTGTTGCACTTTTGTGATGTAAGGTGACAAAAATGGCTTTTTTTGACACAGTTTTTTATTTTTTTATGGTGTTTATTGGACTGGGTGGATCGTGTGATATATTTATAGAGCCGACCATCACAGGGATTTTTTTTTTTTTACATGTGAAACCTTTTTTTTATTTTAACACTTATTTTTTTTTTATTTTCTATGTTACACTTTGCTTTGCATCCCCCATAAGGTCATACAAGACCTCTGGGGGACATTTAACTTAACTTTTTTCACTATTGATTTATCCTCTAACTGGGGCTGACATAGTAGCCCCAGTTACAGGGAAAATACACCCCTCAGAGAGGCTGCACAGCCTCAGTGCAGGGCTTATTGAGGTCTGCAGAAAACCCGACAGCTCCTGCACTCACCCGGCTCCGGCGGTCACATGACCACCGGCCCGGAACAGGAAGCACATATATTGCAATCTAGAACGCAGGGACACCTGGGAACTGTCCCTGCCTTCTCTCTGGGTTGCCCTGCTGTCACTGACAGCGGGCAACCCACTCTGCAGCTGCACGATTAGTGTGCAGCTGCAATCTCTGAATGGACATTCAGAAACGTCCATTCAGAGAGAGAGAGAACCATCTCTTGGATGTTTATAGTCAACGGGCGGTGGTTATTGTGTGTCAGTATTACAGGCAGGTGACAGGCGTCACTCTTAGACTCTTCACACTTCACTTACAATATTTGGCCAGTTATGGGTCAAAAACTGACCAAATAACTGATGTGAACTCAGTCTTATAGGTCAATGTTAGCATCAGGTATAAAGGACTTAACTGTGCAGTTGCCCAAGATTCTACTATAGAGTGACAGAGCAATCTCTTTTTACACCATCTGCTGATTCCATAGATTGCTAGAAAATCTGTTTTGTTATACAAGTAGTGGTCTCATGACAGAATGGAGAGTGTGTCAGCAGCAAGTTTGTGGTAATATTACTGTTTATTTTTCCCTTCCTCTGATATGTCAATAGAACAACCCCAAAATCAGTATTTGGTCGGTAATTGATCAGTATTGGAAAGGCCCAAAAAAAGGAGGGGGTCCAAAACAGAGATGACACGTGATGGGAATATTTGCATGTCTTCTGTGTTTTGGACCAACTCCTGCTTTTGGCTTCCAAATAATGATCAAATCCTGATGCGTGTGATAGAGGCCTCATGCTCAATTTACATGAGTTTTGGACATTCGCTTCTGAAATCGGTTTTATTCAGATGGGAAAGAAGTCAGTGATTCGTCAATTTTTGCATCAGCATTTGATCAGTATTGGTAAGGCAGGAGTGGGCCAAAAAAAGAGATGACATGTGTAACGGATTCCTGGGTACCTGGGTACCTCTGTTGATGGATGCTCCTAGTGCTTCCCGAGGGCTCCAAGCACTCCGCTCGACACCGTAACCACCACAGAAACAAGGAACAGGAACAGCTCTTACCAGAGCTAGGGGTTATATCCAGGGGAGTATACAGCGTATAGTAATCCCCACACACATGTGACGAGGCTCTATGTGAATGTAAAACAGGAAGTCTCTTTATTGAAGACCAACTCAATATATATACAGTTCAAGAAGTCTAACAACAAAACGCAATCAACCATGAACAACATACAAACAGACATCTCCCCCCCTCCATAATGAATGAATAGGGAGAGAGGAGACCCTTTTGATGGGATTATCTCCTGAGTGTATCATAGGGTGATCTACTCCTCTAGGAGTCAGCTGCTCCTAGAGTCAGCTATCTTAATCCCATCACTAACACAATCAGTGGGAGTCTCAGTGCAGAGTTAACACCTTTTTGTGTTGCTGAATTCACACCATGCACCTTTAATGGGCAATAGGAAATATGTGTCATATAAATTCCACACATAAATCAGGGTTCATAGTTCCTTGTAACCCCAAAAGGTCTGCGGGGGTCTCCATAAGTCTGGGTCCATAGTCCGTAGGAAGGAGGCTGGCCCTCAGGCTTCTCCAGCACCCACAGTGACGATTTAGTCCGTCACAACATGCGATGGAATTACTTGCATGGAAATACTTGCATGTCTTCTGTGTTTTGAACCCACTCCTGCTTTCCAAATCATGATCAAATCCTGATGCAAATTATTGACCATGTGATAGAGGCCTTTTGGATGCTCCAAAGAAAGCATCTGTTGTGTTTTTCATTTTTCGGTTCTTCTGACAGATCAGAAGAAGGGTAAAATAAACTGAGATGTCAACAAGGCCAAAAAAGGCCAAACAGGGACACTGGTGGTCTCGTAACAGAGTGGTGAGGGTGGCAACATCCTGAGGAGTCAACATAATGGCCCAATCACAGAGTGGGGAGCGTGGCAATAGCATGGGGAGTCAACACAGTGGCCCAGTCTCATAGTGGGGAGGGAGGCAATAGCATGTAGAGTCAGCTTAGTGGCCCAGTCACAAAGTGGGGAGGTGGGGGGGAACAGCAGTGGCAGTAACAGCACAAGATGGTAGGTGGCAGTAGGAGAAGATGGCAGCAGAGGCAGCAAGTTTGTGTAATCAGGCAGGTGGCAGCATCAGAATAGTGGCTGAAGCACATGGCCAGAAGTAATGGGCCATTTTTCACAATGTTCAGGCACCTGTGAGTGGAAAACCTGGCTGGTCCACATATGATTAATCTTTAGACAGGTTAATCTCTAAACATTTCCTGTTGAAAGTTGAGTTCTTGTTGGGTAACTATGCCCCCTGCAGCAGTAAACAACCGCTCTGATGCCACACTACTGGCTGAGCAGGAAAGCTTGCCCAGGAAAAACTTGGACAGTTGTGGCCAAAAATCAAGTTTGGATGACACATAGTCCAGGGGATCTTGGATCTAGAGTGGCAGGGTGCAGTCCAAATATGCCACCACCTCCTGCCTCAGGTTCTGCTCCATGTCCTGCTGCTGGCCTGGTAGCAAGGGTCTAATATGGTGGAGAGTAAGTAGTCATCCCTCTACCGAATGGTGATAATGTAGCTGTCACTAGTTAGGCAACTCAGCAGTCATCTGGACATTTTCAATCAAAGGGAATCAGTGGGACTCCCTGCCTCCATCTCCACTGATTACTGCCTGGAGTTATGCCGGAGTTATCTGCCTGGTCTTCTTCATCACCTTTAGCTCCTCATGCTCCTCCTATTCCTTTCCTGCTGCTTGGGCAGATAAGCCACCTATCTCTGTATACAATTCCTGGGCGCTAATGTCCTCCTCCTCCCCCACCATTTCAGCTCCCACAGGTCCCAGGTGGCCGTGAAATATGCCCGCCACGTGTCCTGTCCCCTGGCCAGCCACATTTATCAGCATCTGCTCCAGGATGTGGAGTGGAATAACGTTGTTCATCCCGTAGTCCTGGCGACTGACAAATAAAGTGGCCTCCTCAACGGACCTGAGGAAACAGCAGGTGTCACGCATGAGCTGCCACTGGCTCACATCAAAGTTACACAGGGGAGTAGCCTCCCTCTGCTCAAATAGTCAGTCCACCTTGTGGAGGATGGAGTTGCAACATGTGGAAACATTGCATATGAGGCGATGTTGGGAAACATCATTCTTCCTTTGCAGTTCATGAAGGGTGCGTGTTTTGCAAGGTATGAGTGGCTGAAGTGCATGCACAGTTTCCTGGCCATTTTCAAAACATCTTGCAGTTGGGTGAAAGACTTAAAGAACCGCTATAAAACCAGATTAAAGATGTGCGCCAAGCAGGGTGCATGAATCAGCCCTCCTTGATGCAGCAACTACGCAATGTTCTTCCCGTTATCAGTGACTGTGGTTCTGATCTTTAGTTGGCGAGGAGAAAGCCAGGATTTGATTTCTTGGTTGATAACATGGAGCAGTTCTTTCCTGGTGTGACTCTGTTCACCCATGCTGGTAGGTGCAGAATAGCATGACACTGCTATACTCTGCATAGGTAGTATGCAGTAGGATCACTCTGAACTGTGCATGGCAGAAGGAGCAAAAAAGCAAAGAGGCAGGTTCAGGACAGATGAGGGCAAAGAACTTGTTCCTGGGCCATGCCAACTAAGTGTGATGTCAGAGGAACCCACAAACTCCTGTCTGTCAGTGTCTGATGTCAGTTGAGATTATATTGAAGACCAAGTCAACCATTTGAGGACAACGAGATTGGTCATCAAAATACGAACGCTGGATGACACTGACAGCTCTGGCCTGTTGCTACGGCTGCCGCTACCACCACCCCTTCTTCTGTTGCTACCTCTACTGGCTCCAGCAACATTTTTGCCATTGTTCGTTCCTTGTCCTGGCATCTCTTTAACTGTATATGTAAAATAAGTTATTCAATGTCCATGTGGAAATTGCTGTATATTGCAACAATAAACTCCAACATTACCGGTATACGTTCTAGTAATGCACTTAAAGAGGACCTTTCATCGGTCCAAACATTGTAAGATAACTTCCAGGCTGTGTAGAGCGGCGCCCCGGGAACTCACGCTATGTCCCTCGGTATTTCCGCTGAAATGGTTATACTGGGAGAAAAAAAAACTCCCAGGCTGTGAGTTCTGTTCTGCGATTTGACAGCGCTACAGCGTTCCCTTACAATATAAAGGGAAGTCTACTAATGTTATATGTGGAAGATACAAGTACAGAAATTCTGCAGAAATATATAGCAGAAATATGACACAGAGAAGTTTAATTATGTAGGGTCAATTATAACATGAATCCAAGATCACTATATAAAGAAAAAGTATGGTGAAATAGCGGTATAGAAGTTACAGTATAATTGTATTTGTGTAGTGGTGAAAAATATTAACCTAATGTATCTTGAATATATATCCTGCAATGTCTGAACAGTGTATTGGACATGATTGCGAATGTATAGTTCAGTCCAGATTTTATACAAATGTGCCGGCCCGATGTAGTCTGGTACAGGTTTTGTAAAGATCAGGGTAATACAATATAAGGATTGATTTTGTCCCTAATTTTTCATATGATTTTGTGACCACTGAGGAAGAAACCAGTAAGGTTTCGAAACGCGTCTGGTGAATGGTGAAACATTTAAGCACAGCGATATAAAGAAATATACAGGAACCTGTGGCGCTTCAAAGCCTCCAACACAGTCAGCGTCTCAAAGCCCTTAACCCGCATGCGCGGTGAAGTGAGTGTGCACAGACAATCTGTGGGAATCAGCAGCACAAGAGACTCGCAGCTGTATAGGAGAGAAGGAAATACAAATGTATTTTAGCTACCAGCTATTTGAAACAATGTATCGGGAGTCTGGTAAGCGGCAAAACAACACACTGCACCCAATTTAAATGTTCATTTAAACATTGAATGAGTACTCTGTTTAAGGAACTGTGTTGTGAAGAGACAAGTACAACACACAAAGTAGCAATGAGATGACTATTGCCTAGCAAGTAGTGTTGAGCGAACAGTTCGAGCATAGTTCGGGTCCGTACCGAATTTTGGGGTGTTCGTGACACGGACCCGAACCCGAACTTTTTCGTAAAAGTTCGGGTTCGGGTTCGTCGTTCGGCATGTATTTTGGCGCATTTTGAAAGGCTGCAAAGCAGCCAATCAACATGCATCATACTACTTGCCCTAAGATGCCATCGCAGCCATGCCTACTATTGGCAAGGCTGTGATTGGCCAAGTGCAGCATGTGACTCAGCCTCTTTATAAGCTTGTGCGCACGTCGGGACGTGCTCACTCCCGATGTGAATAGAACAGGGATAGACGCAGCTGATGCTAGGGCGAGAATAGGCAGGGATAATTGAATAACTGAAGCAAATTTCTCTCCTCCACCTGTGATTCATCTGAACAACTGCAGCTGAGCTGCTTTTTTGATAGGGATTGGCTATTTTTAGAGTGGCCAGAGTGATTTTTCCATCCACATGTACCTGGGCTGACCGCCGGCCGCCATTTTGCGACTTGTAGTGCTGCAGCAGAAGCTGCCACAGTGTGCATTCCAAAGCTCCAAACAAGTCAGACATCTACACCTGGGATTCAGACCAATAGCGATTTAGCAGCACAGTCCAAGGCTATTTTTTTTAAAGGTTGTGCAGACCATTTTGTGGCACATGTTACTGGGCTGATAGGCGGCGGCCATCTTGGGACTAGTGCTGCAGCACAATCTCTCCCAACGTCCATTAATTACTTGTAATAGTGGTCTGTGCCATAGAAATCCTACATCAGGGACTTGGGTGTGCTTGTGTCACCCCTACTAATACCAGTCCACCTGTAATCCATACAGTGAAAAGCCATAAAGTATTCCAGTGAGGGAATTTTTTTTTTATTTAAAAAAGGCCAAGTTAGTTTATCTGGCGTTCAATATACTAGATACAGTTAGGCCTGCGTTTCATACATCTGGAATTAGCAAACTAATGTGCTGGGGTTGGGAAAACATATATGTACCAATACTAGAATCTGTCAAAGAAAGCGGTACTCACATATAACAGTCATTCCATCTGTAATCCATACAGTCAAAAGACTGAAAGTATTCCAGTGAGGGAATTTTTTTTATTTAAAAAAGGCCAAGTTAGTTTATCTGGCGTTCAATATACTAGATACAGTTAGGCCTGCGTTTCATACATCTGGAATTAGCAAACTAATGTGCTGGGGTTGGGAAAACATATATGTACCCATACTAGAATCTGTCAAAGAAAGCGGTACTCACATATAACAGTCATTCCATCTGTAATCCATACAGTCAAAAGACTGAAAGTATTCCAGTGAGGGGATTTTTTTTTCATTTAAAAAAGGCCAAGTTAGTTTATCTGGCGTTCAATATACTAGATACAGTTAGGCCTGCGTTTCATACATCTGGAATTAGCAAACTAATGTGCTGGGGTTGGGAAAACATATATGTACCCATACTAGAATCTGTCAAAGAAAGCGGTACTCACATATAACAGTCATTCCATCTGTAATCCATACAGTCAAAAGACTGAAAGTATTCCAGTGAGGGAATTTTTTTTATTTAAAAAAGGCCAAGTTAGTTTATCTGGCGTTCAATATACTAGATACAGTTAGGCCTGCGTTTCATACATCTGGAATTAGCAAACTAATGTGCTGGGGTTGGGAAAACATATATGTACCCATACTAGAATCTGTCAAAGAAAGCGGTACTCACATATAACAGTCATTCCATCTGTAATCCATACAGTCAAAAGACTGAAAGTATTCCAGTGAGGGAATTTTTTTTATTTAAAAAAGGCCAAGTTAGTTTATCTGGCGTTCAATATACTAGATACAGTTAGGCCTGCGTTTCATACATCTGGAATTAGCAAACTAATGTGCTGGGGTTGGGAAAACATATATGTACCCATACTAGAATCTGTCAAAGAAAGCGGTACTCACATATAACAGTCATTCCATCTGTAATCCATACAGTCAAAAGACTGAAAGTATTCCAGTGAGGGAATTTTTTTTATTTAAAAAAGGCCAAGTTAGTTTATCTGGCGTTCAATATACTAGATACAGTTAGGCCTGCGTTTCATACATCTGGAATTAGCCAACTAATGTGCTGGGGTTGGGAAAACATATATGTACCCATACTAGAATCTGTCAAAGAAAGCGGTACTCACATATAACAGTTATTCCATCTGTAATCCATACAGTCAAAAGACTGAAAGTATTCAGTGAGGGAATTTTTTTTATTTAAAAAAGGCCAAGTTAGTTTATCTGGCGTTCAATATACTAGATACAGTTAGGCCTGCGTTTCATACATCTGGAATTAGCAAACTAATTTGCTGGGGTTGGGAAAACATATATGTACCCATACTAGAATCTGTCAAAGAAAGCGGTACTCACATATAACAGTCATTCCATCTGTAATCCATACAGTCAAAAGACTGAAAGTATTCCAGTGAGGGAATTTTTTTTTTATTTAAAAAAGGCCAAGTTAGTTTATCTGGCGTTCAATATACTAGATACAGTTAGGCCTGCGTTTCATACATCTGGAATTAGCAAACTAATGTGCTGGGGTTGGGAAAACATATATGTACCCATACTAGAATCTGTCAAAGAAAGCGGTACTCACATATAACAGTCATTCCATCTGTAATCCATACAGTCAAAAGACTGAAAGTATTCCAGTGAGGGAATTTTTTTTATTTAAAAAAGGCCAAGTTAGTTTATCTGGCGTTCAATATACTAGATACAGTTAGGCCTGCGTTTCATACATCTGGAATTAGCAAACTAATGTGCTGGGGTTGGGAAAACATATATGTACCCATACTAGAATCTGTCAAAGAAAGCGGTACTCACATATAACAGTCATTCCATCTGTAATCCATACAGTCAAAAGACTAAAAGTATTCCAGTGAGGGAATTTTTTTTTTATTTAAAAAAGGCCAAGTTAGTTTATCTGGCGTTCAATATACTAGATACAGTTAGGCCTGCGTTTCATACATCTGGAATTAGCAAACTAATGTGCTGGGGTTGGGAAAACATATATGTACCCATACTAGAATCTGTCAAAGAAAGCGGTACTCACATATAACAGTCATTCCATCTGTAATCCATACAGTCAAAAGACTGAAAGTATTCCAGTGAGGGGATTTTTTTTATTTAAAAAAGGCCAAGTTAGTTTATCTGGCGTTCAATATACTAGATACAGTTAGGCCTGCGTTTCATACATCTGGAATTAGCAAACTAATGTGCTGGGGTTGGGAAAACATATATGTACCCATACTAGAATCTGTCAAAGAAAGCGGTACTCACATATAACAGTTATTCCATCTGTAATCCATACAGTCAAAAGACTGAAAGTATTCCAGTGAGGGGATTTTTTTTATTTAAAAAAGGCCAAGTTAGTTTATCTGGCGTTCAATATACTAGATACAGTTAGGCCTGCGTTTCATACATCTGGAATTAGCAAACTAATGTGCTGGGGTTGGGAAAACATATATGTACCCATACTAGAATCTGTCAAAGAAAGCGGTACTCACATATAACAGTCATTCCATCTGTAATCCATACAGTCAAAAGACTGAAAGTATTCCAGTGAGGGAATTTTTTTTATTTAAAAAAGGCCAAGTTAGTTTATCTGGCGTTCAATATACTAGATACAGTTAGGCCTGCGTTTCATACATCTGGAATTAGCAAACTAATGTGCTGGGGTTGGGAAAACATATATGTACCCATACTAGAATCTGTCAAAGAAAGCGGTACTCACATATAACAGTCATTCCATCTGTAATCCATACAGTCAAAAGACTGAAAGTATTCCAGTGAGGGAATTTTTTTTTTATTTAAAAAAGGCCAAGTTAGTTTATCTGGCGTTCAATATACTAGATACAGTTAGGCCTGCGTTTCATACATCTGGAATTAGCAAACTAATGTGCTGGGGTTGGGAAAACATATATGTACCCATACTAGAATCTGTCAAAGAAAGCGGTACTCACATATAACAGTCATTCCATCTGTAATCCATACAGTCAAAAAACTGAAAGTATTCCAGTGAGGGGATTTTGCTTATAAAAAATAATATATTTCATTGTGGTGCGAGTTGAATCGCAACAATGAAGAAAAATACTATTAAGGGACGAGGACGCGGTCGTGGTGGTGTCCGTGGAGCCTCTGTTGCTGGTAGAGGACGTGGCCGTTCGGCCCCAGGCGCACACAGTAGGGAACGAACTCCCTCAACTAGCCGGCAGAATGTACCGCAATATCTCGTGGGGCCCAATGCCGCTCTTAGGATGGTAAGGCCTGAGCAGGTACAGGCATTAATCGATTGGGTGGCCGACAGTGCTTCCAGCACGTTCAGCACATGGTCTTCCACCCAGTCTTCTGCGGAAAGCGCACAGGTGGCACCTGAAAACCAAGCCCATCAGTCTGTCACATCACCCCCAAGCATATCAGGGAAACGGTCTGAGCCACAAGTTATGCAGCAGTCTCTTCTTCTGTTTGAAGACTCTGCTTCCAGGGTTTCCCAGGGGCGTCCACCTAGCCCTTCCCCAGTGGAGGAAGACATACCATGCACTGACGCACAACCACTTATGTCTCCAGATGAAGAGGACATGGGAATACCACCACAGCAGAGTCACCGACACTCTGATGATGACGAAACACAGGTGCCCACTGCCGCGTCTTTTTGCAGTGTGCAGACTGAACAGGAGGAGGTCAGGGAGGGAGACTGGGTGGAAGACGATGCAGAGGACGATGAGGTCTTAGACCCCACATGGACTGAAGGTCGTGGCGATGACTTTCACAGTTCAGAGGAAGAGGTAGTGGTGAGACCGAGACAACAGCGAAGCCAAAGAGGGAGCAGGGGGCCAAAGCAGACGAGCCGCCGCCCCCAGAGTTCGCCTGCTACTGGACATCGCCAACAGGGACCCAGCCCCACAAAGGCAGCTTCAAAGAGTTCCCTGGCATGGCACTTCTTTAAACAATGTCCTACCGACAAGACCCGAGTGACTTGCACGCTCTGCCATCAGAGCCTGAGGCGAGGCATTAACGTTCTGAACCTCAGCACAACCTGCATGACCAGGCATCTACATGCAAAGCATGAACTGCAGTGGGGTACACACCTTAAAAACCAGGCACTCGCTGAGGCTCCCCCTGCTCCCTCTACCGCTGCTGCCTCGGCTTCCGCCTCGAGAGGAATGTTGCCACCTGCCGAGCAGCAAACAGAGGATGTGCCACCGACACCACCACCACCGCCACCGTCAACTAGCGTCTCCACTATATCACACAGCAGCGTTCAGCTCTCAATATCTCAAACCTTAGAGAGGAAGCGCAAATTCCCCCCGAGTCACCCTCGAGCCCTTGGCCTGAACGCCAGCATTTCTAAACTGCTGGCCTTTGAAATGCTGTCATTCCGGCTAGTGGACACAGACAGCTTCAAACAGCTGATGGCCATGGCTGTCCCGCAGTATGTGGTTCCCAGCCGCCACTACTTCTCCAAGACAGCCGTGCCTTCCCTGCACATGCAAGTGTCCGATAAAATCAAGTGTGCACTGCGCAACGCCATTTGTGGCAAGGTCCACCTAACCACAGATACGTGGACCAGTAAGCACGGCCAGGGACGCTATATCTCACTAACTGCACACTGGATGAATGTAGTGGCGGCTGGGCCCCCGGCGGACAGTTCCTTGGCGCACGTCCTTCCGCCCCCTAGGATCGCAGGGCATCATTCTCTGCCTCCTGTAGCCTCCTCCTCCTACTCGGCTTCCTCCTCCACTGCTTCCACCAGTTCATCCGGTCAGCCACACACCTTCACCACCAACTTCAGCACAGCCCGGGGTAAACGTCAGCAGGCCATTCTGAAACTCATATGTTTGGGGGACAGGCCCCACAGCGCAAAGGAGTTGTGGCGGGGTATTGAACAACAGACCGACGAGTGGTTTCTGCCGGTGGGCCTCAAGCCAGGCCTGGTGGTATGCGATAATGGGCGAAATCTCGTGGCAGCTCTGGGACTAGCCGGTTTGACGCACATCCCTTGCCTGGCGCATGTGCTGAACTTGGTGGTGCAGAGGTTCATTCACCACTACCCCAACATGTCAGAGCTGCTGCATAAAGTGCGGGCCGTCTGTGCGCGCTTCCGCCGTTCACATCCTGCCGCTGCTCGCCTGTCTGCGCTACAGCGGAACTTTGGCCTTCCCACTCACCGCCTCATATGCGACGTGCCCACCCGGTGGAACTCCACCTTGCACATGCTGGAGAGACTGTGCGAGCAGCAGCAGGCCATAGTGGAGTTTCAGCTGCAGCACGCTCGCGTCAGTCGTACTGCCGAACAGCACCACTTCACCACCAATGATTGGGCCTCCATGCGAGACCTGTGTGCCCTGCTGCGCTGTTTCGAGTACTCCACCAACATGGCCAGTGGCGATGACACTGTTATCAGCGTTACAATACCACTTCTATGTCTCCTTGAGAAAACACTTAGGGCAATGATGTTAGAGGAGGTGGCCCAGGTGGAGGAGGAGGAGGAGGATGAGGGCTCGTTTCTAACACTTTCGGGCCAGTCTGTTCGAAGTGGCTCAGAGGGAGGTTTGTTTAAGCAGCAGAGGACAGGTTCACAAGTCGCCAGCCAAGGCACTGTACTGGAGGACGAGGAGGATGAGGAGGAGGAGGTGGAGGGGGACGAGGATGACGCAAGTTCACAGCGGGGTGGCAGCCCAGGCCCATCACTGGTGCGTGGCTGGGGGGATACGGTGGACGATGACGATACGCCTCCCACAGAGGACAGCTTGTCCTTACCCATGGGTAGCCTGGCCCACATGAGCGAATATTTGCTCCAATGCCTGCGCAACGACAGCAGAGTTGCCCACGTTTTAACGTGTGCAGACTACTGGGTGGCCACCCTGCTGGATCCCCGGTATAAAGACAATGTGCCCACTTTAATTCCTGAACTGGAGCGCGACCGTAAGATGCGCGAGTACAAGCGCACGCTGATAGAGGCGCTCTTGAGAGCTTTCCCACATGTCACAGGGGAACAGGTGGAAGGTGAAGGCAGAGGAGTGGCAAGAGGTCGCCAACGCAGCTGTGTCACGGCCAGCTCATCTGAGGGCAGGGTTAGCATGGCAGAAATGTGGAAAAGTTTTGTCTCCACGCCACAGCTATCTGCACCGACACCTGATACGGAACGTGTTAGCAGGAGGCAGCATTTCACTAACATGGTTGAACAGTATGTCTGCACACCCCTCCACATCCTGACGGATGGTTCGGCCCCATTCAACTACTGGGTTTCGAAATTGTCCACGTGGCCAGAGTTAGCATGTTATGCCTTGGAGGTGCTTTCCTGCCCGGCGGCCAGCGTTTTATCTGAACGCGTATTCAGCACGGCAGGGGGCGTCATTACTGACAAGCGCAGCCGCCTGTCCACAGCCAACGTGGACAAGCTGACCTTCATAAAGATGAACCAGGCATGGATCCCACAGGACCTGTCCCTCCCTTGTGCAGAGTAGTCCTTATTAACTGCCTAAAACATGTCTTGTTGTGCTACGGGCCACTTCTTTATTTGATACAAATTTTATGAAACCCACAGTTGAATGAAACTCTTCTCTGTCTGGGCGCCGGGGCCTAACCAGATGAAAGTGGCCGGTTAAACTAACGGGTGACATGAAGCCATAACCTCTGCCATGCTACCTCTGTCTTCTGTCTGGGTGCTGAGGCCTAAGTCAAATAAAGCGGTCTTCTGCTGTGCTGGGGGATATGAAGCTAATCTCTGACCTCTCTCCTCTGTCTGGGTCCAAAGGCCTAAATCACTGAAAGAGGCCTTCTCCTGTGGTGTGTGATATGATGCCAGAATATGTGCTGTGGGGCCTCTCTCCTCTTCCTGGGTGCAGGGGTCAAATAAACTAAATGGTGGCCTACTCCTGTGGTGGTTGATATGATGCCTGATTCTCTGATGTGGAACCTCTCTCCTCTGTTTGGGTGAAGGGGTCAAAGTAACTAAATGGTGGCTTCTCCTGTGGTGGCTGATATGATGCCAGAATATGTGCTGTGGTGCCTCTCTTCTCTTCCTGGGTGCAGGGGTCAAAGTAACTAAATGGTGGCTTCTCCTGTGGTGGCTGATATGATGCCAGAATATGTGCTGTGGGGCCTCTCTCCTCTTCCTGGGTGCAGGGGTCAAAGTAACTCAATGGTGGCTTCCCCTGTGGTGGCTGATATGATGCCAGAATATGTGCTGTGGTGCCTCTCTCCTCTGTCTGGGTCCAAAGGCCTAAATCACTGAAAGAGGCCTTCTCCTGTGGTGTGTGATATGATGCCTGAATATGTGCTGTGGTGCCTCTCTCCTCTTCCTGGGTGCGGGGGTCAAAGTAACTCAATGGTGGCTTCTCCTGTGGTGGCTGATATGATGCCAGAATATGTGCTGTGGTGCCTCTCTCCTCTTCCTGGGTGCGGGGGTCAAAGTAACTCAATGGTGGCTTCTCCTGTGGTGGCTGATATGATGCCAGAATATGTGCTGTGGGGCCTCTCTCCTCTTCCTGGGTGCAGGGGTCAAAGTAACTCAATGGTGGCTTCTCCTGTGGTGGTTAGTATGATGCCAGAATATGTGCTGTGGGGCCTCTCTCCTCTTCCTGGGTGCAGGGGTCAAAGTAACTCAATGGTGGCTTCTCCTGTGGTGGCTGATATGATGCCAGAATATGTGCTGTGGTGCCTATCTCCTCTTCCTGGGTGCGGGGGTCAAAGTAACTCAATGGTGGCTTCTCCTGTGGTGGCTGATATGATGCCAGAATATGTGCTGTGGGGCCTCTCTCCTCTTCCTGGGTGCAGGGGTCAAAGTAACTCAATGGTGGCTTCTCCTGTGCTGATTGATATAAAGCTGATGGTTGTGCCATCTGACATGGTTGCCAGGGTCTGATTCAATGGGGGCCTACTCCTGTGGTGGGTGATCTAAATGCCTGATTCTCTGCTGTGAAACCTCTCTCCTCCGTCTGGGTGTAGGGGTCAAAGTCTTTCAAAGTCGCCTTCTCCTGTGCTGATTGATATGAAGCTGATGGTTGTGCCATCTGACATGGTTGCCGGGGTCCCATTAAATTGTGGCCTACTCCTGTGGTGGTTGATATGATGCCTGATTCTCTGATGTGGAACCTCTCTCCTCTGTTTGGGTGAAGGGGTCAAAGTAACTAAATGGTGGCTTCTCCTGTGGTGGCTGATATGATGCCAGAATACAGTATGTGCTGTGGGGCCTCTCTCCTCTTCCTGGGTGCAGGGGTCAAAGTAACTCAATGGTGGCTTCTCCTGTGGTGGCTGATATGATGCCAGAATATGTGCTGTGGTGCCTCTCTCCTCTTCCTGGGTGCGGGGGTCAAAGTAACTCAATGGTGGCTTCTCCTGTGGTGGCTGATATGATGCCAGAATATGTGCTGTGGTGCCTCTCTCCTCTTCCTGGGTGCGGGGGTCAAAGTAACTCAATGGTGGCTTCTCCTGTGGTGGCTGATATGATGCCAGAATATGTGCTGTGGTGCCTCTCTCCTCTTCCTGGGTGCAGGGGTCAAAGTAACTAAATGGTGGCTTCTCCTGTGGTGGTTGATATGATGCCTGATTCTCTGCTGTGAAACCTCTCTCCTCCATCTGGGTGTAGGGGTCAAAGTCTTTCAAAGTCGCCTTCTCCTGTGCTGATTGATATAAAGCTGATGGTTGTGCCATCTGACATGGTTGCCAGGGTCTGATTCAATGGGGGCCTACTCCTGTGGTGGGTGATCTAAATGCCTGATTCTCTGCTGTGAAACCTCTCTCCTCCGTCTGGGTGTAGGGGTCAAAGTCTTTCAAAGTCGCCTTCTCCTGTGCTGATTGATATGAAGCTGATGGTTGTGCCATCTGACATGGTTGCCGGGGTCCCATTAAATTGGGGCCTACTCCTGTGGTGGGTGATCTAAATGCCTGATTCTCTGCTTTGAAACCTCTCTCCTCCGTCCGGGTGTAGGGGTCAAAGTCTGTCAAAGTCGCCTTCTCCTGTGCTGATTGATATAAAGCTTATGCTTGTGCCATCTGACATGGTTGCCGGGGTCTGATTCAATGGTGGCCTACTCCTGTGGTGGGTGATCTAAATGCCTGATTCTCTGCTGTGTAACCTCTCTCCTCCGTCTGGGTGTAGGGGTCAAAGTAACTAAATGGTGGCCTACTCCTGTGGTGGGTGATATGATGCCTGGTTCTCTGCTGTGGGACCTCTCTCCTTTGTCTGGGTGCTGTGGTCAAAATAATAGTAAGTGACCTTCTCCATTGGTGGGTGACTTGAAGCCTGATTCTGTGCTATGGGACCTCACTCCAATTAATATTGTTTAATTTTTATTTATTTTATGTTAACCCTATCTACATTTGTTTGCAGGGGATTTAACTACATTTTGCTGCCTTTTGCAGCCCTCTAGCCCTTTCCGGGTGTGTTTTACAGCCTTTTTAGTGCCCAAAAGTTCGGGTCCCCATTGACTTCTATGGGGTTCGGGTTCGGGATGAAGTTCGGGTCGAGTTCGGATCCCGAACCCGAACATTTTTCGAAAGTTCGGCCGAACTCGTCGAACCCGAACATCCAGGTGTTCGCTCAACTCTACTAGCAAGTAATATACCATATACAGCAAGATAACAACAACAGGATATCTTATAGATATTTATAACATCGCTGTGCAATATAAATTTGATTCACAACGAATACGAATTTCCTCCTGCTTCGTGGTAACGCATCATATTTTTCCTAAAATAGTGGCTACACATGTGGGGACTGAGGAAATCAGGCAAGGAACTCTGGGAAGGCAGGATCACCCTGATTGACATGCCTGCATGCAGCCAATCAGTAGCCAGTCAGCCCTGTGATGTCACAGCCCTATAAATACGGAATTAATTTTAGATTCTGCTATTTTCCAGCGTTCAGAGTGCAGGAACAGACGTGTGAAGGCGCTAGGGACAGCTATTGGAAAAACGATTGTGGAAAAAAAAAAAGACAGAAAAAACGATTTATAAGTGCAGGGAAAGAATAGGGAGGAATTATTTCACAGCATCTTAGTGCTGGGAGAGACATCAGAAGGCGCTAGGGACATTAATAGGAAAGTGATTTACAAGTGCAGAGAGCAATTATTTGGGGATCCAAATAGTCATTAGACAGCTCTGTCATTCAAGCTTTTTGTTATTTGGCCGCAAGTCTCATGTTGAAAATCCTTTAGAGGCTCATGTCTTAGTATCAGTTGCAGTTATTTCTGGTGAAAGCGTATAGGGGCGTATTCAGTCCAGCAAGAAAAATATATACGCTCTGCACTGTTGCCGTTATTTCTGGTGAAAGCGTATAGGGGCGTACTTCAGTAAAATAAGAAAAATATATACGCACTGCACTATTTAATTGTTTACTGGTTAAAGCATATAGTGGCCTATTTCATTCCAACAAGAAATATATATTCTCAGGTCACTTCTGCAGTTATTTCTGTTGAAAGCGTATATGGGCGTATTTCATAAAAAAAATGAAAAATATATATGTACTGCACTGTTGCAGTTATTCTTGTTAAAAGCGTATAGAGGCATATTACAGTAAAAAAAGAAAAATATATATGCACTGCACTGTTGCAGTTATTTCTGTTGAAAGCATATAGCGGCATGTTTCAGCAAAAAACAACAAATATATACGCACTGCACTGTTGCAGTTATTTATGGTGAAAGCATATAGGGGCATATTTTGGTAAAATAAGAAAAATATATTCTCAGTGTATTTCTGCAGTTAATTCTGGTGAAAGCGTATAATGGCCTATTTCAGTACAAAAAGAAAAATATATTTTCAGTTCTCGTTGGCAGTTATATCTGTTGAAAGCATGGCTGGGAGTCAGCAGGGTGGCAGCAGTGGGAGGTCGGTAGCCAAATGTGCCCAGGGTAGAGCATCTGCTTCGCAGCAGCCTACCTGCCTGTGAAGTAGTGGTGCAGGGGTTCACGGAAGTAGCGGCTGTAGCAGTCAGTCAGTACGGCGGTTATATGTGTTATTTTGTATTTCAGTACAAAAAAAAAATACATTCTCAGTTCACGTCGGCAGCGGTTATATGTGTTGAAAGCATTTAGTGGCCTATTTCAGTACAAACAGAAAAATGCATTCTCAGTTCATGTCGGCGACGGTTATATGTGTTGAAAGCATCGCTGGGATTCAACAGGGTGGCAGCAGTGGGAGGTCGGTAGCCAAACGTGCCCGGGGTAGAGCATCTGCTTCGCAACAGCCTATCTGCCTGGGAAGTAGTGGTGCAGGGGTTCACGGAAGTAGCGGCTGTAGCAGTCAGTCAGTACGGCGATTATATGTGCTATTTTGTATTTCAGCACAAAAAGAAAAATACATTCTCAGTTCACGTCGGCAGCGGTTATGCGTGTTGAAAGCGTTTAGTGGCCTATTTCAGTATAAACAGAAAAATGCATTCTCAGTTCACGTCGGCGATGGTTATATGTGTTGAAAGCATCGCTGGGATTCAGCAGGGTGACAGCAGTGGGAGGTTGGTAGCCAAACGTGCCCGGGGTAGAGCACCTGCTTCGCAGCAGCATACCTACCCGGGAAGTAGCGGCGGAAGTAGCGGGTTCACGGAAGTAGCGGCGGTAGCAGTCCATCAGTGCTGCGGTTATATGTGGTAAAATCTTTATTGAAGTAATTTGGTCAAAAAACTAACTTTATTCAGCGGTCAGTGCTGCGGTTATATGCAGTTAAATCTCCATGATGTCTCTATGATAAATCTGCAGTGTGGGGGCCCTGTGTGGCTTCTACACACTTTCAAAATAATCATTCAGTGGAGTGAAATCTTTTGTGACTTATTTCGGTGGAAAAAAAACATTGTATTCAGCGTTAAGTGCTGCACTTATATGCGGTAAAATCTTTTGTGAATTATTTCGGTGGAAAAACTAATTTCATGCAGCTTTCAGCGTTGCAGTTATACACTGCTCAAAAAAATAAAGGGAACACTTAAACAACACAATGTAACTCCAAGTCAATCACACTTCTGTGAAATCAAACTGTCCACTTAGGAAGCAACACTGAGTGACAATCAATTTCACATGCTGTTGTGCAAATGGGATAGACAACAGGTGGAAATTATAGGCAATTAGCAAGACACCCCCAATAAAGGAGTGCTTCTGCAGGTGGTAACCACAGACCACTTCTCAGTTACTATGCTTCTTGGCTGATGTTTTGGTCACTTTTGAATGCTGGCGGTTCTTTCACTCTAGTGGTATAATGAGACGGAATCTACAACCCACACAAGTGGCTCAGGTAGTGCAGCTTATCCAGGATGGCACATCAATGCGAGCTGTGGCAAGGAGACGTGGAGGAGGCCGTAGGAGGGCAACAACCCAGCAGCAGGACCGCCACCTCCGCCTTTGTGCAAGGAGGAACAGGAGGAGCACTGCCAGAGCCCTGCAAAATGACCTCAAGCAGGCCACAAATGTGCATGTGTCTGCTCAAACAGTCAGAAACAGACTCCATGAGGGTGATATGAGGGCCCGACGTCCACAGGTGGGGGTTGTGCTTACAGCCCAAAACCGTGCAGGACGTTTGGCATTTGCGAGACAACACCAAGATTGGAAAATTCGCCACTGGCGCCCTGTGCTCTTCACAGATGAAAGCAGGTTCACACTGAGCACATGTGACAGATGTGACAGAGTCTGGAGACGCCGTGGAGAACGTTCTGCTGCCTGCAACATCCTCCAGCATGACCGGTTTGGCATTGGGTCAGTAATGGTGTGGGGTGGCATTTCTTTGGAGGGCCGCACAGTCCTCCATGTGCTCGCCAGAGGTAGCCTGACTGCCATTAGGTACCGAGATGAGATCCTCAGACCCCTTGTGAGACCATATGCTGGTGCGGTTGGCCCTGGTTTCCTCCTAATGCAAGACAATGCTAGACCTCATGTGGCTGGAGTGTGTCAGCAGTTCCTGCAAGACGAAGGCATTGATGCTATGGACTGGCCCGCCCGTTCCCCAGTCCTGAATCCAATTGAGCACATCTGGGACATCATGTCTCGCTCTATCCACCAACGTCACGTTGCACCACAGACTGTCCAGGAGTTGGCAGATGCTTTAGTCCAGGTCTGGGAGGAGATCCCTCAGGAGACCGTCCGCCACCTAATCAGGAGCATTTATAGGCATTGTAGGGAGGTCATACAGGCACGTGGAGGCCACACACACTACTGAGCCTCATTTTGACTTGTTTTAAGGACATTACATCAAAGTTGGATCAGCCTGTAGTGTGTTTTTCCACTTTAATTTTGAGTGTGACTCCAAATCCAGACCTCCATGGGTTAAAAAATTAGATTTCCATTCTTTAATTTTTGTGTGATTTTGTTGTCAGCACATTCAACTATGTAAAGAACAAAGTATTTCAGAAAAATATTTAATTAACTCAGATCTATGATGTGTTATTTTTGTGTTCCCTTTATTTTTTTGAGTAGTGTATTTGGTAAAATTTTGTGTGACTTATTTCAGTGGGAAGAAAATTGTATTCAGCTTTAAGAGCTGCACTTATACGGGAAAAAATCTTTTGTGAATTATTTCAGTGGAAAAAAAATTGTATTCAGCGTTAAGCGCTGCAGTTATATGTGGTAAAATCTTTTGTGAATTATTTAGATGGAAAAAAAAATTCATGCAGTGTTCAGCGCTGCAGTTATATGTGGTAAAATCTTTTGTGACTTATTTCGGTGGAAAAACTAATTTCCACCTCCTCCATTAACTTCCTCCTCTCTTCATTCTCATCCTCAACACACAGACTGACTTGACCGCCCCCCAGCTATACATATATATATATATATATATATATATATATACACATATATATATATATATATATATATATACACAGTACAGACCAAAAGTTTGGACACACCTTCTCATTCAAAGAGTTTTCTTTATTTTCATGACTATGAAAATTGTAGATTCACACTGAAGGCATCAAAACTATGAATTAAAACATGTGGAATTATATACATAACAAGTGTGAAACAACTGAAAATATGTCATATTCTAGGTTCTTCAAAGTAGCCACCTTTTGCTTTGATTACTGCTTTGCACACTCTTGGCATTCTCTTGATGAGCTTCAAGAGGTAGTCCCCTGAAATGGTTTTCACTTCACAGGTGTGCCCTGTCAGGTTTAATAAGGGGGATTTCTTGCCTTATAAATGGGGTTGGGACCATCAGTGGCGTTGAGGAGAAGTCAGGTGAATACACAGCTGATAGTCCTACTGAATAGACTGTTAGAATTTGTATTATGGCAAGAAAAAAGCAGCTAAGTAAAGAAAAATGAGTGGCCATCATTACTTTAAGAAATGAAGGTCAGTCAGTCAGCCGAAAAATTGGGAAAACTTTGAAAGTAAGGGCAATTTGACCATGAAGGACCATTGAGTGATGGGGTGCTGCGCCAGATGACCTGGCCTCCACAGTCACCGGACCTGAACCCAATCGAGATGGTTTGGGGTGAGCTGGACCGCAGAGTGAAGGCAAAAGGGCCAACAAGTGATAAGCATCTCTGGGAACTCCTTCAAGACTGTTGGAAGACCATTTCAGGTGACTACCTCTTGAAGCTCATCAAGAGAATGCCAAGAGTGTGCAAAGCAGTAATCAAAGCAAAAGGTGGCTACTTTGAAGAACCTAGAATATGACATATTTTCAGTTGTTTCACACTTGTTTGTTATGTATATAATTCCACATGTGTTAATTCATAGTTTTGATGCCTTCATAGTCATGAAAATAAAGAAAACTCTTTGAATGAGAAGGTGTGTCCAAACTTTTGGTCTGTACTGTATATATATATATATATATATATATATATATATATATATATATATGATGCACCACCTTTGGGCAAATAAAGGTAAATGACACTGCGGGCCTATTAAAGTGAATTACAGCATGATACCACAATATATTTGATATGGCATTTAGCAAGAGTTTAAAGTGCCCACATATAGCACATAGTGGGACACTGCATCAAGATGAATCAGGCATGGATCAGCCAGGATTTCCACACATCAATACCTGATGCATCAGACTAGATCATCCAGGGTGCCACACCAACAATTTGACAGAGACATTTTTTTTTATGGCTACCTGCCTCAGATATTATTCTGATGCTGCAACCCACCTGATACCACACATCTGATGCCAAGTGCTACTTCTTGCACCCACCTTCGTCAGCGGGTACTGGTATTGCCATCCACCGCCCCACTCTGTTATCGGGTCACTCTGTGGACTCTTGATGCTGCTGTCATATCCACACTATGTCACCTTGGCACTCTGTGGTATCCTGCTGCTGATGCTGCCATATATACACTATGTCACCTTGCCACTCTGTGGTCTCCTCATGCTGCTGCCATCTCCACACTATGTCACCTTGCAACTCTGTGGTATCCTGCTGCTGCCATCTCCACATTATGTCACCTTGCTACTCTGTGGTCTCCGGATGCTGCCACCACCTCCAAACTATGCCACCTTGCCACTCGGGGGCCTCATCATACTACTGCCATCTACAGACTCTGTCATTGTGCAGCTCTTTCAAAGTGTTTTTTTTTCCGGTAAAACTGATGGGTGACTGAAAAACTCCTTTTGCTGTATGGACCAAATGACATTGTATGAGGTCTTGTGACATCTGAAAGTGTGAGGAAAATATATATTATGAAACAACAAATATACACAAAGTACATGAAAACAATGACAATCTCCTGATGTTGCCGCCACCTCCAGGCTCTGTCATTGTGCCACTCGGTGGCCTTCTCATGATGCTGCTGCTGCATCTGCCACCTCCAGATTCTGTCATTGTGCTACTCGGTGGCCTTCTCATGATGCTGCTGCTGCATCCGCCACCTCCAGATTCTGTCATTGTGCCACTCAGTGACTTTCTCCTGATGCTGCCACCCCCAGACTCGGTTATTGTGCCACTCGGTGGCCTCATACTGCTGCCAAATCCAGACCCTGTCATTGGGCCACTCTGTGGTCTCATCATGCTGCTTCCACCTCACCACTATGCGATAAGTCCACTCTGTGGACTTCTTATGCTGTTGCCACCCTCCCCACTTCAAGACTGGTCCAATATTTTGCCTTTCGACCTGGCTGACATCATCGTTTTTTTACCTTTCTTCTGAGCTTTCAGATGGAAGAAAAAAAGACGCACAACGGATCCTGTCTGTGTAGCAGCTTTAAGACCTGTATGGTCCCATCAGAATTGGCTTTTCATTTGGTAGCTAAAAGCAGGAATGGGTAGAAAACACAGAAGACATGCAAATATTCCATTCACGTGTCATCTCTGTTTTACATCCACAACTTTTTTATTTTTTTTTTGCATTAACAATACTGATGGATTATTGAGCAAATGCTGACCGAGTGAAGGCGTATGTATGGTCCACAGACAGGATCCCTTTTTTGTGGGTTATTGTTCTGACGGATCAGATGAAGGGAAAATTAATCAGTGACTCTGTCTGGGGGGCTCTACTTGTATACGCATTTAATAGAACAGGTTCTGTTAACATCTATGTGGAATCAGCTGGCGAAGGTACTAAAATCTTCGTGGCACAAACATCGACATGCAAGGCTGAGTTTATACTTGAGTTATTTGGTCGGTTTTGGCCCCATGACTGCCCTAATAAGTGAAGTGTGCAGTGATTCTAAGAGTGACGCCTGTCATCTGCATGTCATACGGACTCACACTATTATTTCACTACCAAAGCAGACTTCCTATGCGTGTTACTACAAGGCACATTGTTCTACCCCACTATAAAGTCTCTCAGCAGTCAGGAACTAGCTGTTGCTTAACGCAATTAGCCGCAAATAAATTTGGATCAAAGCAAATTTTTCCGAAAAATTCGCTCATCTCTAATTTTAATCTAAGGATTACATAAGTAATCAATATATTGGCCAATTGTATTTCATTTTTTAAGGTTTTTTAAGGTTTTGTATGAAAAATAGTGTTATTTGTGATGTATGTAGAATGTATTAATTGTTAAGATACTAACAGGAATAAATTGATATATGTTCATTATATGTTGATTTTTGGTATGAAGCCAGCCATCAATTGTTCAAATCAAATATTGTTTGGATATAAGAAAATACCATTTTTATTTTATTTTTAATAATTTATATATTTTTTTTACCTTTTTTACACTTTTTTTTTTTATCAAGACCCATATTGGATCTAGAAGATCCAGTGGGCCTGATGGCTATACAGTGCATTGCAATAGTCATCTATTGCAATGCACTGTATAGTCAGTGCTAGACTTACATACACCGGCATTTTTTTACAATGAAGTGCTATGAATGGTTAGTTTGCAGTCTCCGGGAGAGCGGAGACTCCGGGTCTGTGACAGTTTATAGAGATGCAGGCCCAGTAAGCAGATTGGACATGACTGTATGTCTAAATTCAGTAAGTCACTTGCAATTTACAGTGTTCCAAAAGAACCACACGTGCCAGGAAACAAGCACTATTGGAAACATCAGAACAAAAGACAATCATGATATCTACACAATTGTATCTTCTACAATTAGGTGAGCAGCATTTTTAAACAGTGAACAGAGACTGCAATTTAGCAGCTTGATTAAGGCTTCTTTCACACTGGCGTTATCCGTACTAATGTTTGCCCATGTGTGCTGCTGGAAGTCTTCACTGGCACCATGCACACGTGTGCAAACGTTAGTATAGATCCAGCAGGCTGTTCCCAAGCAGGAACAGGCTGCCAGACAAGCCTAAAACCGGTGGGAAAGAATCCTAATCACTGCTACAGGCAGAGCCGGCGCCACCCATAAGCAGAGTAGGCCACCGCGTAGAGCGCACTCTGCCTGGGGGGCGCCGGTACTCTGGAGTCTGTCTGCCGCCTGCCAGTGGCATTGCGAGGTGGGTCAGTGCCGCTGGTGTGGGCCGCACCGGGTGACACCAGTCTGATGGGGTGTCACCCGCAGGACCCAACTTAAGTTCCCAACACCACTATCACCCGGCCGCCCCCCTACTTGTGTCGCTGATCTGACATCTGATCCTGCACTTGCCGGCTGTGAACCTGCGCAGACATGAGTTCAGTCACTTTGGCACGCAATCCCGCGAGACCCGTGACCTCCCGAGGTGGGTCTCGTGGGATCACGCGCCGCAGGATGGGATTGCACGCCGAAGACACTGAACTTAGTGCAGCCAGCCGGCAAGTACAGACTAGACTGTACAGGATCATCAGCGACACAAGTATGGGGGGGGGATTACATAATGGAGGGCAGTGTGGGGGGAAAACAGCATAATGTGGGTCAGTGTGGGGGGAAAATTAATATGAGGCAGTGTGGGGGGGCAAAATACATAATGTGAGGCAGTGTGGGGGCAAATTACTTAATGTGGGGCAGTGTGGGGGGCAAATTACTTAATGTGGAGCAGTGTGGGGGTAAATTACTTAATGTGGGGCAGTGTGGGGGGCATATTACTTAATGTGGGGCAGTGTAGGGGGTAGTATTACTAATTAGGGCATTCTAGAAGGGAATTACTATTGGTGGGACTATGTGGAGCACTATTACTATGGGGGCACTATTATTTCTTCAGGATAGTATTTGTGGTATTGGGGCCGGGGCACAGCGAGCAGCAGGAGAACACTGTGGGGACTTCAGGTTGGGGGATGAGGATAGAAAAGTGAGGACACTGTGTCACACTCTGCAGAGAGTGTCCGGACCGAGAGAAGTGTCTGGACCGAATGGAGAAGATTATGACAGAGAAGATCTACATTGGAGGAGACGTCACCTGGAGGCCCTAGATGTGAGAGGTGCGTGCTGCTGTATATGTGCAATGCTGCTATTTTATGTTTTGCATATGAGAAAATGTTTACAATTAAAATGTTTTAATTAAATGTTCTATTTGACTATTTTTATTATTTGGTCAAAAGGCTGATGGGGGGAGAGGGGGGATTGTAACTGGACTGTAGAATATCTAAAATTAGCTGGTCAAGAAAGATGTTGCATGCAACAATCATTAAATAGGTGGCCGACAAAAAAAGGGCGGGTCAAAGGGCGTGGTCAATGGGCGGAGTGAAGGGGGCGGCAAAATTAGCTTTTGCCTAGGGTGGCAAAAATCCTTGCACCAGCCCTGGCTACAAGTCAGGAGCTATTGCACAGTGGTGGTACCTCAGATAAAACAAACACTAATTAAGACTGTATGGACTTATGTTTTTTAAGTTTTGTACTGCTATTTGGCACTATAGTACGGTTCCATAATATAATGAAGTGACACAATCACATCACTTATACTGCTTTTTCATACAATCGTTTATTATGCATGGGCCCCACATTTGAACCGATGTTTACATTGTATGCAATTTTAATATTTATACAAAACAATGGCCAGCTCACAAGAAATCAATTGAATCTACTTTAAAGAGGACCTTTCACTTGTAAAAACAATGTGAACGAAGTATGCCGACATATAGAGCAGCGCCCGGGGATCTCACTGCACTTACTATTATCCCCGGGCGCCGCTCCGTTCTCCCGTTATGCCCTCCGGTACCTTTGCTCTTTAAGTTATAGTAGGCGGGTCTTCCCTTGTCCTGTGGGCGTCTCCTTCTCCTAGGCTCCAGCGCTGGCCAATCGCAGCGCACAGCTCACAGCCTGGGAGAAAAAAACCTCCCAGGCTGTGAGCTGTGCGCTGTGATTGGCCAGCGCTACAGCCTAGGAGGAGACGCCCACAGAACAAGGCCAGACACCGCCTACTATAACTTAAAGAGCAAAGGTACCGGAGGGCATAACGGGAGAACGGATCGGCGCCCGGCGATAATAGTAAGCGCCGCTCTCCATGGCAGCATACTTAGTTCACAATGTTTTTACAAGTGAAAGGTCCTCTTTAATCTCAATCTATAAAAGCATGCCATATGTTGGCCAATCATACATACAGAAATAAACTCTTATGTACTGATATAAATACACCAAATAGCAATATAAAAATCTAATAAAATGTATTCCTAAAAAATGACAGTATAGTTATAGTAGTCACGGTCCCTCCTTTCTATTAAGCTGCGGAGCTCTTGCAGCTTACTCTATAATACTTTTTGACTGCAACCCTACGTTGTTTTCCTTTAAATTTTATTAGTTTATATACTTCCAACAGAAATAGTAGATTGTTCTGTGGGCCGTATGTGAGTGTCCAGTGTTTCAATTCGCAATAGTATATGCATTAGATGTTTGCTATTAATAAGGCACAGGTCCACTTACATGTCCAGTCGCTTCGCCCCCTTTGTAGTGTGCTGGGTAGTTTTCTTTTGTAGCGCTATGCGCTTCTTACCCGATGTTGATCTACAAGGTGACGCATGTTAGTATGCAGTCCGTGTATCAGCCTCTCCACAGATGCTTTCCAGTAGCTAGTGAGGCTGCGCGCCTGCGCAGTACAGCTTTCCGGACGCTGAGAGCTCCATGTGTGTTCTCCGGTTGTTAAAGACACTGAGTACCTGCGCAACGCTCACAGCCCGCAAGTTGTTTCACTTCGATATCCAGAACAAATATTTGTGATTTTGATGTTGTTAGGATATGTCACAGATTATGACAAGGGGGCAGTCACTCTTCTAGCCAGACGTGTTTCAAAACTGCATGGGTTTCTTCCTCAGTGGCAAATTGTTGAATGAGGAAAGGGGGACATGTTGCTCCTTATAAGGAGCCTGGGTTAAAACCAAAACCTTGACCGGACTGTGACAATGCTATATCAAATACACATTAAAACATGAAATTTAAGTTATTCATCTCATGTATGTTAGTGTTAAACACCACATACTAACAGCATTATATATGATAATAGTATGCAAGCATCATGTATAGA
Source organism: Bufo bufo (assembly GCF_905171765.1). Classification (NCBI taxonomy): domain Eukaryota; kingdom Metazoa; phylum Chordata; class Amphibia; order Anura; family Bufonidae; genus Bufo; species Bufo bufo. The sequence continues at coordinate 162,812,363 of NC_053393.1, read as the reverse complement.
ACCTTGATCCGGCAGAGTTGGCTTTTACTGATGTATTGACTGGTTTCGGTGGGAGGGTGCAGGACGTGTCAATGCGCTGATAAGACAGCCTGGCATCGACACGTGACTACTAAAAGGAGGGACTGTGACTACTATAACTATACTGTCATTTTTTAGGAATACATTTTATTAGATTTTTATATTGCTATTTGTTGTATTTATATCAGTACATAAGAGTTTATTTCTGTATGTATGATTGGCCAACATATGGCATGATTTTATAGATTGAGATTAAATTAGATTCAATTGACTTCTTGTGAGCTGGCCATTGTTTTGTATATTTATTGATTAGCTATGGATGGTAGCGGCCGTGCTCTATTTTGGTGAGCTTCCCATAATAGTTTTTGTGTACACTAATTTTAATATTTGATTGACAAAATTAAATTGCCACATTATACTCTTCTTTGTTGAGTCAGTTTCTGTTTTAAGAGAGCCTTCCTGTTGATGAGTTATGTGTGTGAACAGCCAGCGATTGGACTGTCATGAGGAGGGGGCTCAGGGGGAACAGGGGGATCCCATGCATAGCTGTGTTAGTGATCCTCATCATCACCTACTACTACTCATTTCCGTCATCAGCCATTGATAACAGAATGTGTGGCCAGGAAAAAACTCTACTTACCCAGCAGACTTAACTTCCAGCTGGCCAAATTGCTGGAGATTCATTCTCTGCCATAGTACTAAAAAAAGTCTGCTGCCTTTAGGGAGCTGATGGCATGCACTCAGCCTTGCTGGAAGATACCTAGTAAACATTATTTCTCCAAAAAAGCCATCCCTGCCTTGTACTTTCAGATGGCGAAAATGTTGGCTACACGTTGCATGCTATGGTGGTCATCTGAGGCAGCTGTTGTGGGCAGGGACAGTACATGTCTTTTACAGTCCACTGGGTCAATGTTTTTTTGGGGCAAGGCAGCACTGCAGCAACAAAGCGAGGACCTCTTGACACCTCCATGTTTGAGTTTGTCTGGTTCTCACAGCAGCCACGTATCCACTTCCTCCTCCATGGACATCCTCCTATCCCCAACAGCAGCAGGGCACAGCATCATTCCTACTGCCCCTCGAATCACACAAGTGAAGCATTGCCATGAGGTATTAGGGCTGATTGGCCTGGTTAAGAGCAACTACACAGCCGATCACTTGTTAAAGTGCGTCAAGCAGCAAACATCCCACTGACTATCACCCCAAATCCAACTCAGCAAGGTGGTTAGTGACAATGGCTGCAACATAGTGGGCACACTGCATTTGGGTGATCTAGCACATGCTCTCTGCATGCTGCACACCATAGACCTAGTCATGCAATGCTTTTTCTTAAAAGTAAAGAAGGTGCTGGCAATGTCCAGGAGACTGTTCTCCCATTTCAGCCTTAAATACGTATGTGGCAAAGAACGCCTTCCTAGACTTACAGCTTCAGAACAGTCTGCTGTTACACCAGCAGTCCCTCTCCAAGTTTTCAGACACCAAACAAATATCTTACATGTTGACATGAATATTGAATCAAGATTATAAAATAAATATGATATATTAGGCATATGTTATATATGGTGATTCCACACACATAACACTTTTGTGAGCCCCTTGTGCCTGCCATGTCATTGAAGAGCCAGCTGCAGCAAGAATTTCCTTTCTGTTCAGTGTATGGGTGTCCCAGTAACATTGTGGCATATATGTACGGACTTACAGCATGTTTTCATACACGGGCACTCTGATCATTAGGCACAGTAGTGCGGGTGGTGGTGCTAGGCTTATATAAACATTATATTGCAAAGCTCTTTAATTTTCCAAGAATATGATTGCGATATAAAACAGTAAATCTTGGACAATACCTTTAAAGGGACTGTTTGTGTAGATCCTGGTCACTGCTATGGGAAGTATGAAAACAGCGTAGAGCAGGCTGCTTAGCCATTTTGGTAAATCCAGCAACTCTGGAGGTTATTCTCATCTCAGCCATTTAAGGTGAATATGGGACAAACACTTTAGCCGTTCTTGGAAACTTCAGAACCCTGAGAATCTAAGCCTAGAGTATATTTGTCAAAAACAAATTGCAGTAGAGCAGTGGTTAATTTTGCTACACTGAAATATATTGTATTGCAAAAGACAGTCGGGATATTTATTAAAGCTTTTGCACTACTTTTTTTACGTTAAAAAGTTGGAAATCATGGCACATGCCATAAATATGCAAGCAATAATTTACACTCTACAGTGATGAGAAAAAGAGTGGGGCTTAGAGGGAGGCCCACCGGATTTACTATAACTAAGTCAGAAACCAGAGTAAATTATAGCTTAAGTCTACACCAGCCCATAGTGGGATAGATTTGAGTTTATGGCGCACATAGGCCTAGAGATGTGCTTAATTTATTGAAAAGCATGTGCCTTTTTAAAGTCAAATGTTTTTTATTAAAGTTTTTCACAAGAAGGAATAACAGGATTTAAGAAAATAGCATAGCATAGCATATAGTGTACGCAGCCACTAAAGGTAGACATAAAACATGATAGACAGCCGCCAGTTACTGGGCGAAACGATTATCTGTTCTATAGAAGAGGTGAAGGGCAAACTCACATTAAAAGGAGCATATACTTTAAAGTCACTTACTTCAATAACAACAGGTTTACCAACTAGAATTAACAGATACGTTTGATACTGATGTAATTATTGGAGAATTAGTCTCAAGGTCAGTAAAACACTTATATGAAAAAATAGGACTGCCTCCAGTAAAGTGTTAGAATACCAGTAAACCAACGTGGAAACTACAAGCAACAAAAGTGCATAAAGAGACCCAGCCATTGACAATTGATTGTTGAAGAGACCCAGTTACGGGAAAGACTCAATTAAGAGGACGCCAATGTTATTTTAAGAGTTTTCATTATCAGGAAACTGTTCAGGTGAGGTACAGTCTATCAGGAAAAACGTGGATAAGACATCCAGGGGGCCCATTTACTTTCATATTTCACGAAAGAGAGCATTGAGGGTGGTAGCATTCTTTCATAACGGCAGGTTGTATTTAACTCATTGACCACTTCTGAAAAATCAGGAGGTGTTTGACTTTTCCAATGACGGGTCACAATTAATTTAGCACTGAGGAGAGTGTGTCCCACTATAGGTCTGTAAATAGGGTGAATGTGATGAATGCCTACGAACAAGAGTGCTAATTCTGGGGACGGTAATATGATTAGTTTTGTTAGCTCCCCGAGCAATGTGTATACCTGTCTCCAGAAGGTGGCAATAATTGGGCATGACCAGAGAATATGAAACAGTGATCCCATGCTTCCACATCCCCTCCAACATAAAGGAGATGTAGAAGGGTATATTGTATGTAACCTCTGGGGCGTAAAATACCAATTTAGGAGCGTCTTAACTCCCGCCTCATAGTGGGTAACACATTTAAAATTGGAAGTCAAGAAGCCAATAGCAGATGACCAAGAGTCGTCAGAGAATGAACGCCCTATTTCCTGTTCCCGCTTTTTAAAAGGTTTTGTTTTAATAAACTTGGTTTTGTCACCTAAGAAATGATAGATACGACCAGTCGCTCCCTTCCTCAATAAGCCTGGGGATTGAAATAGTTGGAGGATCCCCTTATGGATGGATGAGGGAGCCTTGAGAATAGTTGTTAGGAAATGCTTAATCCTGAGATAATTAAATATTTCTCCGGACGGCAATTGGAACAATTGTTGAATATTAGGGAAAGGGAGTATCCCATCAGCAGAGATGAGCTGAGAAATCCTTCCAATCCCTTTCTCACGCCATCTGGATAGATTAATGTTCTGGAGTGATGACTCTAGTGTGTAAGTATCAGAATGAGAGAACAAGAAATCTTTAGAGTCTGGGACTACAACATGGGCATGTAACCAAAGTTTCCCTGTGTGCTGTACGGTCATAAGGTTGAGGTCAGGGACCTTCCTACTCCATATGATACGGATTAAGAGGTCTCTCAAGGAACCTCCGCCAATGGACTGTGCTTTCTTAAAAAATATTGGGGGGACCGAAATTGGGAGAGCTCGAAAGATATAGATCAGTTTAGGCAGAGTCATCATCTGAAATGCCGCTACTCTTCCCACCCATGAAATAACTTTCATGGAAAACTGAGAAAAGTCGGAGGACATGGTCGAGAGGAGGGGTTCATAATTTTGCTTGTATAGGAGAGAACAAGGGAACTTGAGCTTGATTCCCAAGTAAGGAAGTTCCGACTCTTGCCAGTCTAGGGGGTAGAGGGATTTTAACAATGTTACATCACTTTAAAGGATATTGATAGGTAGGGCTTGGGATTTAGAATTATGGATGTGGGCTAAAGTGTCCCTTGGGATGTCAGCACTTAGATGAGCTGTTTAGGGATCCTATGGGCCCTGTCTATAATCATGTCAGGGACAGGTATTCTCGGCAAAAGCATTTTGATAAGGCTCTTTAGATATGACTGTAAATCTCGGGGTGCCACGTCTTCTGGGATACCCCGAAATTTCACATTGTTCCTTCTGGAACGATCTTCCATGTCAGCGATTTTGCTTTTAATAGACTCAAGTTCATCTGCCATATCGTTATGGGCATCTATGATGTTATTCTGTGAGGCCGCAAATTCTGCCATTTTACTTTGTACATGTACTATTTTTCTCTCATTTTCTTTAACTTTGGCCACTAAGGGGTTAATCAACCCTGCCATGTCTGCACATATTGACTGGTGCAGTGCCAGAAGCATATTTTTAATGGAGTCCTTGCATAGGGGTTTATTAGAGGTTTGGTTGCATTTATAGGAATTGCTTGAGGAGTCTTTGACGATTTCGCCCAAATTGCAGTACTGACCTCAGGAGGATGAGAAGACTCCAGCCGCGGTCTCTGCTTCTGGGGGCTGGATGAAGGTGAGGATCCAGAGCAGTTTGCGGCAGCACCATTTTGTGATTCTGAAACCTCCGGAGTACGGGTCTCGCTTGGGGTCGGAGGAAGCAAGGGGAATTCCTCTTCATTCAAGGAGAAGGCCTCGGGCTCCAGGGGAGGCTACGGTGAGAGGGAGCTACGCTTCCGCGATGAGGTATTTCAGGGAGACGGCGGGTAAGTTCCGGTGCTGGATCCGGCGCCATCTTTAGCTGGGCCTCTCTCAAAAAAGCCGTCCAAATTCCCACTTTGCAATTTAGGCAGCTGCCTCTTAGACCTCCCCATGGTGTCAAGGAGGGTGTCCAGCTTCAGTTCAGGCTAAAAGGGCAATGAGGAAAGTAACAGTGGCTCTGGGAAGCTCGATTGTGATCGCTCTGGTGCAGGAGCTGCAGGATCAAGCGGCCATTCCTCTCAGCGGCCAAGCCACGCCCCCGAGGCATGTGCCTTTTAATAAATTAGGCGCATCTCGGCGGGGGGCAGAGCTAACCACGCACTGTGATGGCGGCTTGATCCTGTTTCTCCTCACAAGAGCTGCTGTTCATTCCAGCATAATGGCACAATAAGCAACCAAAAATCGTGAAATCTACCAAGGAAAAGTCCGAGAACCGACTGGGCACACCGAGAGTCGACAAAAGTCAAGCTGACATGGATAAATATCTAAAGAAAAGGGGCGCCTCTCTGGCGGGAGGAAACATGATGGCGCCTAGCTCCGCAAAGCATCTGGCTGAACAAGAGGACTCAGACGGGGAGAGCTCATGTGCCATGTCCAAAGGGACGAGGGAAACTGAGGACGTATAGCTGTCGAGATCCTTCTTCAAGAAAGTATTATATAAAGCCTTATCTCAACTGCAAATAGACATTGCGGATATTAAAGCAGAGGTAAAACCGATCGGGCATAGTGTCGCAGCGCTGGGGGACTCACTCCTCAGTTATACAAAATGGAGTGGTCGTCCAGGCCCTGCTGAGCTCCTACCAAAAGCACTTGAACACAGCACTCATGAAAATTGAGGACCAAGAAAATAGGAGCAGGCACAAAAACATCCGCCTTAGACGCATACCTGAAGAAGTAACAACTGAGACTCTGCCCAAGGCGGTCGCTGCCAACTTTACCTAGTTGGTGGGCCCTGAGAAAGCACACTCAATAGTGGTGCAGAGAGCACATAGGGCGTTAAGACCAACCCCCCCCTCCCTCCTTCCCGGGAACTCACCTAGGGATGTGATATGCGGCCTTCTAAACTACCCGGATACAGTTGCCTTACTCCGCATGGCAAGAGACAGCAAAGATCTGATCTATGAAGGTACTAAAATTCAGGTCTTCCAGGAGTTAGCTTCAAGCACCCTAGCTAAACGCCGCACTTTGAAGCCACTTACAAATGCTCTCAGGGCGAACTTGGGTCGAATTAGGAATCGAGCCCTTGAACATCCCATCGTGGCTCTCAGTTCCCAAAAACCCTCTTTTTCCAGACTTAGGCCTCATGCACACGACCGTATTTTGTTTCCTTGTCCGTTCCGTTTTTTTTGCGGATATGATGCGGACCCATTCATTTCAATGGGTCCGCAAAAAATGCGTGCACATCGTGTGCTGTCCGCATCAGTATGTCCGTTCCGTTGCTCCGCTAAAAAAATTGTGCATGTCCTATTTTTTTCTAGTTTGCGGATCTGCAAAACGGATCTGCAAAAAAAACGGATGCCATACGGAACGTCATTCATTTTTTTTGAGGATCCGCAATTTGCGGACCGCAAAACACATATGGTCGTGTGCATGTAGCCTTAACCTGGATCCCTCCATGGCAGGTGGTCAGGAATGCAAAGTCAACAAGTCCAAGAGAATCCCTAGGGATGAAGAGGACACTTGAAAAGGCTGCATAGACCGGCAACATGCTGATCGTTCTCTTGTAGGAAACCCTGGGAGCCATGGACACTCAGCACCCCGTGGATCTCCTGGAGAGATAATTATACTTTGTTTTTAACCCTCCTTCTCCCCCCCCCCCCCTTGTTTTCTGGATTCCTTCCTATTTTTTATTTCATCTGATTTCTCTGTCTCCACGCCCTGAAAAATATAGTGGAAAGGGGCAGGGGTCTGCTGAATGCCAAAGGGTCTATTGCATTAACACCGAAGGACCACTTGACTAATGGTATAGCTGGTCAAGACTCTCAGGTCATCTTGGTTTTAGTTTTACCTTTGCTAATCTGGATACAGTCTGTTACACACTTCATTTAGTATTTACTTTGTTTACTATTTATGCTGTAATATACAGAAAGCTTGATCCCCTTCTCTTTATAGGGATGAATAGCTAGCCAATTGGCTGATAATGGTTGTTCTCCGCCCTCCAGACCTGAATCAGGGGTCCCAGGCGCATCATCCTATTTATGCCTATATTGAAGGTTCATCACATTTTGCTATGAGGAACCTGGCCATGGATACCATCATCTCCAATCTACTCTTAATTGTAATGTTGTATATGATTTTTATGTTTATGTTTTATGATTCTGGCAGTAGACATCCCTGCATAATATGTTGGTGCTCCTTACTCTATTTGAATGGCCTGATTGCATGTCCTGTCTAGGGTTGAGCGAACCCAAACTTTAGGATTTTTGGACCCTGAACCCGAACTTTTCAGTAAAAGTTTGGTTTCGGTGTTTGGCGAGTTAATGGCGCTTTTTGAAAGGATGCAGAGCAGCCAATCAACAAGCGTTTAACTCGTGTGCCCTTAGAAGCCATCACAGCCATGCCTACTAATGGCATGGCTATGATTGGCCAGTGCAGCATGTGACCCAGCCTCTATATAAGCTGCAGTCACGTAGCGCTGCACGTCACTCTGCTCTGATTAGTGTAGGGATAGGTTGCTGCTGCTGTGAGGGAGAGAATAGGAAAGAATCTTTAATCTGAAGTGCTTGTTAACTCAGCGATCTACCTAGATTTTGTTTTGTGGGTTCAGTGCACAATCTTTTTACCCTGCCCTGAGCCCAGTGACCCAGAGAAATAACTTTTATCCGTCTGTTAGTTAGGTGGGCGGCGGCGGACATTTTATGCAAGTTCTGTGCACCAGCACAGCATATGTGCATTTGTGACAGTCAAATAGAAGCTTAAAATACTGCAATTATATTCTGGGTTTAAAAAAAATCACCCATTTTTGGCAAGACCCTACATCTGTGGCCTTTGCAGCATTTGTCTGTGTGCAATTTAAGCTTGAAATACTGCAATAATTTTCTGGGTTTAAAAAAACACCCTTTATGGGCAAAATACTAAATTTTACAGCCCTTGCTGCATCTGTCAGTGTAAAATTCAAGCGTTGTATACTGCTGTCATATACTGTTATTTAAAAAAAACACCCATTTAGGGCAAAATCCTAATTTTGGGCAAAGTACTAAATATTGCAGCATTTGCTGCATCTGTCAGTGCGAGATACACGCGTTAGATACTGGTGTTATATTCTGTTAACAAAAAAAAAACACAAATTTTTTGGCCAAATACAAAATTTTAGAAATATGAGGAGAGTGTGGCCCCGGTTGTGGTGATGGTTGTGGAGCTCCTGTTGCAGTGAGAGGACGTGGTCGATTTGTGCCAGCTACACGCACAAGTGAAACAGCTTCCTCAGGTGTGAGTAGGCGACAGAACCTTCGGCGGTATTTGGTCAGGCCTAATGCGGCTCTACGAATGGTGAGGCCAGAACAAGTACAGGCGATAGTAGATTGGGTTGCTGACAGTGCCTCCAGTTCCTTTACATTGTCTCCCACCCAGTCTCCTGCTGAAAGATTAGAGTTGGCACCTACAGCCGATGTCCATCAGTCTTTCACCTCACCCCCTTGCAAATCAGCTAAGCAGTCTGAGCCCAAAGTCATGCAGCAGTCTCTTCTGCTTTTTGATGACTCTGCTAGCAGGGTTTCCTAGGGCCATCCACCTAGCCCTGCCCCAAAAGTGGAAGAGATTGAGTGCACCGATGCCCAACCACTTATGTTTCAAGATGAGTATATGGGAGGGCCACCGCAGCACGTCTCGGATGATGACGAAACACAGGTGCCAACTGCTGTGGCTTTCTGCAGTGTGCAGACCGACAAGGAGGGCAGGGGTGAAGACTTTGTGGAAGATTATGTGGAGGACGATGCGGTCCTCCACCCCACATGGAATCAATATGATGCGAGGGACCTGTGTAGTTCGGAGGAAGAGGCGTTAGTCGCACAGAGCCACCAGCACAGCAGAAGAGGGAGCAGGCTGCAAAAGCGGAGCCGCCGTCACCTAGACAGTATGCATGCTACTGCCCACTGCAGCATGGGACCAAGTGCTGCTTACCAGGAAAGATTAAAGGACCTTAACATGTATAGCTTGGAATAAAGACGAAGCAGAGGGGATATGATAGAAACTTTTAAATACATAAAAGGAATCAACAAGGTAAAAGAGGAGAGAATATTTAAAAGAAGAAAAACTGCTACAAGAGGACATCGTTTTAAATTAGAGGGGCAAAGGTTTAAAAGTAATATCAGGAAGTATTACTTTACTGAGAGAGTAGTGGATGCATGGAATAGCCTTCCTGCAGAAGTGGTAGCTGCAAATACAGTGAAGGAGTTTAAGCATGCATGGGATAGGCATAAGGCCATCCTTCATATAACATAGGGCCAAGGGCTATTCATAGTATTCAGTATATTGTGCAGACTAGATGGGCCAAATGGTTCTTATCTGCCGACACATTCTATGTTATGCCAGACCTAACAGGGGAATTATGTGTGAGGTCACGGTGTGAGCAATTGGTGGGCCGAGGTAAATACAATTCTGGTTACTCACGGTTACTTCGTCCCTGGGCAGGCTCGCATAAGTGAAGAGGAGGACAGCACAAGGATTCTCTGGGGCACACTCTGGTGTAAGGGACAGAGGCCAGATGGTGATTCGAGGTGCCCTTGATGGTCTGTATTAATGTGCCTATGGCAACGTTCCTTGTACTTGTGACGCCAGTACCTTTTGTATGGAGGCACAACCATTTACTGTAGTGTTAGTTGAGGAACTTGAGACTGAGACAAAAAGGATGAAATCCAGGGTGGAACTTTACTAAAGATAAATCCTGGTAACAGTACATCCAAAGTAATAACCGTCTCTTTAAGATGGACAGAGGTGCTGTTACAGGTCCACTGCTGACAGGTGTAATGTCTCTCTAGCTATTAAATTATATAAGTTTGTAGCCCTACTGGTAGAGTAATCCTAGGCTGGTCCTGGTTATCCCAGTGCAGGTTAGTGAGGTTGCTGGTGAACCCTTCACTTTTGAATCCAAAGGTCCTCAGGCACTTGTAGAAATAGCTGTAAACCTTTGAGGGGGGGGGGGGGGGTAGGTCTCCTTCTTTACTATTTTCTGAGTTAATATGCTGCTGAATATGTGGCCCACTTCAGCTCTGGGCTGAAGACTGGCTGAGAGCTCAAGACTGCAGACAGGACTCTTCTGGTCTCTACTAGAGACTGACACACCCAGACTGCACACTACCACTAGACTAGGCCTGAGCTGAGCTATATATATGGGAGGTGTTATCTCCCCCTAGTGGTAGGCTCAGTGTAATGCAATCTAAATACACCTGTAAGCAGGGATTATGCATAAAGATGCATTGCAGCGTAAAAACAGGCTATATAAGAAATGCAAAGCATAATACAACAACTTTTCAGTACACACAAGGGTAGTGGGACACTGCACGAGTGTGTCACGACAAGTAGGTAAGCGGGGAAATAACCAAACACGGGAAAACAAACAGAACAAACGACTAGGCCCAAAAGCTAGGGAGAAAAGGGTCACCTCCTAGCGATCCCTAAAAGCTTTCCCTAAACTGCTGTGCCCATGTGCATACCCTAAGGGTGGATATGCACATGCCCTCGTGCCTAAAACCTAAACACCCTGAGCAAACCCTAAGCAGCGGGGAAAAGGGAAGAGGCTACCTGCTTCTTCAAACCAGGAGGAAGCAAACGTCTCCCTAGAGGCCTAGAAAAACACACAAAGAGAAATGAAGGAGAGGAGTTATCTTGAGCAGAGCTGGAGCAGACGATCCACCACAAATCAAGAGCTCCCAGGAAAGAACTATAACCCGCACAGGCCACTGGGGGGAAGGAGGGATAAATAGCCTCACTAACAATGAAACCCAGTACACCTGAGGGAAGGTGGATCCAGCTCAAATCCAAATCAAAACAAACCAATAAGTCAGACATCTGCAGCTAGTCTGACAGATCTCCGCACATTCACAGGGCAAGGCGGGACAGTACCCCCCTTCTAAGGGTAACCTCCGGACACCCCAAACCAACTTTATCCGGGTGTGCCCTGTGAAAGGCTCTCACCAGGCGGTTAGCACTGACATCAGCAGCCGGAATCTACATTCTTTCCTCGGGACCGTATCCCTTTCAGTGCACCAGGTACTGGAGGGAACCCCGTAGAACACGTGAGTCGAGAATCTTTGAGATCTCAAACTCCAAATTGCCATCCACCAGGACAGGGGGAGTTGGCAATGGAGATGGTTCCACATATTTCTTCAATAAAGACCTGTGAAACACATTATGGATCTTCCAGGTCTGCGGAAGATCCAGACGAAACGCCACTGGGTTGACAATCGCAGAGATTTTGTAAGGGCAAATAAATCTTGGACCCAATTTCCAAGATGGTACCTTCAGTTTAATGTTTCTAGTGGACAACTACACCAAATCACCCACACAGGTCCGGACCAGTCATACGTCCGGACCTTGGATCTTCCGCTAGCTAGATGACAAGGCGGAAGAGAATCTCTCCTCTTCTGGCATCCAAGAAGATCCAGTCCCAGAAAAAGTACCAAACTGTGGGAGAAAACCATATGCGCCAAAAATTGGCGACTTATCAGTGGACTCCTGTCTACGGTTATTAAAGGCAAATTCGGCTAGAGACAAGAACGAGGATCAGTCATCCTGGTCCTCGGCAACAAAACACCTCAAATTGGTCTCCAGGTTTTGGTTAGTGCGCTCTGTCTGACCATTCGGCTGGGGATGAAAAGCCGAAGAAAAAGACAGATGAATTCCCAGACGAGAGCAGAATGCCCTCCAAAACCTGGAAACAAATTGTGTCCCCCTATCAGACACCACAGCAGAGGGAATGCCATATAGTTTTACAATGTTATCAATAAAAACCTGAGCGAGAGTTTTGGCATTGGGCAAGATAGACAATGGTACAAAGTGGGCCATCTTACTGAAGCGGTCCACTAACACCAAAATTACAGTTTTCCCAGAGGAACACGGTAAATCGGTAATAAAGTCCATGGACAAATGTGTCCAAGGATGAGACAGGATGAATAAAGGAAGAAGGGATCCTAAAGGCAGAGTGTGAGCCACCTTCGCGCGTGCATAGGTCTCACAAGCTGTCACATAACCCTCCACACCCTTGCACAACCCTGGCCACCAGAATCTCCGGGAAATAAGATCTATGATGGATTTGTTTCCAGGATGTCCCACAAGAACCGTATCATGATGTTCCTTGAACACCCTGTATCGCAGTTCAGCAGGAAAAAACAACTTGTCTGGAGGACAAGAATCAGGAACCTCCTCCTGGGCCCCCAACACCTCCATCTCCAACTCGGGGTACAGAGCGGAAACCACCACCCCATCAGCCAAAAACGGAGCGGGGTCCTCCGAATCACTCCCCTCAGGAAAACTACGTGACAACGCATCTGCCTTGACGTTTTTAACCCCAGGGTGAAAGGTGACCACAAAATTGAACCTAGTAAAAAACAGTGATCATCTAGCCTGTCTAGGATTCAGGCGCTTAGCAGACTACAAGTAAGCCAAATTCTTGTGGTCAGTATATACCGTAATAGGATGAGTAGCCCCCTCCAACCAATGACGCCATTCCTCAAAGGCCAATTTAATGGCCAGCAACTCTCTATCTCCTACATCATAATTTCTTTCAGCGGCCGAGAGTTTTTTGGAGAAAAAAGCACACGGACGCGATTTGCTAGGGGATGGACCCTGCAACAGAACTGCTCCGACCCCCACTTCTGATGCATCAACCTCCACGATAAACGGTTGAGACACATCAGGTTGCATCAGAATGGGAACAGACGCAAAACATTCCTTATAGCAGAAAAGGCCTGTAATGCCTCTTCCGACCAGACAGAAAAGTCGGCGCCTTTTTTTGTCATATCTGTCAAAGGTTTTACAAAGGTGGAATAATTCAAGATTAATTTTCTGTAGTAATTGGTAAAACCCAAAAACCGCATCAGAGCTTTCTGATTCTCAGGCAGGTCCCATTCCAGTACCGCCTGGACCTTTTCGGGGTCCATATACGAAAACCAGAGTCAGAAAGCAGATATCCTAAAAACGGTAGCTCCTGGACAGCAAATACACATTTTTCCAATTTTGCATACAATTTTTTTCTCCCGAAGGATCAACAACACCTGTCTCACTTGATCCTGATGGGTCTCCAATTGTTACCTGCTCTACCTAGTAGACAGGTAACATTTCACTAATTTGTCTGTTACATTTTAGGGAGAAATTCGCAAATTTTTGGCTGTGATATACCCCTGCTGTACCTAGTAGACAGGTAAAAACATTTCTCTAATTTGTCTGTTACATTTTACGGAGAAATTCAACAATTTTTGGGTGCGATATACCACTGCTATGCCTAGTAGACAGGTTAAAAAAAAATTGCCTCCCTTGGATGTGCCCATTTTAGTGCTCAAAAGTTGGGGTCCCCATTGACTTCAATGGGGTTTGGGGTCAAGTTCGTGTCCCGAACTCAAACTTTTTTGTGAAGTTCGGCCGAACCCGAACATCCAGGTGTCCGCTCAACTCTAGTCCTGCCGCAAAATGTGAATGGCTTCAATGTCTCACAAAAAGGGAGACAAACCTTTAGTTTATTTTATAAACAGAATTCAGGCATTGTGCTCTGCCAGGAGACTAACTTCCATAATAACCATCTCCCAAAACTCCCATCCTCTCCTTATTCAGAGTGGTACCACTCTACGCATTCTAGTGCCTCAAGGGGGATGTCAATAGCAATTAGAATTACGGTCCCATTTCAACTAGCCAAATCATATATAGACACAGGATAGACTCTTGATTTTACAGGGGGTGCTATTTGGTCGTAAACTCACTATAGGGAATCTCTACACCCCAAATAAAAATAAAATCCCTTGGATTATATCGGCACTAAAAACCCTTAAAATATATGCGGATGGTGTAGTGATGCTGGGAGGATATTTAAATGTTAAATGTAGCTATCAAGCCTTTCATACACATGTCCCTAGCAGAAGCTCATATAATGGATATGTGAAGGATGATACACCCCACGGGCAGAGATTATACTTTCCTTTTTCTGACCGAATCTCATGTTCAGTCTGTACACATAGTGGATATAGGGGTGGTGATAGTGTCACGCCCCCTGCTCTGTGGGTGTTCTGAGGAGATCTGTCAGAGTTGTTGCACGTGACTCGATCTGACAGTTTGTATTGTTGTTGGTTTGAACTGAATCCCACCTCCTCCCAGGGTTTGTTCTTTAGGTAATTGGTGAGGCTATTTATTCCTCTTTTTCCCTATAGCCTTTGCAGGTTATAGTTCTGCCTTGTGTGAGCTCTGAAAGTATCGTCTTCTCCAACACATCTCTAGATAAGTCCTTTTCCCTTTTTCCTTCTGTGTCTGTTTTTACTAGACCTCTAGGGTGACGCTAGCTCCTTCGGTTGTTGAAGGAGCTGGGTGTCTCTTTCCCTCATCCCTACAGCTGAGGGTTTGGTTCAGTGTGTTTATGTTCAGTCTAAGGTACGTGGGCATGTGCATATCTACCATCAAGATATGCACATGGGCATAGCAGCTTAGGGAAAGTGTTTTAGGGATTGCTAGGAGGTGACCACTTTGTTTCCTAGCATTTGGGGCCTAGTCAGTTGTTTTGTTTGCCTTGTCGTGTTCTGTTTCCTTCCCTTATCTTACCTACCGTGACAGATAGCTTCAGACCACGCCCCAGTCCTTAGGGATATCTCCTTGAAATGCTTGCCTCTCCGGGTCTGAACATGGAGGCTTAATGACACATTACTTGAGTCCCCAAAACATCTTAAGGAAATAGGCAAGAAATTGGATGAATTCTTTCATCACAATATCGACCCCCACATTTCTAAACCACTGGTTTGAGGAGCACATAAGGTCTTTGTCAGGGGAGAACTGATAGCCCTAGGCTCTTATGTTAAAAAACAGCTCACAAAAGAGCTCAACTCTTTTATCGCCCAGAATCAATCTCTGGAGAGGCTCCACAAGGGTTCCAAGTCAGAAGCCCACCTTAAGGACCTCACCTCTCTGTGAAATGAAGTAAAGGACCTACTTAACATACGAGCTGCAAAATCCCTTCAGTTACTAAAATATAAGTTCTATGCACACGGTGATAGGGGTAACAAACTTATGTCACACTTAATCAAACAACGGAGAGAAAAAACATTTATCTCCTCCATTAAATTCTCAATCTCTCAAAAATTGACCTCAATGACCTTTAATAGCAAAGACCTTTCAGGAATACTATGCTGCTTTATACAACCTAAGAGACCAACCCTCCAGGGAGAGTCCTACCCCCACCCCTTCCCTATCACTCATCTCTTTGTTTCCCCAATCCATTAGGGCACGAAGTTTGACAGCAGATGAACAGAGCTCCCTGATGTCGCCCTTCACCACTGAAGAACTGGAAAACATACTGAATTCCGTTCCATCTGGGAAAAGTCCCAGTCCAGATGGATTACCCATCACATATTTTAAAAACTCAATCAACATCTATTACCCCACTTCTTGGAGGTCACTCTCTTCTTCTCAGCATGCCTCTTCCTCCTCACGCTCTTAGAGCACACATTGTTGTCCTCCAAAGTTGCTGGCCCACCGCATAGCCCCACTTCTATCAAAGCTCATTGAGCCGGAACAAGTGAAATTCATGCCGGAAGGGAGGGGAAGCAACATTTGGAGAGTGGTTCATGCCATATATACAGTTAGACAGAAAAAAATACCTCTTCTCTTTCTAGGCACTGATGCCGAAAAGGCATTTGACAGGGTTAACTGGGCATTCTTGGGGGAAGCTTTGAGGAAGTCCAATTTCCCCTCTCAGTTTATATCAGCCATATTTTCCTTATATTCTTAACTTTCAGAAAAAATTCAAGGTCTTACTATAGGTCAGTTTACTCATACCACTGCAGCTTTCGCTGATGATCTATTGATACTTATCACAAACCCTGTGGAAGCCTTTCTAGAGATCCTAAAGATATTTAATCAATATGGTAGGATCTCATTTTAAGAAGCTCTCAATGTCTCGGTAGACCCCAAACTTATATGCTCACTTATCACCTTAAGGACTTGGCCATTTTTTGCAAATCTGACCAGTGTCACTTTAAGTGCTGATAACTTTAAAACGCTTTGACTTATCCAGGCCGTTCTGAGATTGTTTTTTCGTCACATATTGTACTTCATGACACTGCTAAAATTGGGTCAAAAAAGTTAAAATTGGGTCAAGTTAATTTTTTTGCATAAAAAAATACCATATTTACCAAAAAAAAATTAAAATTTGCAAATTTCAAAGTTTCAATTTCTCTACTTCTGTAATACATCGTAATACCCCCAAAAATTGTGATGACTTTACATTCCCCATATGTCTACTTCATGTTTGTAGCATTTTGGGAATGATATTTTATTTTTTGGGGATGTTACAAGGCTTAGAAGTTTAGAAGCAAATCTTGAAATTTTTCAGAAATTTACAAAAAAAACAATTTTTAGGGACCACTACAGGTCTGAAGTCACTTTGCGAGGCTTACATAATAGAAACCGCCCAAAAATGACCCCATTCTATAAACACACCCCTCAAGGTATTCAAAACAGATTTTACAAACTTTGTTAACCCTTTAGGTGTTGCACAAGAGTTATTGGCAAATGGGGATGAAATTTGAGAATTTCATTTTTTTTGCCTAATTTTCCATTTTAACCCATTTTTTCCCACTATCAAAGCAAGGGTTAACAGCCAAACAAGACTGTATCTTTATTGCCCTGACTCTGCCGTTTACAGAAACACCCCATATGTGGCCGTAAACTACTGTACGGCCACACAGCAGGGCGTAGAGTGAAAGGTGCGCCGTTTGGTTTTTGGAAGCCAGATTTTGTCCCATTTGAAGCCCCCCTGATGCACCCCTAGAGTAGAAACTCCATAAAAGTGACCCCATCTAAGAAACTACACCCCTCAAGGTATTCAAAACTGATTTTACAAACTTTGTTAACCCTTTAGGTGTTGCACAAGATTTAATGGAAAATAGAGATACAATTTCAAAATTTCACTTTTTTGGCAGATTTTCCATTTTAATATTTTTTTTCCAGTTACAAAGCAAGGGTTAACAGCCAAACAAAACTCAATATTTATGGCCCTGATTCTGTATTTTACAGAAACACCCCATATGTGGTCGTAAACCGCTGTACGGGCACACGGCAGGGCGCAGAAGGAAAGGAATGCCATACGGTTTTTGGAAGGCAGATTTTGCTGGACTGTTTTTTTTTACACCATGTCCCATTTGAAGCCCCCCTGATGCACCCCTGGAGTAGAAACTCCAAAAAAGTGACCCCATTTTAGAAACTACGGGATAGGGTGGCAGTTTTGTTGGTACTAGTTTAGGGTACATATGATTTTTGGTTGCTCTATATTACACTTTTTTGTGCGGCAAGGTAACAAGAAATAGATTTTTTGGCACTTTTTTTTTTGTTATTTACAACATTCATCTGACAGGTTAGATCATGTGGTCATTTTATAGAGCAGGTTTTCACGGACGTGGCGATACCTAATATGTATACAATTTTTTTTATTTATGTAAGTTTTACACAAATGTTTTAGTGTCTCCATAGTCAAAGAGCCATAGTTTTTTCTGTTTTTGGGCGATTATCTTAAGTAGGGTCTCATTTTTTGAGGGATGAGATGACATTTTGATTGGCACTATTTTGGGGTGCATATGACTTTTTGATCGCTTGCTATTACACTTTTGTGACGTAAGAAGCTTTTTTTACACCGTTTTTATTTTAATTTTTTTACGGTGGTCACCTGAGGGGTTAGGTCATGTGATATTTTTATAGAGCCAGCGACGATACCTAATATGTATACTTTTTTATTTATTTAAGTTTTACACAATGATTTCATTTTTGAAACAAAAATCATGTTTTAGTGTTTCCATAGTCTAAGAGCCATAGTTTTTTCAGTTTTTGGGCGATTATCTTGGGTAGGGTTCGATTTTTGCGGGATGAGATGACGGTTTGATTGGTACTATTTTGGCGTACATGCAACTTTTTTGATCACTTTTATTACCTTTTTTGGGAAGTAAGGTGGGCGAAATTTCAATTTCCTAATAGTTTTTATTTTTTTATTTTTATGGTATTCACCGTGCGGGGAAAGTAACATGATCATTTTATAGATCAGGTCGTTACGGACGCGGAGATACCAAACATGTGTAGGGAATTTAATTTTTTTCATTTTTAATCAGTGATAAATGTGTTTTTTGATTTTTACTTTTTTTTTTAACTTTTTTTCACTTTTTTTTTTACCCAGACCCACTTGGTTCTTGATGATCCAATGGGTCTGATGTCTGTATAATACAGTACACCATATAGTGTTTTGTACTGTATTTTACTTACACTTTGTCTGAACAGATCTCTGCCTTTAGCACAGATCTGTTCAGCACCATGGACAGCAGGATGCCTGAGACGGCGTCCTGTTGCCATGGGAACCTTCCCCGTCTGCTCAGTACTGGTCAGAACTTCGCAGACGGGGAAGGGTAAGGACGGGGCTGTCGGGGGGCTGTCTGGAGGCTCTCTCCCTCTCCATCGGGGGGCTGCAAAGGCACAGCAGCCCCCCGATGGGAGAGGGAGGGAGCTCCCTGCGCTGTTAACCTTTTCCGTACGGACCGCGGTATGGAAAGGGTTAAACGGCTGACATCGCAGCACAGATGTCAGCCGTTTATACCAGGGTGCCAGCAATGTGCTGGCACCCTGGTATACCCACTAACCACCAACGATTATTCAAGGGGAGGCGGGTGGGGAATCGCGATCCCGCCTGCCGCACTGCCCGCCTCCCGCACCGCCCGCACTGCCCGCAACCCTCCCCCTGCACCTCCCACCGGGCTAAAATCATTCAGGGGTGCAGGGGGAGGTGAAATATATATATTTTGGGCATTATAAAGTTTCTGATCGCGGGGATCAGAAACTGCAAAAAGCGCATCAAACCGCAGGTCTGAATTGACCTGCGGTTTGCGGCGATCGCCGATCCGGGGGGGTAACATGACCCCCCCTGGCATTGTGACAGGATGCCGGCTGAATGATTTCAGCCGGCATCCTGTTCCGATTAACCCCTGCGGCGCCGGCATAGCGATTTAAAGTTAGGACGTACCGGTACGGCCTGAGTCCTTAAGGACTCGGGAAATAGGGCGTACCGGTACGACCTGCGTCCTTAAGGGGTTAAGGCCTCCTCGCCATTTAAATGGCTCCCCTCCGCAATTAAATACTTGGGCCTCATGATTCCTTCTGATCCTTCCCGCCATCTCTAAAATTAAGACTCAACTGGGAAATATGAAGATCGCTCAAATATCATGGTTTGTGTCACTTTACGGATGCCCAAGGCAGCCCTCCGGGATGTCTAGCAAACAGGACACAGGCAAGATTCAGACCAGGGACCAACAGAGTACTTTATTACACATGTAATAAAAGAACATGACAGGACAGCGGGTTAAGCAATAGTGGCAGCACTACCACAGAACCAAGTGCACCGGCAGACCAGAGGCAAAACTCAGAGGTCGGAGAGCCAGTGATCCCGTTCTTCAAAGAGCCCATGAATGGTGGTGGGGATGAACTGGGCCGAGGGCTCAGTGGTCGCACCTCCAGGGAGGTCCCGGTACACTTGGCCACTACCTGCAGAGAACCACAGACACAGGACTGGAACCTAACCAAACACAGGACATGGATCAGAAAACAAACAGGAACCAGCACAGAAGCAGATGCCTGGACCCCAAGGGAAATGCACACAGACTAGAGATCCTCACCCCACAGAACCCAGGGGCCCTCTCACGAAGGCAGGACAAGCACAAAAACAGAAGCAGTAAGGCACTGCAGGACAGACTAGATCAGAAGCAGTAGGCACTGCCAGACTGGACATAGGACAGGAACAGAAGCATTTTAGCACTGCCAGGCTATCAGACACAGTTAGAGCACTGCTAGGCTAGACATGGAACAGAGTGGATTGCAACATAGAACAGGTACAGAAGAACAGGCAAGGCATTGACAAGGATAAGAACACCAATACAGAACAGGCACAGAAGATCTGGCAAGGGAATAACATCAACATCCAGCAAGGCAGAAGATAGACTGACCCCTGGGTGAGCAGCAAGGTGCTATACCCAGCAAGGCCCAAGATAGACTGACCAAAATCCCCACAGCTCACCGATAGATATAGCTGCATAAGGAGGGCACCTGATAAGCCACACACAGGAACAGACCAGGAACAGTGACAGGAACCACAGAGAAATAGACACAGGAAGTAACAAACACAGACCACAGTTCATACAAGACACCGCAGCCAGCATGCAGCCCCAAGCAACCAGCATACACAGGAGTCAGCCTGCAGCCAGTACGCGAGAGGGCATGCAGCCAGCCTACACGGCCACAACTGTCACAGTGAATCGCACCGTGACAGTTTGGCAGAAAAAAAACTCTTATCAACCTATATCCTTCCACAGATCTTATATGTACTACAATCACTCCCAATAAATATTCCCTATTTTGCGCAATTCAGGAGCCTGTTTATTTCCTCTTGGAGAGCCAGAAGGCGTAGACTGGCATACTCCTTACTCTTACAGAAAAAGGCACAAGGACGTATTTCTCTGTCAAGCCTGATATTGTACTATAAATCCATTCAATTGGCAAGGTGGAGCCTTTTCGCTAACACTGATCTTACCACACCATATCTGGATATAGAAAGATAACTAATGGGCCCCATTTGCTGAATTGCCTCTGGCTAAATATTCCCCCTCCACGGGTCAGCATAATAATGAGCGACATGACTAGAGGAATGATGAAGGTATGTCATCTTTCAGAAACAATTCGCCAATCGCTTGATAACATCTCTCGATTGACCGCGTGTTTTTTTCCTCCTTTTTAGACCATTTGCTGGTTCCTAATACAAACTGGTGGAACACCCAAAAAAACTTTCAGAATTCATGATATACAGAAGGCGGAACCCCCAATTACCCTGTCAGAGTTACTCAAACAAGAGAACTTCAATTCTTCTACACTGACCCAAACTCTGGACTTCACACACACATGCCAGATATTCAGGAGATCCTTCTCCTCACCTTTGCTAGACCCCACGTGGCTAGAGAATCCTACTTTGCTACCAACACCCCCTAGAAAAATGATTTATTTGATATATCATAATCTGCTTCTGGCTTCGGCCTCACCTAAGCCTTATTACCTCTTATATTGGGAAAAGGAACTGGGAAGAGTTTTTTTTTTACAAAAGAGAAACAGATTACATCCTCTCACATGCCTGTGGTTTCTCTAGGTGTATTCGGTTAAAAGAAAACTCCTTTAAGACTATCACCAGATGGTATAAGATCTGTGGGGATTCGATCTGGCAGACAGGGTATGCGGACGCAGTACAGAGGCAAATTACCGATTCTTAAATCAAACTTCCGTGTTTATTCACACATAAGGCAAAAACAAAATGTCACTTTGCAGTCTTGGTGTTAGTTCACACACAATGGAAAGTCCACATACAGGTAGCAAAAATCACCTTGTTGGCAGTTATATCTCCAGCAGTCCATAGCAGGCTTTTAGGGGTCCTGTTTCCCCTCAACACGGGTCTCAGCCCTACAGCACGGCACATGCCTCAGATCCCAGCACACACACACACTTTGCTGCTGAGTCCAGCTGTCTTTTAAGGACAGCTAGGTGCTGTCAAAACCCGGACCGGCACTTAAAATACAGTCTGGTGTTTTACCCCACCTGGCTGCAAATCAGCCCAACAGCACACGCTGGGAGGAAAATACCTGTTTTCCCAGACCATACCCTTCACTGTGTCACAGATCCCAGATTTCTTATTTACCACAGGGCTCTCACCCTCTGACAAATGTTCAAGATGTGAACAGGATAGGGGCAACATGTACCACATATGGTGGTCTTTTCCTTTAATCACCAAATTCTGGACAGAGGTCGAAAGGGAAATAAATACAATACTCCTTCCAAACACAACCTTGCCACACATATGCTATCAGCAGCTAAACTTCTCATTCCGACAAAAATGGAGAGATACATACCCACCATCTATTGCTTCATGGAAGGCAAAAATTCAGCAAATTAACAGGATGTTGGAATTGGAGAGTTGGAAAGCTAAGATTAGACAACAATATTTAAGGGTGTGGCTGCCTTGGATAGACTCTCTGGCCTCTGGAACTTGGATGGAAGCTTATGATGATGATAAAAAAATAAATAAATAATAATAATAAAAAAGGGGGGTCTGCTATTGACACAAAGGACCACATCTCTCTTGCTACACGTGTCTCATGTCTTGACGGAGCCTCACCACCAGTCTCATCTCATCTCATCTCTCTTCTTCTATTTTATTTTTCTTCCGTTTTCTTTTTTGTTATGTGGTTTGTTTTCCCCAATTCTACTTGCTTATTATATTTCAACACAGGTACCATCCCCTGCACTGGTAATCATCAATTTAGAAGGCCATGGACAGATTTCACTATTCACGAGGACTTTTTGTTTTGACGATTCCTCATATGTTGACTATGATTTAGCATTTGTAAATGCCGGCATTATTTTGTATATGCCCCCAACCTCATGTATACTATTTTGGTCTATGGATGGACAATACTCTTAGATGTTACCATGTTGTATACTATGTTTTCAATTGCATAGAATGTGTCGGCAGATAAGAACCATTTGGCCCATCTAGTCTGCCCAATATACTGAATACTATGAATAGCCCCTGGCCCTATCTTATATGAAGGATGGCCTTATGCCTATCCCACGCATGCTTAAACTCCTTCACTGTATTTGCAGCTACCACTTCTGCAGGAAGGCTATTCCATGCACCCACTACTCTTTCAGTAAAGGAATACTTCCTGATATTACTTTTAAACATTTGCCCTTCTAATTTAAAACTATGTCCTCTTGTAGCAGTTTTTCTTCTTTTAAATATTCTCTCCTCTTTTACCTTGTTGATTCCCTTTATGTATTTAAAATTTTCTATCATATCCCCTCTGTCTCGTCTTTCTTCCAAGCTATACATGTTAAGGTCCTTTAATATTTCCTGGTAAGTTTTATCCTGCAATCCATGTACTAGTTTAGTAGCTCTTCTCTGAACTCTATCCAAAGTATCAATATACTTTTGGAGATATGGTCTCCAGTACTGTGCACAATACTCCAAATGAGGTCTCACTTGTGCTCTGTAGAGCGGCATGAGCACCTCCCTCTTTCTACTGGTAATGCCTCTCCCTATACACCCAAGCATTCTGCTAGCATTTCCCGCTGCTCTATGACATTGTCTGCCTACCTTTAAGTCTTCTAAAATAATGACCCCTAAATCCCTTTCCTCAGATACTGAGGTTAGGACTGTATCACTGATTTTATATTCTGCTCTTGGGTTTTTACACCCGAGGTGCATTATCTTGCACTTATCAACATAAAATTTTAGTTGCCAGATTTTTGAACATCCCCCTAGTTTTCCTAAATCCTTTTCCATTTGGTATATTCCTTCAGGAACATCAACCCTAAATTAAAGAGAATACATAAAAATAAAAAAAATAGGTGCATCTCATGCCAGTGCACAGGAGATCAAAATTGGTGCAGGAAGTGCCGGTCTATAAATATTCCCTATGTGTTACGTATTATATTATGTACTTTCATTAATGCTACAGTATAAATTACAAATCTTAGAAAAGCTTTTATCAATGCACTTTCCCTGGAGTTACACTTAGATGTTAATCAAGTTATTCGCCTATTACATTGGTTTGTTTTAGTCACTGTTTTGAGTTATCAAATTTGGAGATAAATTATCCTGCATTAAAAAGTATTCACTTTCCAAATCTACATTATAACTTTATATTTTATTCATAGAATAATAATCATTCATTTTATCACACTTATGTTATACAGTATTAAATAAAGAAAAAGACACAAATCCACAAAACAAGTTATGAACAAAGCCAAATAAAATATTATTGGCAACAAACACAGAGATGATGATCAAAATACAATGTAATTTATACTTTCACTCAAGAATTGTGAAAGAGCTGAATGTGTTTGAAAAGATTAAGTATTGACCTTAACATGACTCTATTTTGATCATTATTTACAACTGACACACAGTATCACAATTAAACAACCATCCTGCCACTGCTGCTCTCAGAACACTAAAGGCCAACAGAATAGCAATGTCTGGCGGTGAATCACCAGATCAAAGATCTCTGTCGAATCAATAAAGTCAGCTCCTCTATATTGATCATCCTCCAAGGCTATACATGCTGATTACTCTGAGAATTTGATAGAAATGGAAGAAACAAGACACACACCTGTCCGTGATGGGGTCATTAACTTATGTCCAAAAACAATTTACTGTGTAACAACTTTTTGAACTAAATTTTAAATTGTTTGAAAGGCACAAACTGTAATGCTGCTGCTCAGTAACTGCACTTATGAGTCAGATAGCGTGTATTTACAGTTATCAACATGGTATTGAGGTTTATCAGGTTTTAGAGAATGTTCTCAAGAAATGATTCTTTCATACATCTCATGGATTGTAGAACTAATTTACTTGTTCTAGATTTGTAGCAAAAAATACATTGTTGCATTTTGGAGAATCAATGGATAGGATAATTTTTAAAGGGGTTGCAGCACTTGAGAGCTGAGGGGGTTGGCCACTTTTTCTCACTACTGTTGATCAATGTTTGTAAGATGCTTATATGAGACTTTCTAATACAACCTTTGTTGAAATTCTGTGACACTTTCTATATCTCATAATGTTAGTGTTGAGCAAGCATGATCAGCCGAATACCTGTTCGGCTCGAGAATCGATATGCTTGGCACATGACGGTACTCGGCCGAGTACCGCATGTGCTCGAGCGCCATGCTCGAGTCTCCTCCCTGCAATTTTCACGGCTGTTAAGCAGCCAATAAATGTGCAGGTAAGACCTGCCATCACTTTAATGCCAATAGCCATGTTGGCTACTGGCATTACAGTGATTGGATGGCTGGAAAGCGTCATTGCGCGCTTAGGAAGGGACAGATAGTGATCACAATATATTCAATAGAAAAACGTTTCAAAGACCCAAAAGTCCTTTTAAGGACTATTGTGTGTGGTGGCAGGCAATATAATATAGCCAGCACATTTTTTTTCCATACTTTGCAATACTTTTTCGATAGAGGGTGTCTGCAGTGACTTGTGACATCTGTGCTGCAATACCTTCTGTGTGTCAGGGCCAGAGATAGGAAAAATATAATTAAAAACAATTTTTTTTCCATAATTTATCCACATTTTTCCTATAAACGGTCCCTGCAGTGAATTGTCACATCTGTGTGTCATGCCCTGCTCAGGTTATGTGCAGAGGTCTGCCAGGTTAGCAGAACGTGTGTGTAGTTTTTTGCTTGTTTTGGGTTTGGAGTTTAGCTGTATCCGCCTCCCTTCGGGTGCACTGGGTGGGGTCGTTTGATTGAGTTTAAATTACGCCCCTTCCCAGTGTCCTGTGCGGGTTATAGCTTCTATCTTGCTCTGAGGAAAGGTGGATTTGCTGTTTCTGCTCAGCTACAAGATAAGTTGCTTTTTGTTTTCCTTTTTGTGTGTTCTGTCTAGGCTGTTAGAGAGACACCTGCCTCCTCCAGGTCCTGAGGAAGCAGGCTGCCTCTTTCCCCCTTTCCACCATCTTAGGGACTTTAGGGAATCTACAGCCTTAGGCACGGTTGATTCCCACCTTTAGGGTCTGAACTTGGGCACAGAAGTCCAGGGAGAGCTGGTAGGGAATTGTCAGGAGGTGACCTTTATTCCCAGCTTCTGGCCTAAACGCTTGTTTTGTGGTTTTCTGTGTGTTTTTGTTTCTTGCATCCTACCCAGCGTGACATTATAACCCGCCTATACCTAGACTGCCATTTCTCAGCTGCTTTGAAATTGAGTCAATTGATGCGTTAGTTAATCGCATGCAGGGATTATTCCTAGAGGTTGCTGATTTGAGTAATTCTGTCGCACGGTGTCAGAATGCTCTGGCATCAGGTGCGATAGGAGGAAGTCATATTTATGGGGAGCCTAGAGTCGCTCTCCCTGATAGATTTTCAGGGGGTGTGGATGACTTTATCCGCTTTAGAGAGTCATGCAAGCTTTATTTTCAGCTGCGGCCGTCTTCATCTGGTGATGAGAATCAGAGAGTAGGGATAATCATATCCCTGCCTAAAGGGGACGGCAGTCCTGGGCCTTTTCTCTGCTGACTGGTTCTCTGGCTCTCCGGTCGGTGGATGAATTTTTTAAAGCCTTGGGATTCATTTATGATGACCCAGATCGGGTCTCAATGGCGGAATATAAGTTGCGTAATTTATTCCAAGGTGTAACAGTCACGTCCACACACACACAGGGGGAAGAATATTGACCACTGCGCTCCACCCTCACCCCTGGCCCTGCCTACTTGCCCCACGAGTCCTGATGACAGGGGACAACTGGACGATAGTCCCTAACTTAGGAAACGTGCAGGGAAGACAGACAAGACAAAATACGGAACATGAACGGACCGGGTCAGAACCAAGAGAGCTACGCAGTACAAAGGGTTAAGCAAAGAATGGTCAGGAGAAGCCGGGGTCAAATACCAGGAGAGTAGAGAAGTACAAGAGGAGTCCTAAGAGAGTAGTCAGGTGGGAGCCGAGGTCACAATACCAGGACGGATGCGCAGTACAGGAGGAAGAAAAAGGGGGTGGTCCCTAAGGAGAGATGATGCACTCAATTTAGTGTTTATTTGTTGGTCAGTTCTGCTTCCCCATTTGGTACGCTAGTGGACCTGACCTTTGGCGACTCACCCACGTGGGTCCCATATTGTTGTCTGTTTAGTTTGTCTGGTAGGGGCTTTCTTTCCTCATTAGGGATCTTAATAATCCTAATAAACTCTAGGTTTTAAAACGTTACTGCCCCTTATTCTTTTCACATTTTCTGTCACAGAGCAGTATATCCCGGGAGAGTGCCTGTGCATCATCTCCCCTTAGGGACCACCCCCTTTTTCTTCTTTCATTAGTCTTATATAGGGACATGGCAGGTTTCCTTTCCACGGTGCTCAGTTCTTGAGCACCATCCTACGCTAACCTGCTCCTGGGCTGGTGGGAGGAGACCATGGTTTTTGGTGATATACCTAATTGGTATACGGAGTACATCGTCCTCTGGGCCCGCTACATAGATGACATTTTCATCCTGTGGAGTGGGCCAGAGGACAATTACAAGAGGTTGGTGGATGAACTTAACATCAATACCATTAATCTCAGATTTACGTCAGTGATCGTACATAACAACTTGCCCTTCCTAGACATCTGCATCTCGAGAGACACCAAGGGGGGCCTACAGACCACTATTTTCCGCAAGGAGACATCCACAAACTCACTCCTTCGGTGGGACAGTTGTCATCCTGTCCCATTGAAACGTGGGATTCCGGTTGGCCAATATCTGAGACTCAGGCGTAACTGCTCGGAACCACGAGAATTTACACGACAGGCAAACGAGCTAAGACAGCGTTTCCGTGCACGTGGCTATCCGGACAATACGCTGAGAAAGGCCTACCAAAGGGCTCGACAGGAGACACGTACTACACTCCTACATCCCACCGGGGGTCCCAAAACCGATCCACAACAAAAAAAGTTACGCATCATCGGCACATTTGATTCGGCGGCTAGACAAATTAAGGAGATCCTAGCACGCAACTGGGATACTCTCCTGATGGATCCAGATCTGACTGCTGTTGTAAGCCCCTACCCATCAGTGACAATAGGGATACTCCAGTAGCAAGACACATTCACTCTGCCCATGATGGGCGGTCGTCAGGGATCAAGTTTGTAGGACTAGAGGTGATCAGGAAGCCACCACGTGGAGGGGACTGGGACAAGAGGATTCTCCAGAGGGAGTGTTGGTGGATATTCAGGCTGAAAACCACCAACCCCCATGGTTTGAACGACCAGTTACAATTCAGTTGCTTCTTGTGACTGGGTCTAGTCTCCAACACATATATATTTATTCATCTAGCACCGGCACGGGCCACTAATTTTAGCCCTCATGGCTGCCTCTGTTTTTTACCTCTTGTCATCTGCGTTTTGCTTTGTCGTCCTTGTATTTGTTTGTGGTCTACCCGGTCTTAGGGCTCTGCTCCTGTCTCTTAGTAGAAGGGGCCACCTGGCCTTACGACCGTACTATTCATATGCTGACTGTATGACCGTACCATCTAGATGATAACATCCTCTAATGGTCCAAATTATTCAAAGTTTTATATTGTCTAAATGCCTCCTTGTGGCCACTACACCCTGCCTGGGTCTAAGGGGGCTGCCTGCCATCTAATGCCCCTTCTTTGAGGTCCCATGTTGTGGGTGATATTCTCTATCGCCACCAACACTTTCTCAGCGACTCCTCCCACCGCCGCTATCCTCACCACACAGCCGACGCCGCGCCCCGTTTTGTATTACGTTTCCAAGCTATGACGCCTATTACCACGTCACTGAAGCCGCGCGGTAGTTGGGCTGCACACTGGACGACTGCGCATGCGTTGGGAAGGAGGCGGACCGCCGCGTCAGCTGACATATGCATAGTCACATGACGTCAGCCGCACTCCTCACGCAGGCGCACCGTCAGCTTGCTCCATCTATTTAAACTGATTGGCGCCCACAGCAGCGCTGACAGACGCCGATACATAGGAGGCAAGCTAAACTGCACTGCCGCTTCGCATGGTATATGCCACACGCGCTCCATGATCGAAATAGTAAGTAAACCAACTATCTATATGCCATATCTGTGAAGGTTGTTGTTAGGCACGGTACCTGAACGGATTTCTTTCTGTCATTTTGCCATCTACAGGTATCTGGGCTGATTTGGACCACATTGGTCTAGTCAGGTCTGCGCAACCCTCAGGGCTTTCCCTTTCTATCCCTCCCTCCAACCTAGATAATTATCATATTGTGTTGGGAGTGCCGCTTCTCATGGTATATGCCACACGCGCTCCATGATCATAATAGTAAGTAAACCAACTAACTACATGATATATTTATAAAGGTTGCTGTTAGGCTCGGTATCTGAACGGATTTCTTTCTGTTATTTTGCTATCCACAGGTATCTGGGCTGATTTGGACCACACTGGTCTAGTCAGGTCTGCGCAACCCTCAGGGCTTTCCCTTTCCATCCCTCCCTCTAACCTAGATAATTATCATATGGTGGTAGGAGTGGAGATATTTTCCTCCACTTATGACCCCTGTCCCCTGAAGAGTTAGGGGGTCCCCTTTTATGAAGTGGAGGTATCCCTCATAGTTTGATATATTCCCGAAAAAACAAAACGCGTAGGGACCTTGAATATATCCATCATACTAGCTTTCCTTTACCCTGGTAGCCTTTTGTCACGGCTGAGGATGGGGGAAATCCTCAGCCGTGCGATGATAGAAGATGTCCAGTCGCTACTCGCCAGGAACACAGAATTAGGGAGCTGGTCACCTCCTGTTGCGTCCCTAACGCTGACCCTGTCTCCTACCTGCATGGGCCGACCTTGATGGTAGGAGGACCCATGCGCAGGAACCTCGGATGCCTGACTTACCCTCCGACCGGTCCCTGGGCTAAGGAGCAGGGTAAGACAACCCACTCCTCCTAGGCACGGAGGAGCAGGAGTCTCACTGGCCAAGCAGCATGAAGAAGGGGGTACATAAACAGGACTATGGATAAGACAGGTGAACCAAACAGTTCCACACAAACCTGTCTCAGCCTTGCTGACTGGAACCCGTGCTAAGGAAAGGCTGTCCACACAAACAAGGTAAACAGCACACACATGAAGACACATAGGGACCAGGACATCCATAGCTGCACAAAAACCAAAGACACAAGACATCAACAACACATCACGGTATTAGAACTTATGACCGGAAGGGTGGCCCTTACAAGAAGATGGAAATCACAGGAGGCTGCAACAGCAAAGCATGACTGAAGCAACCTCCTGAGCCATGCCAAAGTGAGAGGCTTTATAGGCCTAAAAGGCCACACCCAACGGTCAGACACACCCAGTGACATCACACACACTGGGAAGGGAGTTAACCCTTCCAGCACCACAGGAGAGGGAAAACACCAACTAACACAACAAACACACTGTGGTTGTTGCCGCAGGCAACGACATGGGTGGCAACCGTGTCCTGGGAGTCATCCCCAAGGCCGGGACACTGCCACCACATGTACACATCACCAAACGTTGCCACGGGCAACCACAGTGCAGGAAAGGTGTCCGTGCACACCACACACTACACAGAGTGCACACAGACAAACGACAGTGCATACATACACACACACAAACTCCAAAAAGACCGCACACATACCTGTTGTCCGCAGCAACCGCACTTGAGGCAAACAACATCAAGCCTCAAGCTGCGGTTGAAACAACAACCCAAACCGCGGGCAACTGTATGCGGCTCCCAAGGAGTCACGGCCAAAACCGTGGCCGTGACACTCCCACCCCTCAAAGCCCCCCCCCCCACCAAAAAAAACAAAACGTGAGGGACTCACACAAGGGGATGGGAGAAGGGGACGTCCACTCTCAGACACGGTTCCCAAAAAGTCGCTGTCAGCTGCATCCTCTCCCAGCACACAACTCAGCCAGTCCGACGAGGCCTGCAGCCCGCACCAGCGACACAGGGGGGAGAACCACAGAGAGATGAACGAGGGGACTCTCCACACACGTCCCCACTCCAGTCGCTGCCAGCAGACACTCCTAACCAGCACGCAGCCGGACCACTTACTGAGTGCTGCCAGCAAACGACCAGAGATGGGAACATGGAGAGGGACGAGGGATCCCCAACACGGACACGGAAGGTAAGGTGGCGGGGAAAAGCCACCAACCGTGCCGTTAACGGAGATCCCCCCGGAACGCTCTCCCTCCGGAGAACGTGCATGCAGGCCACAAGAGGATGGCACTGCATGCTGCACCCTCTTTCGAAGGTGTGCACCTGCACACCAAACAAACACACCGGTGCCATAAAATCAGGGGGACGCCAAACGAGGCAACGGTGAAGGGATGGCGGGGAAACGCCACTCACCGCGCCGTCAGAGGCGAAACCCCCAGAACGCTCTCCCTCCGAAGAGCGCGCATGTACCCCTTCCGCAGAACGGCGGTACATGCTTCACCCTCTTTCGAGGGAACCTCCAAGCAAGGAGCCTTTCCGGTCATACTGTCACGGCTGAGGATGGGGGAAATCCTCAGCCGTGCGGTGAAGGAAGATGTCCAGTCGCTACTCGCCAGGAACACAGAATCAGGGAGCAGGTCACCTCCTGTTGCGTCCCTAACGCTGACCCTGTCTCCTACCTGCATGGGCCGACCTTGATGGTAGGAGGACCCATGCGCAGGAACCTCGGATCCCTGACTTACCCTCCGACCGGTCCCTGGGCTAAGGAGCAGGGTAAGACAACCCACTCCTCCTAGGCACGGAGGAGCAGGAGTCTCACTGGGCAAGCAGCATGAAGAAGTGGGGTACATAAACAGGACTATGGATAAGACAGGTGAACCAAACAGTTCTACACAAACCTGTCTCAGCCTTGCTGACTGGAACCCGTGCTAAGGAAAGGCTGTCCACACAGACAAAGGTAAACAGCACACACATGAAGACACACAGGGACCAGGACATCCATAGCTGCACAAAAACCAAAGACACAAGACATCAACAACACATCACGGTATTAGAACTTATTAGAACCGGAAGGGTGGCCCTTACAAGAAGATGGAAATCACAGGAGGCTGCAACAGCAAAGCATGACTGAAGCAACCTCCTGAGCCATGCCAAAGTGAGAGGCTTTATAGGCCTAAAAGGCCACACCCAACGGTCAGACACACCCAGTGACATCACACACACTGGGAAGGGAGTTAACCCTTCCAGCACCACAGAAAAGGGAAAACACCAACTAACACAACAAACACACTGTGGTTGTTGCCGCAGGCAACGACATGGGTGGCAACCGTGTCCTGGGAGTCAGCCCCAAGGCCGGGACACTGCCACCACATGTACACATCACCAAACGTTGCCACAGGCAACCACAGTGCAGGAAAGGTGTCCGTGCACACCACACACTACACAGAGTGCACACAGACAAACGACAGTGCATACATACACACACACAAACTCCAAAGGGACCGCACACATACCTGTTGTCTGCAGCAACCGCACTTGAGGCAAACAACATCAAGCCTCAAGCTGCGGTTGAAACAACAACCCAAACCGCGGGCAACTGTATGCGGCTCCCAAGGAGTCACGGCCAAAACCGTGGCCGTGACACCTTTATCACCAATAGGGCCATCCCCTTGTCCCTATAGGGCTATTTAGGGTTCATTTATTAGGGCCAGGTTCCGGACGTGGCCACCCCTTGCGGGGATAGGACCCCGTGTTAGGAGGTTACCTTAGGTACTCATAGGCCAAGTAGGGCATTAACAGGGACAGTTTTTCCCTGCAGCCCCTTGGAACCAAGGTACTATTCCTCAGAGGACGTTTTTCAGACACGAGAAGCTCCTCCACCTCCTGTGTATTGGACTAACCTGTCCTGACTGGCACCACCGGTAAGATCTACCCTTTTTTCTGCCTTATGGCATAACCTTAGGTCTATGGCACGTGCCAAAGACTCAATTTAGTGTTTATTTGTTGGTCAGTTCCGCTTCCCCATTTGGTACGCAAGTTGACCTGACCTTTGGCGACTCACCCACGTGGGTCCCATATTGTTGTCTGTTTAGTTTGTCTGGTAGGGGCTTTCTTTCCCCATTAGGGATCTTAATAATCCTAATAAACTCTAGGTTTTAAAACGTTACTGCCCCTTATTCTTTTCGCAGTACAGGAGGAGCAGGCAAAGGATCGTCAGGGAACGGAATCAGGTGAGTATTCAGTAGTCCAACAAATAGCCAGGAACCTAGAAATTAACAGGCAACCTGTGGCTAGCAGGCTGCCTGTATTTATAGTGGGGAGTGAGGGTCATGTGACGTGGCCAGCGTCACATGACCGACAGACCAACCAGTTGAGCACCGAGTGATCAGCTCGGCGCTCAAGGCAGACTAAGGAGCAGGGAGCCACCCAGCAGTAAAGCCGCCCTGGGAATGAGGTCAAACACAGATCCTCATTCCCAAAGCTAAGCAACAGGTCTGCGGGTAATGGGGGACCGAGTGCACCTTCGGAACCCCGTTACACAAGGAGAACATACTGCAGAGGCGTACTGCGTTGAGTTTAGGAGATGGGCTACGGAGTCTGAGTGGAATGATCCCGCACTACGTAGTCAGTTTTGTCAGAGGTTGTCTGAGAGATTGAAAGATGCCCTCGCTTTATATGAATATCCTGATATGTTGGAGAATGCTATGTCTTTAGCAGTACGGTTAGATAGATGCATTAGAGAGAGGTGTAAGGTTTCTTCCGCGCGAGGGATCACTTCTGTTAGTGGTTTCGTCTCACCGGTTCCCCAGGGTAATATGACATGTAATTCTGGGGTAGGGGAGGAACCCATGCAGTTGGGTCAGGTGTCTTTCCGTTCTGGTAATAGGAACTTTAGGAGGTTCCATAAGCTATGTTATTACTGTGGAGAAAGTGGTCATTTTGTTTATGCTTGTCCTTTTGTTAAACCGCATGTTGATGATAAAGAACCACAAAGAGGTTTACATAAAGAAAAAAAAAAACATCCCTGACTCTTGGTAGTGTGAATGGGGTGTCGGAGCAAGTAGGTATGCAATCTCCCTGCAATACTCGCTTTCTCCTTCCAGCTATGGTGGCGCTAGACTCAGGAACATTTTATTTTGAAGTATTCATTGACTGTGGTGCTGGGGTAAACCTTATTGATTTTCTTTTTCTTCAAAATCTGGGCTTAAGTACTTGCACTTTAGAAAGAGAGATTCCGGTGTTTGCAATTGATTCTTCCCCTCTTTCTCAAAGGACTCTCACTCATATTGCTCATGGTATTCAGTTAAGGGTGGGTGATTCACATGTTGAGATCATTTCTTGTTTTGTCATGAAGGACTTGCCCGCTCCTATGGTCTTATGTCACGGATGGTGTACAGGAAACAAGACAATACCATATAAACAATGTCTCTCTGGATCCACAACTAAGGAACAAAGGGAGACCCCTGCAATAGACCTGCTGCTCTCCCTCACTGCTCAGCCTATGCGAACACCCTAAAGGTGGATGGCCGCATATCCACGTTCCTCGGCTATCTATTACCTGAAGACCCTACAATAGTGAAGGGACACAACCACCGGCTCCCTACACTGACACGGAGGGAGTCAGGGTCACCTGGATCCAGAAAAGACAAAATCATAAATACATAAACAGCACTTATCTTGCAGACGACTGATGACTGAGGACTGGGAACTGGGAACAGCATGCACACACACTCCAGGAAGTTGTATCAGCCGCACACTACTGCATTATGGGGAGGAACTTAAAGGGTAGCAATCAGTCCAACTGCATAACAGCTGAGATAGACTAACGAGATGAGAAACTAAACCAAAACAAAGAAATTCAAGGAGGAGGATCTGAGAAGCTCCTGTGAGCGCTTCTCAGCTGTCTGGCTGTGACAGTACCTCTCCCTCTAGGAGTGGACTCCGGACACTCAGAGCCCACCTTCTCAGGATGGGACCTATGGAAAGCCCTGATGAGACGAGAGGCCTTAATGTCCGTCACTGGGACCCACATCCTCTCCTCAGGACCATAACCCTCCCAATGAACGAGGTACTGGAGGGAACCGCGGACAAGACGAGAATCCACAATCCTAGAGACCTGAAATTCAAGATTTCCATCAACCATAATCGGAGGAGGAGGCAAAGGCGAGGGTACAATAGGTTGAACATAAGGTTTCAATAAGGACTTATGAAAAACATTATGGATCTTCCAAGTCTGAGGAAGATCAAGACGGTAGGCAACAGGATTGATGACAGACAGGATCTTGTAAGGCCCAATAAACCTAGGACCCAACTTCCAGGAGGGAACCTTCAATTTGATATTCTTGGTAGACAACCACACCAGATCACCAACATTCAGGTCCGGACCAGGCACACGTCTCTTATCCGCCACACGCTTATATCTCTCACTCATGCTCTTTAGATTATCCTGAATCTTTTGCCAAATAGATGACAAAGACGAGGAGAATCTGTCCTCATCAGGCAAACCAGAAGAGCCCTCTCCCGAGAAAGTCCCAAACTGCGGATGGAACCCATATGCACCAAAAAATGGTGACTTATCAGAGGACTCCTGACGACGGTTATTTAAAGCAAACTCAGCAAGGGACAAAAAAGAACACCAATCCTCCTGATTCTCCGCCACAAAACAGCGCAGATATGTCTCCAGATTCTGATTGACGCGCTCTGTCTGGCCATTCGACTGCGGATGGAAAGCAGAAGAGAATGACAACCGAACCCCCAAGCGAGAACAGAAAGCCTTCCAGAATCTGGAAACAAACTGCGTGCCCCTATCAGAGACTATGTCTGAAGGAATCCCATGCAATTTGACAATGTGGTCAATAAATGCCTGCGCCAGCGTCTTAGCATTGGGCAAACCAGGAAAAGGGATAAAATGCACCATTTTGCTAAAACGGTCCACCACCACCAGAATCACAGACTTCCCCGAGGAACGAGGCAAGTCCGTTATGAAGTCCATGGACAGATGTGTCCAAGGACGGGAAGGAATGGGCAAAGGAAGGAGAGGACCTGATGGCCGTGAATGAGGGACCTTGGCACGAGCGCAAGTTTCGCAAGCTGCCACAAAACCCTCAACCGACTTACGAAGCGCAGGCCACCAGAATCTCCGAGCGATGAGATCCAGTGTGGCTCTTGCCCCCGGGTGCCCAGCAAGGACCGTGTCGTGGTGTTCTTTAAAAATCTTGTGTCTCAAAGCGAGAGGCGCAAACAACCTCCCAGGAGGACAAAGATCAGGAGCTTCTGACTGGGCTGCCTGCACCTCTGCCTCCAATTCAGGAAAAAGAGCAGAGACCACCACACCTTCAGCCAAAATGGGACCCGGGTCTTCAAAATTCCCACCTCCCGGAAAACAACGTGACAGGGCATCTGCCTTCACATTCTTAACCCCAGGGCGGAACGTAACAACAAAATTAAACCTTGAAAAGAGCAAAGACCATCTGGCCTGTCTCGGGTTCAGACGCTTGGCTGACTCCAAGTAGGCCAGATTTTTATGGTCAGTAAACACGGTAATAGGGCGCCATTCCTCAAAAGCCAACTTGATGGCCAACAATTCCCTATCTCCCACATCATAATTTCTCTCTGCGGAGGAGAGTTTCTTTGAGAAAAAGGCACACGGTTGACATTTGGCAGGAGAGGAACCCTGAGACAAGACCGCACCCACCCCTACCTCAGAAGCATCAACCTCAACTATGAAGGGTAACGAAATATCAGGTTGTACTAGGATGGGAGCGGAAGCAAAACTCTCCTTGATATTAGAAAAGGCCTTACGCGCCTCTACTGACCAGGAAGAAAAATCTACCCCCTTTCTGGTCATATCAGTG
Organism: Bufo bufo; assembly: GCF_905171765.1. Lineage (NCBI taxonomy): Eukaryota > Metazoa > Chordata > Amphibia > Anura > Bufonidae > Bufo > Bufo bufo. The sequence continues at coordinate 162,775,759 of NC_053393.1, read as the reverse complement.
AGTGGTTTAACAACAGAGGAATAATTCAAAATAAATTTCCTGTAATAATTGGCAAAGCCTAAAAAACGCATCAGCGCCTTCTGATTCTCAGGAAGCTCCCACTCAAGCACAGCGTGGACCTTCTCAGGGTCCATGCGAAAACCAGAAGCGGAGACAAGAAACCCCAGAAATTGGATTTCTGGAACCGCAAACACACATTTTTCCAGTTTCGCGTATAATTTATTCTCCCGCAGGATGAGCAAGACCTGACGTAAGTGTTCCTTATGAGTCTTGAAATCAGGAGAAAAAATCAAAATGTCATCCAAATACACTAATACAAATTTTCCCATTAAATGATAAAAAATGCTGTTGACGAAATGCTGAAAAACGGCTGGGGCATTCATCAAACCAAAAGGCATAACCAAATTCTCAAAATGGCCCTCAGGGGTATTGAAAGCCGTCTTCCATTCGTCTCCTTCTCTGACCCTAACCAGGTTGTATGCCCCTCTTAGGTCTAATTTGGAAAAGACTTTAGCCCCAACAACCTGGTTAAACAGGTCCGGGATCAGAGGAAGCGGATAAGGATCACGAATAGTGATACTGTTTAGCTCCCTGAAATCCAGACAAGGTCTTAAAGAACCATCTTTTTTCTTAACAAAGAAAAAACCAGCGGCAACAGGTGACTTCGAGGGTCGTATGTGTCCTTTTCTCAGACTCTCAGAGATATAAGCCCGCATAGCGACCCTCTCAGGTTGGGAGAGATTGTATAAACGAGATTTAGGCAGCTTGGCGCCTGGGATGAGATTAATAGGGCAATCATACTCCCTGTGCGGAGGTAAACCCTGAACTCCACTCTCAGAGAAGACATCCAAAAATTCAGAGAGGAAAGGTGGTACAGTCTTAGTAGAAACCTCAGAAACAGATGTTATGAGGCAATTCTCTCTGCAAAAGTTACTCCAACCATTTATTTGCCTCGCTTGCCAATCAATGGTGGGGTTATGTTTAGTGAGCCAGGGTAGCCCCAACACTAGAGGAGTAGGCAAACCGCTAAGGACGAAACATGACACATCCTCAACATGAGCATCACTCACAATTAAACGGATATTGTGAACTATGCCCTTTAATGATTTCTGAGAAAGTGGAGCTGAATCAATAGCAAAAACAGGAATATCCTTTCCCAAAGTGCATACCTGGAAACCATGAGTTATTGCTCCACTATCCACAAAAATCTCACAAAAAATGCTCTTGCTCTCTAGCGCCACCCTAGCAGGCAGGACAAAACGGGAACTACAAGCAAACGGAAAACCTTCAATTTCCGCCTCAACCCTGCCAATAGTAACAGACGGAACATTTTCAAAAGATTTTTTCCTTTTTGTCTCTTTATTACTCCCAGAAAACTGCCTGAATCTCCTAGAGGGACAAACATTTGCCAGATGATTTATACCTCCACAACAAAAACAAACCCTCCCCTGCGGGCTGAATCTTCTATTGTCAGAGGCAATCAACCCCAGCTGCATGGACTCCTGCTCAGAAGGGGCTGACAGCGACTGAGACCCCTGTGCACAGAATGAGGCCGCTGCACTGTCCCGGGACTGAGTATGACAGGAAGGAGAGATCTCTCCTCTCTCTCTAAGACGCCTGGTGAAGAAAACACCCTTCACAACAGTTGGCCAGATCAAGAACACTCTCCAGGAGGTAGGTGTATGTGTGTCAAAGTCAACAATCAAGAGAAGACTTCACCACAGTGAATACAGAGGGTTCACCACAAGATGTAAACCATTGGTGAGCCTCAAAAACAGGAAGGCCAGATTAGAGTTTGCCAAGCGACATCTAAAAAAGCCTTCACAGTGCTGGAACAATATCCTATGGACAGATGAGACCAAGCTCAACTTGTACCAGAGTGATGGGAAGAAAAGAGTATGGAGAAGGAAAGGAACTGCTCATGATCCTAAGCATACCACCTCATCAGTGAAGCATGGTGGTGGTAGTGTCATGGCGTGGGCATGTATGGCTGCCAATGGAACTGGTTCTCTTGTATTTATTGATGATGTGACTGCTGACAAAAGCAGCAGGATGAATTCTGAAGTGTTTCGGGCAATATTATCTTCTCATATTCAGCCAAATGCTTCAGAACTCATTGGATGGCGCTTCACAGTGCAGATGGACAATGACCCAAAGCATACTGCAAAAGCAACCAAAGAGTTCTTTAAGGAAAAGAAGTGGAATGTTATGCAATGGCCAAGTCAATCACCTGACCTGAATCCGATTGAGCATGGATTTCCCTTGCTGAAGACAAAACTGAAGGGAAAATGCCCCAAGAACAAGCAGGAACTGAAGACAGTTGCAGTAGAGGCCTGGCAGAGCATCACCGGGGATGAAACCCAGCGTCTGGTGATGTCTGTGCGTTCCAGACTTCAGGCTGTAATTGACTGCAAAGGATTTGCAACCAAGTATTAAAAAGTGAAAGTTTGATTTATGATTATTATTCTGTCCCATTACTTTTGGTCCCTTAACACGTGGGAGGCAGATATGCAAACTGTTGTAATTCCTGCACCGTTCTCCTGATTTGGATGTAAATACCCTGAAATTAAAGCTGAAAGTCTGCAGTTAAAGCACATCTTGTTTGTTTCATTTCAAATCCATTGTGGTGGTGTATAGAGCCAAAAATGTTAGAATTGTGTCCATGTCCCAATATTTATGGACCTGACTGTATGTTTTCCATAATTTTCCAATAAACGGTCCCTGCAGTGAATTGTCACATCTGTGCTGCAATAGCGTGTGTTTGTGTCAGGCCCAGATATTGGGAAAAATATTAGCGAAAACAATTATATTTTTTCCATAATTTATCCACATTTATTCTATAAACGGCCCCTTATAACATATAACATTTAATATGAAGAAGGCGAGCATTAAGGGACAGGGAAGTGGCCGTGATTCTGATGGTGCACACAGATGCTATGGCCCTGGGCGCATTGAAACTGTGCCTGCTGCAGAGCACAAGAAAAACAATCATCCAAGATAACTAGCTTCATGTCCCAGTTTGCAGGGCGGCGCAGGACACCACTCTTGTAGTCAGCCCAGTGCGAGCAGGTGGTCGGTTGGATTGCAGCAGATAGTGCTTTCAGTCGGTTAAGCACCACCCTGTCTTCCACCAAGTCCAATCTCAGTAGCGAGGAGTCTGGTCCACATAATCCTCACCCTGATTCCTACCACCATTTATAGTCTGGCCTAACAAGTCAACCCACACTCGGATATTCCGAGGAACTCTTTGCATCGTCATTAATTGATTTAGCCCTCTCGCCAAGCACGCTTGAAGAGAGACCTGAGATCTTGTGCCCCGATTCCCAACCTCTTGAGCATCCAGAGTCACAAGAACAGCAGTTAGTGGGGAACGGCAATTAGTGTTTAATGAGGTGGATGATGATGAGACACAGTTGCCAAAGACTCAACCGCAATTACTGTCTCAAGAGGTTGAGGAAGAGGATGACACACAGTTGTCAATCACTGAGATTGTGGTTTGGTCAACAAATCTGGAGGATGATCAGAGTGAGGAAGAGGTGGTGCTGGACGACGAGGTCACTGACCCAACCTGGGTAGGTGGCAACAAGCCGAGCGGGGAGAGCAGTACAGAGGGGGAGGGATCGGCAGCACTGCAACAGGCTGGAAGAGGCAATGGGGTGGCAAAAGGTAGAAAGCGGCCCACACCAAACAGGCAATTGTTCTGCGGAGCACCCCCTTGCGTAAATCTCCCTTGCCAAGGGGTAGGTGTTCTACAGTATGGCGCTTTTTTGAGGAACGTTCGGCCGACAAAAGAATAGTCGTTTGCAACCTATGCCACACCAAAATGAGCTGGGGCATGAACACTAGCAACCTCACCACCACCAGCATGATCCGCCACATGGCATCAAAGCACTCTAACAGGTGGGCCGAATGCCTGGGTCCACAATCTGTGTCTGCGAGTCACACCACTGCCTCCTCTTCCCCTGTGTTACATGCTGGCGAATCCCCTGTCCAAGACGCAGGCCCGGATGCCTCCCGCCCTGCACCTGGACCTTCTCAAGTATCATCAGCGACCACATCCACTTCCCTGTCCCAGCGCAGCGTCCAAATGTCATTACCCCAGGTATTTGAATGTAATCGCAAATACCCAGCCACCCACCCACAGGTCATAGCACTAAATGCGCAGCTTTCTAAATTACTGGCCCTGGAAATGTTGCCATTTAGGCTTGTGGACACTGAGGCCTTCCGCAGCCTGATGTCGGCGGCCGTCCCGTGTTACGCAGTCCCCAGCCGCCACTATTTTTCAAGGTGTGCCGTGCCAGCCTTACACCAACATGTGTGCCTTAACATCACACGTGCCCTGACCAACGCAGTTACTGGGAAGGTCCACTTAACCACGGACACATGGACAAGTGCTTTCGGCCAGGGACGCTACATTTCCCTAACGGCACAATGGGTGAATGTTGTGGAGGCCGGGAGCGACCGGTACGGCATGATATCCTGGTACTTAAGGACACATGACGTACCGGTACGTCATGTGTAGTTCTGATCACCGCCGCCCGGCGGGCGGTGATCGGAACAAGGTGCCTGATCAAATTATTGAGCAGCTACCCGGGGACAATGCGCGGGGGATCCTGTGACTCCCCCCTTGTTGGCGATCCCCGCAAACCGAAGGTCAATTCAGACCTGCAGTTTGCGGGCATGTTGCGGCGGCGGGCGGCGCCATCGGGTGCAGCTGTAGTGGGGACCCGATGGCATGGAAGGCAGCGCGATGCCTTCCTTAGGCATCGGCGCTGCCTTCCGGTGACGAGCCTGTGTGATCTAGCCCCCTGGATCTCACAGGCCGGAAGCTGTATGAGTAATACACACAGTATTACTCATACAGCTAATGCATTCCAATACAGAAGTATTGGAATGCATTGTAAAGGGGATTAGACCCCAAAAGTTGAAGTCCCAAAGTGGGACAAAAAGAAAGTAAAAAACAAAAGTTGAAAAAATAAAGTTTGCCCCTGAAAAAATTTAAAGTTTCAAGTAAAAATAAACAAAAACGTAATTTTCCCCAAATAAAGAATAAAAAAATTGGTAAAAATTAGGGGGGAAAAAAAGTAGACATATTAGGTATCGGCTCTATAAACATATCACATGATCTAACCCCTCAGATGAACACCGTAAAAAATAAAAAATAAAAACTGTGCTAAATAAACCATATTTTTGTCACCGTACATCACAAAAAGTACAACAGTGAGCGATCAAAAAGGCGTATGCCCACTAAAATAGTACCAATCTAACCGTCACCTCATTCCACAAAAAAGGAGCCCCTACCTAAGACAATCGCCCAAAAAATGTAAAAACTTTGGCTCAGAATATGGATACTAGAGATGGCCTTGCGGTTCGCCCGGCGGTCGGTTCGCGGCGAACTTTACTCATTTGCGGTTCGCCGAACATGCGAACATATGGCGATATTCGCCGGCGCCATATTCTTTTACATTGTGAAGAACTTTGACCCATGACACATCCATCAGGTGGTACAGGACAGCAAATTGAGACATTTCAGCACATGGACATACCCCCTTTCCTTATAAATAGACCTGATCTGGCTGCCATTTTTCATTCTGTCTTTTGTCAGTGTAGGGAGAGGTTGCTGTGTGGAGCAAGGACAGACTGTTAGAGTGTTAATAGTGACACAAATCGCTAGCTAATAGGTCCACAAAAGTCCTTTTAAGAACTGGTATAGGTGTACTATTGTTTGGTGTGCAGTATATAGGGGTGTAATACACTTATAATATACTTCCTATTATAGAAAGCATATTATAGTGGATTTGTATAGTGCAGTATTGTGACTGGTGATCGGTTCTGCAGCGATACTACAACTACAAAGAGTGACAAACGCAATTAGAAAAAAGTATTAGAACTGGTGTGATAGACCAGTGTCCCCAAAACCACATATTGAAGTGGGGTATTATCTAAGAATATACTACTCAAATTGTGTATTTGGGTGCTGCAGAAATTTATCCGCTTTCACTGCGTTACCTCTGCTACACACAGCGAGAAAATTTAAAGGAACACATTTTTTATAACTGGTGTGATTATAGACCAGTAGCCCCCAAAACCACATATTGAAGCGGGGTGTTATCTAAGAATATACTACTGAAATAGTGTATTTTGGTACTGAAGAAATTTAGCCGCTGTCACTGCGTTACCTCTGCTACACACAGTGAGAAAATTTTAAGGATTTTTTTTTTATAACTGGTGTGATTATAAACCAGTTGACCCAAAAATGACATATTGAAGCAGGGTGTTATCTAAGAATATACTACTCAAATTGTGTATTTTGGTACTGAAGAAATTTAGCCGCTTTCACTGTGTTACCTCTGCTACAAACAGTGAGAAAATTTAAAGGATTTTTTTTTTAAACTGGTGTGATTATAGACCAGTTGACCCCAAAACGACATATTGAAGCAGGATGTTATATACCTTCTTCCACATACACTGTGCTTCTTTAGAGACTTTTGTCACCGGGTCATTCAAAAAATGACAGGCAGAGGAAGAAGCAGGCCCTTCCGCAGGGGTGGTAGGGGTAGGGCAGGAGCACCAGGCCGGAGCCAAAGTGGGAAATTGCAGAAGGTGCGTTAAATTACGTCAAAGGACGCACCAGACTTGGTTGAGTGGCTCACTCAGCCTTCCGCTTCTGTACCCTCCTCATCCTCTCTATCCGCACCCTCTTCACTCTCTGCTGTGTGCACCCCCAAAGACACCACCACCAACACCACCACCACCATATACCCCCCACTTGAGTCACAGGAATTATTTTCTGATCCATCACAAGACATTTCCATTTTTGGCATCGGATCAGGAAGAGGAGGTAGCAACAGCCGCCACTTAGCAGTCTGACGACAGTACCCAGATCAGCCCAAGGAGGTTGGTCCCCGCTGTTGCTGCCTACTCCGAGATCTCTAATGTTAGTGGTGGGGAAGGTGACATTGATGATGACGTGTCTATGGATGTAACGTGGGTGCCCAGAAGAGAGGGAAGAGGAGGGGTGTTCAGAGGGAGAGATGGACCAGCAGACAGGGAGGAGAAGCAGGCCTAACTTACATTGCACAGGAGGGACGAACTAGACTGCTAATGTATCAGGAGCGAGCCATCAACCATGTACGGTTACATCTTGTGCTCCCAAGACGCCGGCACATGGCTCCGCAGTGTGGGCTTTTTTTAATGTGTCATCTGCTGATAATAGTGTTGCCATCTGCAGCCTTTGCAGTCAACGCATAAGCCCAACACCCACCTAGGGACAAACGCCTTAAGAAGGCACCTGGCCTCACATCACCGAGCCCAGTGGGAGCAACGCCGTCAGAACCCACAAAGCCACACTCCAGGCTCTCACCGTCCAGCCTCTTCTCTTTCTCCTCTCTCCTCACAATTGTCCCCCACTCCACCTTCCATCATGCCGTCCTCACGTTTGTCAGGAAAAAGGCAGGCTTCCGTGGCCCAAATGTTAGAGCGTAAAAAAATGATGACGCTGGATAACCCTCTTGCCCAACGGTTGACCGCTGGCTTGTCGGAACTGAAAGCCCGCCAACTACTGCCATATAAACTTGTGGACTCGGAGGCCTTTCGAAAATTTGTGGCCATTGGAACACCACAATGGAAGGTCCCAGGAAGGAAATATTTCTCGCAGAAGGGCATCCCAAAGCTCTGGCACACAGTGTCTGTGCCAAGATACATCTGACCACAGACACGTGGTCTAGCAAACACGGGCAGGGAAGGTACATAACTTTTACTGCCCACTGGGTGAACCTTCTGACGGCCGTCAAGCATGTAACCCGTGGCACCCGTGTAGATTTGGTTTTACCGCCACGGATTGGATGCAGGCCTGCCTCCTCTTCTCCTACTCCTACTCCATCTTTCCTCTCCTCCTCGGCCGGCCAAGATCCCCAGAACCTATTCGACATGCCAGGTGAGACTTTGCCATGCTGTGCTGCGTCTGTTGTGCCTGGAAGCCAAGAGCCACACCGGTCCTGCACTCCTTTCAGCTTTGCGTTCACAGGCAGATCAGTGGCTAACACCGCTCAATTTGACAGTTGGTAAAGTGGTGTGCGACAACGGTGCCAATCTGCTGAGTGTGCTCTAACAGGGCAAAATGACACATGTGCCGTGCATGGCACACGTCCTGAACTTGGTCGTGCAGCGATTCGTTGTCAAATACCCCGAGGTCCAGGACGTCTTGCGGCAGGCCATGAAAATCTCGGGCCATTTCAGAAGATCTTACACGGCCATGGTTCGCCTTGCTGACATTCAGCGGCGACACAACCTGCCCGTCAGACGTCTTATTTGTGACTGCCCGACGCAATGGAACTCAACCTTGTATATGCTCGATAGGCTGCTCCAGCAGAAACGTGCAGTTAACGACTACCTGTACGAAATCTCCGGCAGGACAGGTTCTGGGGAGCTTGTTTTTTTTCACTGCGCCAGTGGCTGCTCATGCGCGATGCATGCAGACTTCTGCAGCCATTTGATGAGATCAACCAAACTGGTCAGTCGCAGCCAGGGCGCCATCAGTGACATCATACCTTTTGCCTTCTTTCTGGAGCGTGCATTGTGTCGTGTCATTGATCAAGCCGTCGAGGAGCAGGAGTCTGAAGAGGAGTCAGAGGAGGATGGTGCCGGGGAGGAGGATGAGCAAGAATAGCATGCTTTAAACCTTTCTGGGATCCCTGGTGTTGTCCGTGGATGGGGGGAGGAGAACGAGGACGACATTATCCTGGATGATGAGCAGGAGCCAGGCCACTACACAGCTTCCAGTTTAGTGCAAATGGGGGCCTTCATGCTCCAGTGTTTTAAGAGGGACCCCCGTATAAAAAGCATAAAGGGCAAGGACCAGTACTGGGTGGCAACATACTTAGACCCCCGGTACAAACAAAAAATGGCAGAAATGTTACCACCATCACAGAGGGCTGTCAGAATGCAGCACTTCCAGGCCTTGATTAGAGAAATGCTGCATTCTGCTTTTTTGGGCGCTGGCAGAGGAATTTCCACACACAGAGAAATAGTTGCGGGTACCAATCCAACAGCGCCTGCAAGAAGAGGGCGGTTTGAAGATGTGTTGGTCACTTCTGATATGAGATCTTTCTTTCAGCCGACCCATCGACAGCTGTCCTCCGGATCCAGCCTCAGGGAACGCCTAGACCGGCAGGTGTCCTACTACATCAGGTTAACGGACGATTTGGATGCTCTGAGAAGTGATGAACCCCTGGACTACTGGGTGGGCAGGCTTGACCTCTGGCCAGAGCTTGCACAATTTGCAATGGAACTGTTAGCTTGCCCCTCGTCAAGTGTCCTGTCCAAAAGGATGTTCAACGCAGCAGGGGGGTTCGTGACCGATAAGCGCACTCGCCTAGCTCACGACAGTGGTGACTACCTCACATTTCTAAAAATGAATGAGGCATGGATCTCGGAGGAATTCAACACATGGGACCAGTAGACCATGTTTGATTCGAAATAAAAATAAAAAATAAAAACAGGCACTCACCAGCTGGTATGTCTATAGTAAGATATTTATAAAATTTCACATAATATATATAAAACCACAGAATAAAAAGCACAAAATTAATTAATATGCACTAAGGTTGGCACATAGATCACATACGTAATATATAGTCTATAATAGACAATATTCTAACGATATATATTGAGAATCAGTAGCTTCAATCCGGTAGGTTGATAAAAAAAATTCTAATAGTGAAAATAATACAATTGAAGGGAAAAAAGTGAAAAACAAAAATAAGTAAGTGAAATGTCCCGTATAAAGATAATATCTGTGAAGAAAAATTTGAATAGGAGCTGCTGGTAACAGCTAAAAAGAACTTAATAGTGTCTTTTTAAATAGTGTCTTTTTAAATAGTGATTGTGTCCATACAGATTGATGTAATAACTGTATCCACACAGATTGATATAGCAACTGTGTCCACACAGACTGATGTGGCAACTTATATAGCGCTGATGTAGCACTGTGAGGCAGCCAATTTCACCGGCATTTAAAGTCCGTACTCAAGGGTCAGCGTATATTCAAGTAATCGGGTTTTAGATGGGGCGTCCCCCTATACATACACCCTCCTACCTTGCCCTTTTGGAGTGCTTGTGCGGTAAATGCTGCCAAAGGTAAGATCCGACACTTTGAATTCCCCGCTGCTGCTCTCCGGTCTCGGCGTTACATGTGATGTCTTTGCGTGTCGCCTTCCAGGAAATAATATGCAGGGATCGCGTAGTCTCGCGATAGGTCCAACCAGTTCCTCTTACACTGGTATTCAGATCACCGTCGGAATATCTGAGTTGACCAACAAAATGTAGGTTTCTTTCCTCGGGTTAGGGTGGGTAATTTGTAGCTCGCAGGACCAGCCAGACGCGTTTCGAGGGGTCACTGAGGAAGAGGGAGACCCCTCGAAACGCGTCTGTCTGGTCCTGCGAGCTACAAATTACCCACCCTAACCCGAGGAAAGAAACCTACATTTTGTTGGTCAACTCAGATATTCCGGCGGTGATCTGAATACCAGTGTAAGAGGAACTGGTTGGACCTATCGCGAGACTACGCGATCCCTGCATATTATTTCCTGGAAGGCGACACGCAAAGACATCACATGTAACGCCGAGACCGGAGAGCAGCAGCGGGGAATTCAAAGTGTCGGATCTTACCTTTGGCAGCATTTACCGCACAAGCACTCCAAAAGGGCAAGGTAGGAGGGTGTATGTATAGGGGGACGCCCCATCTAAAACCCGATTACTTGAATATACGCTGACCCTTGAGTACGGACTTTAAATGCCGGTGAAATTGGCTGCCTCACAGTGCTACATCAGCGCTATATAAGTTGCCACATCAGTCTGTGTGGACACAGTTGCTATATCAATCTGTGTGGATACAGTTATTACATCAATCTGTATGGACACAATCACTATTTAACCACCTCCGGACCGCTGTACGCACAGACGCGTCCTGGAGGTGGTTGATTCATTCCTCCTGGACGCATATACGCGTCCTCTCGCGAGACGCGAGATTTCCTGTGAACGCGCGCACACAGGCGCGCGCGCTCACAGGAACGGAAGGTAAGAGAGTTGATCTCCAGCCTGCCAGCGGCGATCGTTCGCTGGCAGGCTGGAGATGTGTTTTTTTTAACCCCTAACAGGTATATTAGACGCTGTTTTGATAACAGCGTCTAATATACCTGCTACCTGGTCCTCTGGTGGTCCCATTTGTTTGGATCGACCACCAGAGGACACAGGTAGCTCAGTAAAGTCCCACCAAGCACCACTACACTACACTACACCCCCCCCCCCCGTCACTTATTAACCCCTTATTAGCCCCTGATCACCCCTGATCACCCCATATAGACTCCCTGATCACCCCCCTGTCATTGATTACCCCCCTGTCATTGATCAACCCCCTGTAAAGCTCCATTCAGATGTCCGCATGATTTTTACGGATCCACTGATAGATGGATCGGATCCGCAAAACGCATCCGGACGTCTGAATGAAGCCTTACAGGGGCATGATCAATGACTGTGGTTATCACCCCATATAGACTCCCTGATCACCCCCCTGTCATTGATCACCCCCCTGTCATTGATTACCCCCCTGTAAAGCTCCATTCAGACGTCCGCATGATTTTTACGGATCCACTGATAGATGGATCGGATCCGCAAAACGCATCCGGACGTCTGAATGAAGCCTTACAGGGGCATGATCAATGACTGTGGTGATCACCCCATATAGACTCCCTGATCACCCCCCTGTAAAGCTCCATTCAGATGTCCGCATGATTTTTACGGATCCACTGATAGATGGATCGGATCCGCAAAACGCATCCGGACGTCTGAATGAAGCCTTACAGGGGCATGATCAATGACTGTGGTGATCACCCCATATAGACTCCCTGATCACCCCCCTGTCATTGATTACCCCCCTGTCATTGATCACCCCCCTGTAAAGCTCCATTCAGATGTCCGCATGATTTTTACGGATCCACTGATAGATGGATCGGATCCGCAAAACGCATCCGGACGTCTGAATGAAGCCTTACAGGGGCATGATCAATGACTGTGGTGATCACCCCATATAGACTCCCTGATCACCCCCCTGTCATTGATTACCCCCCTGTCATTGATCACCCCCCTGTAAAGCTCCATTCAGACGTCCGCATGATTTTTACGGATCCACTGATAGATGGATCGGATCCGCAAAACGCATCCGGACGTCTGAATGAAGCCTTACACGGGCGTGATCAATGACTGTGGTTATCACCCCATATAGACTCCCTGATCACCCCCCTGTCATTGATCACCACCCCTGTCATTGATCACCCCCCCTGTCATTGATCACCCCCCCTGTCATTGATCACCCCCCCTGTCATTGATCACCCCCCCTGTCATTGATCACCCCCCTGTCATTGATCACCCCCCTGTAAGGCTCCATTCAGACATTTTTTTGGCCCAAGTTAGCGGAATTATTATTTTTTTTTCTTACAAAGTCTCATATTCCACTAACTTGTGACAAAAAATAAAATTTGACATGAACTCACCATACCCCTCACGGAATCCAAATGCGTAAAATTTTTTAGACATTTATATTCCAGACTTCTTCTCACGCTTTAGGGCCCCTAGAATGCCAGGGCAGTATAAATACCCCACATGTGACCCCATTTCGGAAAGAAGACACCCCCAGGTATTCAGTGAGGGGCATATTGAGTCCATGAAAGATTGAAATTTTTGTCCCAAGTTAGCGGAACGGGAGACTTTGTGAGAAAAAAATATCAATTTCTGCTAACTTGTGCCAAAAAAAAAAAATTTCTATGAACTCGCCATGCCCCTCATTGAATACCTTGGGGTGTCTTCTTTCCAAAATGGGGTCACATGTGGGGTATTTATACTGCCCTGGCATTCTAGGGGCCCCAAAGCGTGAGAAGAAGTCTGGTATCCAAATGTCTAAAAATGCCCTCCTAAAAGGAATTTGGGCCCCTTTGCGCATCTAGGCTGCAAAAAAGTGTCACACATCTGGTATCGCCGTACTCAGGAGAAGTTGGGGAATGTGTTTTGGGGTGTCATTTTACATATACCCATGCTGGGTGAGATAAATATCTTGGTCAAATGCCAACTTTGTATAAAAAAATGGGAAAAGTTGTCTTTTGCCAAGATATTTCTCTCACCCAGCATGGGTATATGTAAAAAGACACCCCAAAACACATTCCCCAACTTCTCCCGAGTACGGAGATACCAGATGTGTGACACTTTTTTGCAGCCTAGGTGGGCAAAGGGGCCCATATTCCAAAGAGCACCTTTCTGATTTCACTGGTCATTTACCTACTTACCACACATTAGGGCCCCTGGAAAATGCCAGGGCAGTATAACTACCCCACAAGTGACCCCATTTTGGAAAGAAGACACCCCAAGGTATTCCGTGAGGGGCATGGCGAGTTCCTAGAATTTTTTATTTTTTGTCACAAGTTAGTGGAAAATGATGATTTTTTTTTTTTTTTTTTTTTCATACAAAGTCTCATATTCCACTAACTTGTGACAAAAAATAAAAACTTCCATGAACTCACTATGCCCATCAGCGAATACCTTGGGGTCTATTCTTTCCAAAATGGGGTCACTTGTGGGGTAGGTATAATGCCCTGGTATTTTAGGGGCCCAAATGTGTGGTAAGGAGTTTGAAATCAAATTCTGTAAAAAATGACGAGTGAAATCCGAAAGGTGCTCTTTGGAATATGGGCCCCTTTGCCCACCTAGGCTGCAAAAAAGTGTCACACATCTGGTATCTCCGTACTCAGGAGAAGGTGGGGAATGTGTTTTGGGGTGTCATTTTACATATACCCATGCTGGGTGAGAGAAATATCTTGGTCAAATGCCAACTTTGTATAAAAAAATGGGAAAAGTTGTCTTTTGCCAAGATATTTCTCTCACCCAGCATGGGTATATGTAAAAAGACACCCCAAAACACATTCCCCAACTTCTCCCGAGTACGGAGATACCAGATGTGTGACACTTTTTTGCAGCCTAGGTGGGCAAAGGGGCCCATATTCCAAAGAGCACCTTTCGGATTTCACTGGTCATTTACCTACTTACCACACATTAGGGCCCCTGGAAAATGCCAGGGCAGTATAACTACCCCACAAGTGACCCCATTTTGGAAAGAAGACACCCCAAGGTATTCCGTGAGGGGCATGGCGAGTTCCTAGAATTTTTTATTTTTTGTCACAAGTTAGTGGAAAATGATGATTTTTTTTTTTTTTTTTTTTTTTCATACAAAGTCTCATATTCCACTAACTTGTGACAAAAAATAAAAACTTCCATGAACTCACTATGCCCATCAGCGAATACCTTGGGGTCTCTTCTTTCCAAAATGGGGTCACTTGTGGGGTAGTTATACTGCCCTGGCATTCTAGGGGCCCAAATGTGTGGTAAGGAGTTTGAAATCAAATTCTGTAAAAAATGACGAGTGAAATCCGAAAGGTGCTCTTTGGAATATGGGCCCCTTTGCCCACCTAGGCTGCAAAAAAGTGTCACACATCTGGTATCTCCGTATTCAGGAGAAGTTGGGGAATGTGTTTTGGGGTGTCATTTTACATATACCCATGCTGGGTGAGAGAAATATCTTGGCAAAAGACAACTTTTCCCATTTTTTTATACAAAGTTGGCATTTGACCAAGATATTTATCTCACCCAGCATGGGTATATGTAAAATGACACCCCAAAACACATTCCCCAACTTCTACTGAATACGGAGATACCAGATGTGTGACACTTTTTTGCAGCCTAGGTGGGCAAAGGGGCCCACATTCCAAAGAGCACCTTTCGGATTTCACTGGTCAGTTTTTACAGAATTTGATTTCAAACTCCTTACCACACATTTGGGCCCCTAGAATGCCAGGGCAGTATAACTACCCCACAAGTGACCCCATTTTGGAAAGAAGAGACCCCAAGGTATTTCGTGATGGGCATAGTGAGTTCATGGAAGTTTTTATTTTTTGTCACAAGTTAGTGGAATATGAGACTTTGTAAGAAAAAAAAAATAAAAATAAAAAATCATCATTTTCCGCTAACTTGTGACAAAAAATAAAAAGTTCTATGAACTCACTATGCCCATCAGCGAATACCTTAGGGTGTGTACTTTCCGAAATGGGGTCATTTGTGGGGTGTTTGTACTGTCTGGGCATTGTAGAACCTCAGGAAACATGACAGGTGCTCAGAAAGTCAGAGCTGCTTCAAAAAGCGGAAATTCACATTTTTGTACCATAGTTTGTAAACGCTATAACTTTTACCCAAACCATTTTTTTTTTACCCAAACATTTTTTTTTTATCAAAGACATGTAGAACAATAAATTTAGAGCAAAATTTATATATGGATGTCATTTTTTTTGCAAAATTTTACAACTGAAAGTGAAAAATGTCATTTTTTTGCAAAAAAATCGTTAAATTTCGATTAATAACAAAAAAAGTAAAAATGTCAGCAGCAATGAAATACCACCAAATGAAAGCTCTATTAGTGAGAAGAAAAGGAGGTAAAATTCATTTGGGTGGTAAGTTGCATGACCGAGCAATAAATGGTGAAAGTAGTGTAGGTCAGAAGTGTAAAAAGTGGCCTGGTCTTTCAGGGTGTTTAAGCACTGGGGGCTGAGGTGGTTAAAAAGACACTATTTAAAAAGACACTATTAAGTTCTTTTTAGCTGTTACCAGCAGCTCCTATTCAAATTTTTCTTCACAGATATTATCTTTATACGGGACATTTCACTTACTTATTTTTGTTTTTCACTTTTTTCACTTCAATTGTATTATTTTCACTATTAGAAATTTTTTTATCAACCTACCGGATTGAAGCTACTGATTCTCAATATATATCGTTAGAATATTGTCTATTATAGAATATATATTACGTATGTGATCTATGTGCCAACCTTAGTGCATATTAATTAATTTTGTGCTTTTTATTCTGTGGTTTTATATATATTATGTGAAATTTTATAAATATCTTACTATAGACATACCAGCTGGTGAGTGCCTGTTTTTATTTTTTATTTTATTTCACATTTGAAATATAGATTTCATATTGGATGAATGGGTGAAACATCCTAAAAACAGAGCACCTTAACCACATTAACAGACAAGGGTGAGCCACGATATAAATATATTTTATTTTCATGTTTGATTCGAATTCCTCATGACAGCCCATATCCGCCACCACCCATAACAATTTATGGTGAACGCCTGTCGGCTAATTTTTGGGGCCTGTAATGGCTGAAATGCACTTCTGTATACTGTGAATGCCTAATGTACCACCAGCCACAGAATAAAAAATGCTTTGCTGTCAGGTGAACGCCTGTCGGCTAATTTTTGGGGCCTGTAATGGCCGACACGTACTTCTGTATACTGTGAATGCCTAATGTACCACCAGCCACAGAATAAAAAATTCTTTGCTGTCAGGTGAACGCCTGTCGGCTAATTTTTGGGGCCTGTAATGGCTGACACGTACTTCTGTATCCTGTGAATGCCTAATTTTTCAGACTGGAATTTAAAATCAATGGGTCTGTAAACGTTCTTCTCAATTGTGGAACGGATGCGGACACATTTTACAGACGTGTGAATGGACCCTATATGTATTTGACATGTATTTACCGGCTGCTGTCAGTTCTGGCTGATTTAGGCCGAGCTATTACACTAAAACCAAGCAATATTACAAAAAACAAAATACACGTTATAACTGTACAAACGATTTATATAACTCATTAGAATTATTTTTTTTTTATTATGGCAACTTTTCCTAAAGCATGATCATCTCATGCACCCCCTTCATGGCCTGCCGTTGCCTCTCCTGCATGGCCTTCAAACGCTCCTGAATGGCCCGCAAATCATTGCTCTGCTCCTTTTGCATTTTGGCCAATTTGGCCTTCAATGTCTTCATTCCTGTTTGAAAAAAATATATATGAACATTATATGCAACTCTTATTAAACCTTTAAACCTTTATTTGGTGGTGCATCTGACTTTATGATCGCTTGCTATTACACCTTTTTGTAATAAAAGTTGTCCAAAAAATTGCCTTTTTTGAGAGTTTGAAATTTTTGTTTAAAAAGGTGTCCACCTGAGGGGTATTTGGTATAATATTTTTAGACAGCTGGCTGTTACAGATGCGGCAAGACCTAATATTTTTCCTTATTTTTAGTTATTTCTATTTTACACAATTAAAGCATTGTTGAACCAAAAACAATTCATGTTTTACTGTCTCCATATTTTGAGAGCCATATTATTGTTTTTATTTTGCAATTGTCTAATGGTAGGGTCTCATTTTTAACAGAATGAACTGACCGATTGTTACTATTTTGGGGGGCATATGCCTTTTTTGATAGCTTGGTGTTGCACTTTTAGTGATGTTAGGTTGAATAAATTAATATTTTATTTTAATTGTTTATTTTTTTTATTTTTAAAGTGTTCACCGGTAGAGATGTCGCGAACATAAAATTTTCCGTTCACGAACGGCGAACGCGAATTTCCGCCAAATGTTCGCGAACGGGCGAACCACCATAGACTTCAATAGGCAGGCGAATTTTAAACCCCACAGGGACTCTTACTGGCCACAATAGTGATGGAAAAGTTGTTTCAAGGGGACTAACACCTGGACTGTGGCATGCCGGAGGGGGATCCATGGCAAAACTCCCATGGAAAATTACGTAGTTGACGCAGAGTCGGGTTTTAATCCATAAAGGGCATAAATCACCCAACATTCCTAAATTGTTTGGAATAACGTGCTTTAAAACATCCAGTGTGTGTATACGATCAGGTATGATGTTGTATCGATCAGGTAGTGTAAGGGTTACGCCCGCTTCACAGTGACAGACCAAACTCTGACAGACCAAACTCCCCGTTTAACGCCCCGCAAACAACCGCAAACAGTCCATTTGCACAACCGCAAATTCCCCATTTGCACAAGGTTGGATACCAAGCTAGCCATGTCCCGTTCTTTGTCCTCACTGACGTCATTGAAGGTCTCTTCCTCCACCCAGCCACGTACAACACCAAGGGTCCCCGAAAGGTGACAACAAGCCCCCTGGGATGCCTGCTGTGGTTGGTCTTCCTCCTCCTCAAAGCCACCTTCCTCCTCTGACTCCTCTTCTTCAAAATCCTCTCTCGGCGTTGCCGCAGGTCCAGCAATCGACGACGACAAGGCTGCTTCTGGTGGTGATGGTGACCACAACTCTTCCTCTTCATGCTCATCTACGGCCTGATCCAGTACTCTTCGCAGGGCACGCTCCAGAAAAAACGCATATGGGATGAGGTTGATGATGTTGCCTTGGGTTTGACTGACCAGGTTTGTCATCTCCGCAAAAGGACGCATGAGCCTACAGCCATTGTGCATGAGCGTTCAGTAACCCGGAAAAAAAATAACCAGCTCCGCAGAGGCTGTCCTCTTTTTTTTAAATAAAAAAAAAAATGTTCTTACCAGTTTAATCTCTGTTTTGTCCTCTATCAGTGGCCGGTGTGGTGTATGGAATAGATTTTAGGAACAGGAAGATGGAAAAAGATGCTTGGTCAGTCCTCTTACTTCCAATTTGGGGCACTGCGCGTGCGCCGTGCAATGTACTGTGCTACCCGATATGAGTGGTATGTTAAGTAGTACTATTCCTATCAGTTTAATCCCTGTTACGTCCCCTATCAGGGGACGTGTATGGAATAGATTTTAGGAACCGGGAGATGGAAAAAGATGCTTGGTCGGTCCTCTTACTTGCAATTTGGGGCACTGCGCGTGCGCCGTGCAATGTACTGTGCTACCCGATATGAGTGGTATGTTAAGTAGTACTATTCCTATCAGTTTAATCCCTGTTATGTCCCCTATCAGGGGACGTGTATCGAATAGAGTTTAGACAACCGCAAAGAGTTGTTAATAGTTGACACACTCATGACATAAATTTTATTCCTCTATGCGTCAATCTTGGTGTAGTGATGACTGTGCTCGTGCACACGTTTGGGAGATTGCAGGCGATGGCGGTTTTTCAAAGCCTATGGTCATGCTGAGGTAGTTCAGTGACAGTTAAGTGACCCAGAAAACAATGATTCTGCAGTGTGGGCCCATTGTTGGCCTAGTAGGCTTTAATGATCACCTTAGATGATCACAAAGAAAATTAATGTTTTTTCTATGCAAAATTATCCAGCCGATCGCTTTTGGTCTGTTCACAATGAAGCAACGACCTTATCATCTTGGGTGTGCCAACATTGCCATTGCCAACACACTCATACAGGTGATTGCTTCATTGTGATACGCAAGCCCCTTCACCACAACAAGGTAACAATCACGAAGGGGAATTGACACATGTATGTGCCTTTTTTTGTTTGTTTTGTTTTTGCAGCCACAGTGCAGAGGCCAGAAAAATTAGGCATGTACAAATGCCAAAAAAATTAGGTACTGTAGCAGAGGCCAGAAAAATTTATGTTTTCCAGGTAGAAAGTGCACTAAAACATTGCAGCTTGAACCCTTGTTGGTGGCGGAGAAGTCACGCAAGTCATCCGGCATGCAGAGATTAAATACAGCAGCGTGTGGACCATTTTTAGCCCAAAACATCTCATCAGGGCTTTTTTAGTCAAATGCATCCCCCACTGTCAGTCCCTTTGGGATCCATGCCTCATTCATCTTAATAAAGGTTAGGTAATCTAGACTTTTTTGACCTAGGCGACTTCTCTTCTCAGTGACAATACTTCCTTCTGCGCTGAAGGTCCTTTCTGACAGGACACTTGAAGCGGGGCAGGCCAGAAGTTCTATCACAAATTGGGATAGCTCAGGCCACAGGTCAAGCCTGCACACCCAGTAGTCAAGGAGTTCATCGATCCTCAGAGTGTCGATATCTGCAGTTAAGGCGAGGTAGTCTGCTACCTGTCGGTTGAGTCGTTCTCTGAGGGTGGACCCCGAAGGGCTGTGGCAATGCGTAGGACTTAAAAAGCTCTGCATGTCCTCCATCAACAACACGTCTGTAAAGCGTCCTGTCCTTGCCGGCGTGGTTGTGGTAGGAGGAGGATTACTTTCACCTCTTCCCCTGGTAGATTCCCGTTGTGCTGTGACATCACGCTTATACGCTGTGTAAAGCATACTTTTTAACTTGTTTTGGAACTGCGGCATCCTTTCCGACTTCTGGTAATTCGGTAACATTTCAGTCACTTTCAGCTTATACCGGGGGTCTAGTAGCGTGGCCACCCAGTACAGGTTGTTCTCCTTCAGCCTTTTTATACAAGGGTCCCTCAACAGGCATGACAGCATGAAAGACCCCATTTGCACAAGGTTGGATGCCGAGCTACTCATGTCCCGTTCCTCATCCTCACTGATCTCATTGAAGGTCTATTCTTCCCCCCAGCCACGTACAACACCACGGGTACCAGATAGGTGACAACGAGCACCCTGGGATGCCTGCTGTGGTTGGTCTTCCTCCTCCTCAAAGCCACATTCCTCCTCTGACTCCTCTTCCTCAGACTCCTCTTCCAGCGTTGCCGCAGGTCCAGCAAGCGATGCTGATAAGGCTGTTTCTGGTGGTGATGGTGACCACAACTCTTCCTCTTCACACTCATCTACGGCCTGATCCAGCACTCTTTGCAGGGCACGCTCCAGGAAGAAAACAAATGGGATTATGTCGCTGATGGTGCCTTCGGTGCGACTGACTAGGTTTGTCACCTCCTCAAAAGGACACATGAGCCTACATGCATTACGCATGAGCGTCCAGTAACGTGGCAAAAAAATACCCAGCTCTGCAGAGGCTGTCCTAGCACCCTGGTCATACAAATACTCGTTGACGGCTTTTTCTTGTTGGAGCAGGCGGTCAAACATTAGGAGTGTTGAATTCCAACGTGTCAGGCTGTAGCAAATCAAGCACCTCACTGGCATGTTGTTTCGCCGCTGAATATTGGAAAAGTGCGCCATGGCCGTGTAGGAACGCCTGAAATGTCCACACACCTTCCTGGCCTGCTTCAGGACGTCCTGTAAGCTTGGGTACTTATGCACAAAGCGTTGTACGATCAGATTCAACACATGTGCCATGCACGGCACATGTGTCAACTTGCCCAAATTCAATGCCGCCAACAAATTGCTTCCGTTGTCACACACCACTTTGCCGATCTCCAGTTGGTGCGGAGTCAGCCACTGATCCACCTGTGCATTCAGGGTGGACAGGAGTGCTGGTCTGGTGTGACTCTCTGCTTTCAGGCAAGTCAACCCCAAGACGGCGTGACACTGTCGTATCCGGGATGTGGAATAGCCCCTAGGGAGCTGGGGGGGTGCAGTTGATGTGGAGCAAGACGCAGCAGCAGAAGAGGACTCAGCCGAGGAGGTTAGCGAAGAGGATGGAGTAGGAGGAGTAGAGGAGGTGGCAGCAGGCCTGCCTGCAAGTCGTGGCGGTGTCACCAACTCCTCTGCAGAGCCACACATTCCATGCTTGGCAGCCATCAGCAGGTTTACCCAATGCGCAGTGTACGTGATATACCTGCCCTGACCGTGCTTTGCAGACCAGGTTTCAGTGGTCAGATGGACACTTGCCCCAACACTGTGTGCCAGACATGCCATGACTTCCTTTTCCACAATAGAGTACAGGTTGGGGATTGCCTTTTGTTAAAAAAAAATTCGGCTGAGTACCTTCCACTGCGGTGTCCCAATAGCTACAAATTTTTTGAAGGCCTCAGACTCCACCAGCTTGTATGGTAAAAGCTGGTGGGCTAAGAGTTCCGACAAGCCAGCTGTCAGACGCCGGGCAAGGGGGTGACTCTGTGACATTGGCTTCTTACGCTCAAACATGCTGAGTTTAATGGGAGTTTAATGTTAGGACCCGTCTTATAGAGATCGCCTTGGCGTGCGGCAGATGGGCTCAAATAATTTTGTACAAAATGTATTTGCTAAGCATCTCTAATTTATTAGCATAGCCTTTGCAATACAATATACCTTTGTACTTTATTTGGTTTGTAGAGTGTTGTTGCATTATGTGTTGTTCAAACCATAATCTATAGACTCTGTGTGTGTGTGCGGTATATAGTGTGTGTGTTTAGTATATAGTGTGTGCAGTATATCGTGTGTGTGTGTGCGGAATATAGTGTGTGTGTGTGCGGAATATAGTGTGTGTGTGCGGAATATAGTGTGTGGCATGACAATGGATGTGCAATATGCATGTTAAATCTATTTCTTTGCTGTCCATACAAATATGCTACTAACATAGTGGGTGTGATGTCACAGGAATACTTAGTGCAAAAATCAATAATATCTAGTGAGACCTTATAAAATGTGAAGTTTTGTGCACTTAAGAAAAATTAGAATCGCAGAAGGTCGCATATAAAGCGATTGTTCAGACATGCAGGTGAAATGTAATCAAATACACTACTTTAATGTAAGATTACTTACAGTCACCAGGAGTTCTTCCTCTTCCTCGTTGAACTTCGCTCCAACCATTGCATCCATCTAATTGCTAGTCAGTGCAAACCAGTTGCTGTAGGCCACGCCTTCAGAACGCCTGTGCTCTTGCGATTATTATACACTGCTCAAAAAAATAAAGGGAACACATAAATAACACATCCTAGATCTGAATTAATTAAATATTTTTCTGAAATACTTTGTTCTTTACATAGTTGAATGTGCTGACAACAAAATCACAAAAAAAAAAAAAAATGGTAATCAAATTTTTTAACCCGTGGAGGTCTGGATTTGGAGTCACCCTCAAAATTAAAGTGGAAAAACACACTACAGGCTGATCCAACTTTGATGTAATGTCCTTAAAACAAGTCAAAATGAGGCTCAGTAGTGTGTGTGGCCTCCACGTGCCTGTATGACCTCCCTACAACGCCTGTGCATGCTCCTGATGAGGTGGCGGACGGTCTCCTGAGGGATCTCCTCCCAGACCTGGACTAAAGCATCTGCCAACTCCTGGACAGTCTGTGGTGCAACGTGACGTTGGTGGATAGAGCGAGACGTGATGTCCCAGATGTGCTCAATTGGATTCAGGTCTGGGGAACGGGCGGGCCATAGCATCAATGCCTTCGTCTTGCAGGAACTGCTGACACACTCCAGCCACATGAGGTCTAGCATTGTCTTGCATTAGGAGGAACCCAGGGCCAACCGCACCAGCATATGGTCTCACAAGGGGTCTGAGGATCTCATCTCAGTACCTAATGGCAGTCAGGCTACCTCTGGCGAGCACATGGAGGGCTGTGCGTCCCTCCAAAGAAATGCAACCCCACACCATTACTGACCCAATGCCAAACCGGTCATGCTGGAGGAGGTTGCAGACAGCAGAACATTCTCCACGGCGTCTCCAGACTGTCACATCTGTCACATGTGCTCAGTGTGAACCTGCTTTCATCTGTGAAGAGCACAGGGCGCCAGTGGCGAATTTGCCAATCTTGGTGTTCTCTGGCAAATGCCAAACGTCCTGCACGGTGTTGGGCTGTAAGCACAACCCCCACCTGTGGACGTCGGGCCCTCATATCACCCTCATGGAGTCTGTTTCTGACCGTTTGAGCAGATACATGCACATTTGTGGCCTGCTGGAGGTCATTTTGCAGGGCTCTGGCAGTGCTCCTCCTGTTCCTCCTTGCACAAAGGCGGATGTAGCGGTCCTGCTGCTGGGTTGTTGCCCCTCCTACGGCCTCCTCCACGTCTCCTGATGTACTGGCCTGTCTCCTGGTAGCGCCTCCATGCTCTGGACACTACGCTGACAGACACAGCAAACCTTCTTGCCACAGCTCGCATTGATGTGCCATCCTGGATAAGCTGCACTACCTGAGCCACTTGTGTGGGTTGTAGACTCCGTCTCATGCTACCACTAGAGTGAAAGCACCGCCAGCATTCAAAATTGACCAAAACACCAGCCAGGAAGCATAGGAACTGAGAAGTGGTCTGTGGTTACCACCTGCAGAACCACTCCTTTATTGGGGGTGTCTTGCTAATTGCCTATAATTTCCACCTGTTGTCTATCCCATTTGCACAACAGCATGTGAAATTGATTGTCACTCAGTGTTGCTTCCTAAGTGGACAGTTTGATTTCACAGAAGTGTGATTGACTTGGAGTTACATTGTGTTGTTTAAGTGTTCCCTTTATTTATTTGAGCAGTGTACTTTGCCGAAATTTTGCCAATAAAGAAAGAATCCTTGTCAATCGTAAATTCGCTTAATACTTCTGGTATGTCAGTGTCCATGTTGTGGGACTATGTCTGCGCATCTACTAAGTATTTGTGGCTGAAAATATGACCTGGAGGTTTCTAATGTTCGCATGCCATTAAAATGAATGGGACCCGCAGCGAACCTGTGGTTCACAAGCATTTGAGCGAGTTCAAGCGATCGCGCACGCGAACCATCCCATCAGATGTTCGTCCATCACTAATGGATACAATAAAACATAATTTTTTGGTTTTAAAAAAACTGTTATTGTATAAAACTTAAGAACGTTTAAAAAAGTATACATATTAGGTATCTCCGCATCCGTAAAAACCTGCTCTATAAAAATATCACATGACCTAACCCCTCAGGTGAACACCGTAAAAAATAAAAATAAAAACGGTGAAAAAAAAGCCATTTTTTGTCACCTTACATCACAAAAAGTGTAATAGCAAGCAATCAAAAAGTTAGACGCACCCCAAAATAGTGCCAATAAAACCGTCATCTCATCCTGCAAAAAATTAGACCATAGCTAAGATAATCGCCCAAAAACTGAAAAAACTATGGCTGTCAGACTATGGAGACACTAAAACATGATTTTTTTTGCTTCAAAAATGAAATCATTGTGTAAAACTTACATAAATAAAAAAATAGTATACATATTAGGTATTGCCGCGTCCGTGAAAACCTGGTCTATAAAAATACCACATGATCTAACCTGTCAGATGAATGTTGTAAATAACAAAAAATAAAAACGGTGCCAAAACAGCTATTTCTTGTTAACCTTGCCTCACAAAAAGTGTAATATAGAGTAACCAAAAATCATATGTACCCTAAACTAGTACCAACAAAACTGCCACCCTATCACTTAGTTTCTAAAATGGAGTTTCCACTCTAGGGGTGCATCAGGGGGGCTTCAAATGGGACATGGTGTCAAAAAAAACAGTCCAGCAAAATCTGCCTTCTAAAAACCGTATGGCATTCCTTTCCTTCTGCACCCTGCCGGGTGCCTGTACAGCAGTTTACGACCACATATGGGGTGTTTCTGTAAACTACAGAATCAGGGCCATAAATATTGAGTTTTGTTTGGCTGTTAACCCTTGCTTTGTAACTGGAAAAAAATTATTAAAATAGAAAATCTGCCAAAAAAGTGAAATTTTGAAATTGTATCTCTATTTTCCATTAATTCTTGTGGAACACCTAAAGGGTTAACAAAATTTGTAAAATCAGTTTTTAATACCTTGAGGGGTGTAGTTTTTTTAAAAAATGGGGGTCATTTTTGGGTGGTTTCTATTATGTAAGCCTCACAAAGTGACTTCAGACCTAAACTGGTCCTTAAAAAGTTGATTTTTGTAAATTTCTGAGAAATTTCAAGATTTGCTTCTAAACTTCTAAGCCTTGAAACGTCCCCCAAAAATAAAATGTCATTCCCAAAATGATCCTAACATGAAGTAGACATATGGGGAATGTAAAGTAATAACTATTTTTGTAGGTATTACTATGTATTATAGAAGTAGAGAAATTGAAACTTGCAAATTTGGTATTTTTTTATAAATAAAAAAGATTTTTTTTTTTACTCCATTTTATCAGTGTCAGTAGAATATGTGACGAAAAAACAATCTCAGAATGGCCTGGATAAGTCAAAGACTTTTAAAGTTATCACCACATAAAGTGACACTGGTCAGATTTGCAAAAAATGGCCTACTCCTTAAGGTGAAAATGAGCCCGGTCCCTAAGGGGTTAATGCTCGGGTTCGCCCATTGACTTCCATTATATTCGGGTCGAGCACCCGAATATCACGATGTGTTCGGCCCGAGCCCCCGAGCACTACGGTGCTAGATCAACACTACATAAGGTATGTCCTAGAGATGACTGAAAGGCAACCAGAAAAATCGTTCCGCAGAAAGAAACAAGTCTCTTGGAGACAATGAGCCTGGACAGTAATGAAAATGTCGTGATTAACCTCACTGATTTCGATCTGCCTCCAGGCTGTATCCCAGTCCTCAATCGAGGACTTGGATACAGCCTCGTTGAGCAATTTTATCCAGTGGGGTTTGAAATTGACCTGTTAAAATCTGTAAGTAAAATACACTTACACAAGATGTTCAAAGGTATCCCCCAGAATATAGTCAAAGCTAGACCAGGTGAGATCCCCATACAACCTGTTCCCCTAGGTTTTAACATTTATGAAAAAATGGATGAATTTAGATGAGTTTAGAATTTTTGGCAGACTAACATCCTACAACTGATTCCCAGGTAGAACAGATCGTTGAGGAGTTCCAAGGTGGCATCCGATCCACGTTCTGCCCCCCGTACCGATTGGCAGTAGTATTGACATCTTTCACCACCAGGTGCTGAGGGATATCAAGGCTCTGGTATACCCCCAAATTTCTGATAATATCAGTAGGGAGGAAAAAATTGCTTTGGAATGGTTGAGGTCCCATAAGAACTTGGTGGTGAAACCTGCCGATAAGGGGGGCAATGTGGTCCTGATGACCCGAGAGTACTACATTGCGGAGGCCCATAGACAATTAAAAAATGAAGGGATCTATGACATGATAGGGGAAGATCCCCTACTAAGCATCCAGCAACAACTTAGGAGTTTACTACAGAAATATGTCATGAGGGATTTTATCCCTAGTAAAAAAAAGCTGAAAAACTCATACCACTGTTCCCTACTAGACCCTGTTGGTACTTTTTACCTAAGGTTCATAAGTCACTGAGCCAACCCACCGGCCGCCCTATTGTGGCGGGGATTGGCTCAGTGACTGAACCATTATCCAAATATGTTGATTGGTTATTGAGACCTATTCTATCTACTGGCCCTGCTTATGTACATGATACCAATGATTTCCTTTTATCACTGGATGGTTTCCATTGGCTGGAGGGTTACAATCTGGTTTCTCTAGATGCCGATTTTGTTGAGGAGGCACTGTTTTTTATTTTAACCAATAATGTGTTTAAGTTTAGGAATCAGTGGTATTGTCAAAAGTGTGGTACTGCTATGGGTACCCCGTCTCGTGCACTTTTGCCAATTTTTATTTAGCTAGGCTAGAGGATCGGGTTGTGTTTTCCACTGATAACCCTTATTTGCAGCATATTAAATTGTTTTTTCGTTATGTGAACGACATCTTCATGGTGTGGGCTGGTACAGAGGATGAATGTATAGAATTTGTGACCTTTTTGAATAATAGCAATGATATGGGCATGTTCTTCACCCTCAATTTTGGAGGTGATAATTTTGAGTTTTTGGATGTATCTGTCCGGGTGGTGGAGACTGAGTTGGTGACTAAGGGTTATCGTAAGCCCACGGCCACCAACTCTCTCCTACACCATCACAGTTTCCACCCTGCTAATGTCAAAAAATCTGTCCCATATGGGCAGTTCATCAGATTGAGACACATAAATAGTACAAATAAGGGCTTTGATGAACAGGCGGCTCAGTTAAAAGAACGCCTCTTGAAGAGGGGCTACCCCATGAAGTTGTTAGACATTGCTGCAAAAAAGGCAGGGAGTTTTTCCCAACACACTTCATTTCGTCGTCACACAAGAAACCGTACTGAGATAGGGCATGTTTTGGAGAACAGTGGAATACACCCTAAGAGATTTGTTTTTTAGTTTAAATTTAGCCCAATGGCAGATGAGATACGGAGGGACGTTTATAAACACTGGGAAATCCTTAAAAGGGATACCTGTTTTGCTGACTATGTCGGCAAACCACTAGGGACATTTAGGAGGAGTCATACCATTAAGGATAGGCTGGTCAGTAGCCGCTTCACTGAAGTGACAAGAAGCAATTGGCTACGGGGGAACAGACCAGAAGGGAATTTTAAGTGTGGCAGTTGCTCTTTTTGTTCTTTCAATTCTCAGAAAAAAAATGTTGGATTTTGGAGGAGTACAGCATAGACATTGGCGTCCGCAGGGGGAAGCAAGGGGGGGGGCAAGTGCCCCCCCCCACTGGGGCCCTGGAAATCTGTGAACTGAGTTCTGCCTCTGCTCTGCAGCTGCTGCACTGCGCAGCGCCGCAGAGTGAGGAGTGGTATCTATCAGGAGCATGCACGCGCCCTGATGAATCACCAGGGCCGGGCGCGCACAACAGTACAAACCTCCGCCCACCTTCCGAGCGGGAAAAACATTGCGGAGCCGGAGCAAGAAGAAGAGCCCCCCGCAGTGTGCCGGCCGCTTCATCACTCCACAACCACAGGCAGCCTGAATGAATGAGCGAGAGCGACACTAACACAGTGAGTGACAGTCAGTGTCACAGACCAGTCAGTGTGACAGTACTCCCTGAGTGTTAGGTGTGGGGTGACCATGCGGTATATGAAGGGGAAATACTGCCTGGTATTATATGGACAGCAGATATGGCATCCTCTGGGCAGTACTGTCTATGGTCAATTCATCCTTCACAAGCACCCTGACTGCCACCTGCTTGGCTATCAGTGAGTGACAGTCAGTCAGTGTCACAGTGTGACTACTGAGTCACTCCCGGACCCTGAGTGTTAGGTGTGGGGTGAGTCACTGATAGCCAAGCAGCAGGCAGTGAAGTGCCATGAGAGCCAGGCCAAGCAGGTGGCAGTCACTGCTGGTGAAGAATGACCATAGACAGTACTGCCCAGAGGATGCCATCTCTGCTGTCCATATACCAGGCAGTATTGCCCCTTCAATCATATACTGCCTGCCCGCCTGGTCAGGGTGACCAGGCAGGCGGTATATGAAGGGGTAATACTGGTGGTAGGCCTGGTATTCTGCAGACCATCTGCTTGTAAGTTACATATGACAAAAGCCTGGAAGCGTTCAGGTACAGAACACAACATTTTATTTGTTGCCGACAAAATGCAATTTAACATATTGCTGAATGCTGAGACTATAACAAAGAGGTGCAAAAATAATATAGAATTAATAGACATTCAAGTGAAATAAGAAGAATTGATCTTTCCTTTTGTGGTGGCTTCCTATTTTAAAGTTTAGTCCCTGTACACAAACGGGGTTCCGTTCCACCCTCTTATATCTGCAGTTAGGCTTCATACACGTGCCCGTTTTATAATTCCATGTAGGAGGTTGCATTCTGCATGAAAGTTTTTTTTCCCCAAAGCTCGTTTTGGAAACCATTTTTTGGTTCCACTTACAGTATAGGAAAGCTTTAACGGAAATTAAGAAATATCTACTGTAGCTGTCTATCAAATAAATTATGGAAAATGATTATGGGTGTATGACTAATGTGGTGCATTGAATAATGTTACATTAAAGGCACACTATAGTCACCAGGTCCAGAACAACTACAGCTTATTATATTAGTTCCGGTGAGTATAATCAGCCCCTTCAAGCTTTTTGCAGTAAACCCTGTGTTTTCAGAGAAAATCCAGTGTTTACATTACTGCCTAGGAATACATCCACTGACCACTCCTCATATGGCAGCTAGAGGTACTTCCTAGGGCAGTGCTGCACACTGTGACTGCAGACTGGAATAAAAGTAAGATTTTATTATATATGAGGGGGCAAGGAGGGAGAGGGGAGGCAGAGGCAGCTATAGAACCAGGGATAAAACTTTGTATTCCTGGCACTTATAATATACATTTAAGCTTTTCCATCACGTTGCACAGCTTATGCGTTATTATACTTTGTGATAATGAATATGCCCCTCCCCTTCATTACATTCTCAGAAACAAGCAGAGCATGGATGTCAATAAAATTATGCCCCCCCCCTCCCTGGAAACATTTCTGCGGACGCCCATGAGCATAGAGTAAAGGACTTTATAACATGCAGGAGCACGTTTGTAGTATATTTACTGATATGCAGTTGTGGCCATTTCTATGTGGGGAAAACAATTAGATGTCTGCTTGAAAGAATCAGGGAGCATATTAATTCCGTAAAATCAGGGAAAGGTTGTCCCAGATTTATTAAACACATAAGAGAGAGATACATGGAGGTAGCTGCAAAATCTTAAAATTTGCAGGCATTGAACTTGCCTCCAGTTTACCTTCAGGGGAGGACAGGCATCAGTTATTACTGCAAAAAGAAGCCAGATGGATTCTACATTTGGATGCATTAGGTAATTTGGGACTTAATGATAGAAATGATTTGAGTATATTTCTGTGATGTTGCTAGCTAGCTATCGTTGCTTCTTGTTTTGTCAAGAATGTTGCTTGTTTTTAAATATGTGTATGTCTGGTTTTGGTTTGTCATGTGACCATGGCTGATTGCAACCAGACTAGCATAAAACACAGCAAGTATGGATACGCTGTTGTCAGTGGCCTGAGGAACCTCGGTCCTGTACGAAACGGACGTCACCGCCAACATGTGTGGGATTGACGCATACTGCCCCGCTTGCCATTTTAGATGTTTTTGTAACACAATAAATGACTGTCTATCTGAATACAACATTGGTGAGCGCCGCCCTTTGCATTTCTTTTTGTTATGAAGATATCTACAGTAAGATACACATTGGTCACAAGTAGTCACTAAGTGTCTAACCCCATTAACAAATAAAATGTTATACTCACCACTAGAGTTGAGCGAACACCTGGATGTTCGGGTTCGAGAAGTTCGGCCGAACTTAAGGAAATGTTCGGGTTCGGGATCCGAACCCGACCCGAACTTCGTCCCGAACCCGAACCCCATTGAAGTCAATGGGGACCCGAACTTTTCGGCACTAAAAAGGCTGTAAAACAGGAAAGGGCTAGAGGGCAGCAAAATGTAGTTAAATCCCCTGCAAACAAATGTGGATAGGGAAAAGAATAAAAATAAAATAAATAAAAATTAACCAATATCAATTGGAGAGAGGTCACATAGCAGAGAATCAGGCTTCATGTCAGCAGAGAATCAGTCTTTATGTCATAGCAGAGAATCAGGCTTCACGTCAGCCAAAACTGGAACAGTCCATTGTCATATATTTAGGCCCCGGCACCCAGGCAGAGGAGAGAGGTCCCATAACAGAGATTCAGGCTTCATGTCAGCAGAGAATCAGTCTTCATGTCATAGCAGAGAATCAGGCTTCATGTCACCCACCACTGGAACAGGCCACTGTCAGATATTTTTAGGCCCCGGCACCCAGGCAGAGGAGAGAGGTCCCATAGCATAGATTCAGGCTTCATGTCAGCAGAGAATCAGTCTTCATGTCATAGCAGAGAATCAGGCTTCACGTCACCCACCACTGGAACAGTCCATTGTCATATATTTAGGCCCCGGCACCCAAACAGAGGAGAGAGAGCCCATAGCATAGATTCAGGCTTCATGTCAGCAGAGAATCAGTCTTCATGTCATAGCAGAGAATCAGGCTTCACGTCAGCCAAAACTGGAACAGTCCATTGTCATATATTTAGGCCCCGGCACCCAGACAGAGGAGAGAGGTCCCATAACAGAGATTCAGGCTTCATGTCAGCAGAGAATCAGTCTTCATGTCATAGCAGAGAATCAGGCTTCACGTCAGCCAAAACTGGAACAGTCCATTGTCATATATTTAGGCCCCGGCACCCAGACAGAGGAGAGAGGTCCCATAGCAGAAATTCAGGCTTCATGTCAGCAGAGAATCAGTCTTCATGTCATAGCAGAGAATCAGCCTTCACGTCACCCAAAACTGGAACAGTCCATTGTCAGATATTTAGGCCCCGGCACCCAGACAGAGGAGAGAGGTCCCATAGCAGAGATTCAGGCTTCATGTCAGCAGAGAATCAGTCTTCATGTCAAAGCAGAGAATCAGGCTTCACGTCAGCCAAAACTGGAACAGTCCATTGTCATATATTTAGGCCCCGGCACCCAGACAGAGGAGAGAGGTCCCATAACAGAGATTCAGGCTTCATGTCAGCAGAGATTCAGGCTTCATGTCATAGCAGAGAATCATGCTTCACGTCACCCAACACTGGAACAGGCCACTGTCAGATATTTTTAGGCCCCGGCACCCAGACAGAGGAGAGGTTCATTCAACTTTGGGTTGCCCCGCAATATAATGGTAAAATGAAAATAAAAATAGGATTGAATGGAGTACAATAATATATGGTTAAGAGGAGGTAGTTAATGTCTAATCTGCACAAGGGATGGACAGGTCCTGTGGGATCCATGCCTGGTTCATTTTTATGAACGTCAGCTTGTCCACATTGGCTGTAGACAGGCGGCTGCGTTTGTCTGTAATGACGCCCCCTGCCGTGCTGAATACACGTTCAGACAAAACGCTGGCCGCCGGGCAGGCCAGCACCTCCAAGGCAAAAAAAAAGGCTAGCTCTGGCCACGTGGACAATTTGGAGACCCAGAAGTTGAATGGGGCCAAACCATCAGTCAGTACGTGGAGGGGTGTGCACACGTACTGTTCCACCATGTTAGTGAAATGTTGCCTCCTGCTAACACGTTCCGTATCAGGTGGTGGTGCAGTTAGCTGTGGCGTGGTGACAAAACTTTTCCACATCTCTGCCATGATAACCCTGCCCTCAGAGGAGCTGGCCGTGACACAGCTGCATTGGCGACCTCTTGTTCCTCCTCTGCCTTCACCTTGGGCTTCCACTTGTTCCCCTGTGACATTTGGGAATGCTCTAAGTAGCGCGTCTACCAACGTGCGCTTGTACTCGCGCATCTTCCTATCACGCTCCAGTGCATGAAGTAAGGTGGGCACATTGTCTTTGCACCGGTGATCCAGCAGGGTGGCAACCAAGTAGTCGCACACGTTAAAATGTGGGCAACTCTGCTGTCGTTGCGCAGGCACTGCAGCATGTAGTCGCTCATGTGTGCCAGGCTGCCCAGAGGTAAGGACAAGCTGTCCTCTGTGGGAGGCGTATCGTCATCGTCCTGCGTTTTCCCCCAGCCACGCACCAGTGATGGGCCCTAGCTGCGTTGGGTGCCACCCCACTGTGAACATGCTTCATCCTCATCCTCCTCCACCTCCTCCTCATCCTCTTCCTCCAGTAGTGGGCCCTGTCTGGCCACATTTGTACCTGGCCTCTGCTTTTGCAAAAAACCTCCCTCTGAGTCACTTCGAAGAGACTGGCCTGAAAGTGCTAAAAATGACCCCTCTTCCTCCTCCTCCTCCTCCTCCTCCTGTGCCACCTCCTCTTCCATCATTGCCCTAAGTGTTTTCTCAAGGAGACATAGAAGTGGTATTGTAACGCTGATAATGGCGTCATCGCCACTGGCCATGTTGGTGGAGTACTCAAAACAGCGCAACAGGCACACAGGTCTCGCATGGAGGCCCAATCATTGGTGGTGAAGTGGTGCTGTTCCGCAGTGCGACTGACCCGTGCGTGCTGCAGCTGAAACTCCACTATGGCCTGCTGCTGCTCGCACAGTCTGTCCAGCATGTGCAAGGTGGAGTTCCACCTGGTGGGCACGTCGCATATGAGGCGGTGAGCGGGAAGGCCGAAGTTACGCTGTAGCGCAGACAGGCGAGCAGCGGCAGGATGTGAACGCCGGAAGCGCACACAGACGGCCCGCACTTTATGCAGCAGCTCTGACATGTCAGGGTAGTTGTGAATGAACTTCTGCACCACCAAATTCAGCACATGCGCCAGGCAAGTGATGTGCGTCAAACCGGCTAGTCCCAGAGCTGCAACGAGATTTCGC
The DNA here is from genome assembly GCF_905171765.1 of Bufo bufo. Classification (NCBI taxonomy): domain Eukaryota; kingdom Metazoa; phylum Chordata; class Amphibia; order Anura; family Bufonidae; genus Bufo; species Bufo bufo. Next base: position 162,742,084 of record NC_053393.1, on the reverse strand, counting down.
CCATTATCGCACACCACCAGGCCGGGCTTGAGGCTCAACGGCAGCAACCACTCGTCGGTCTGTTGTTCTATACCCCGCCACAACTCCTGTGCGGTGTGGGGCCTGTCCCCCAAACATATGAGTTTCAGAATGGCCTGCTGACGTTTACCCCGGGCTGTGCTGAAGTTGGTGGTGAAGGTGTGTGGCTGACTGGATGAGCAGGTGGAAGAAGAGGAGGAGGAAGCCGGGTAGGAGGAGGAGGCAACAGGAGGCAAAGAATGTTGCCCTGCAATCCTTGGCGGAGGAAGGACGTGCGCCAAACAGCTCTTCACCTGGGGCCCAGCCGCCACTACATTTACCTAGTGTGCAGTTAGGGAGATATAGCGTCCCTGGCCGTGCTTATTGGTCCACGTATCTGTGGTTAGGTGGACCTTGCCACAGATGGCGTTGCGCAGTGCACACTTGATTTTATTGGATACTTGGTTGTGCAGGGAAGGCACGGCTCTCTTGGAGAAGTAGTGGCGGCTGGGAACAACATACTGTGGGACAGCAAGCGACATGAGCTGTTTGAAGCTGTCTGTGTCCACCAGCCTGAATGACAGCATTTCATAGGCCAGTAGTTTAGAAATGCTGGCATTCAGGGCCAGTGATCGATGGTGGCTAGGTGGGAATTTACGCTTTCTCTCAAATGTTTGTGAGATGGAGAGCTGAACGCTGCCGTGTGACATGGTTGAGATGCTTGGTGACGCAGGTGGTGGTGTTGGTGGTACATCCCCTGTTTGCTGGGCGGCAGGTGCCAACGTTTCTCCAGAGGCGGAGGAAGAGGCCGAGGTGGCAGCAGCAGAAGAGGTAGCAGGGGGAGCCTGAGTGAGTTTCTTGTTTTTAAGGTATTTACTCCACGGCAGTTCATGCTTTGCATGCAGGTGCCTGGTCATGCAGGTTGTGCTAAGGTTCAGAACGTTAATGCCTCGCTTCAGGCTCTGATGGCACAGCGTGCAAACCACTCGGGTCTTGTCGTCAGCACATTGTTTGAAGAAGTGCCATGCCAGGGAACTCCTTGAAGCTGCCTTTGGGGTGCTCTGTCCCAGATGGCGGCGGTCAGTAGCAGGCGGAGTCTCTTGGCGGCGGGTGTTCTGCTTTTGCCCACTGCTCCCTCTTTTGCTACGCTGTTGGCTCGGTCTCACCACTGCCTCTTCCTCCGAACTGTGAAAGTCAGTGGCACGACCTTCATTCCATGTGGGGTCTAGGACCTCATCGTCCCCTGCATAGTCTTCCACCCAGTCTTCCTCCCTGTCCTCCTGTTCAGTCTGCACACTGCAGAAAGACGCAGCAGTTGGCACCTGTGTTTCGTCATCATCAGAGACGTGCTGAGGTGGTATTCCCATGTCCTCATCATCAGGAAACATAAGTGGTTGTGCGTCAGTGCATTTTATGTCTTCCACGGCTGGGGAAGGGCTAGGTGGATGCCCTTGGGAAACCCTGCCAGCAGAGTCTTCAAACAGCATAAGAGACTGCTGCATAACTTTAGGCTCAGACAGTTTCCCTGATATGCATGGGGGTGATGTGACAGACTGATGGGCTTGGTTTTCAGGCGCCATCTGCACGCTTTCTGCAGAAGACTGGATGGGAGATAATGTGAACGTGCTGGATCCACTGTCGGCCACCCAATTGACTAATGCCTGTACCTGCTCAGGCCTTACCATCCTTAGAACGGCATTGGGCTCCACCAAATATCGCTGTAAATTCTGGCGGCTACTGGGACCTGAGGTAGTTGGTTCACTACGACATGTGGCTGTGGCATAACGGCCACGTCCTCTCCCAGCACCAGAGGGTCCACTAACACCACCACGACCATGTCCGGGTCCGCTTCCCTTACTAGATGTTTTCCTCATTGTTACTGTTCACCACAATAAGAAAAAAATTAATTGGCCCAATGTATTGAATTCAAATTCAGGCCTTTTTTTTACAGACACCTAACACTATCTGGCTATCTATTTAAGTACCGTATTTCACTAATACAGGCACAGCAGTAACGACAGATTTAGCTGAATATAAATTGTAGGCCTAGTATTTAGGCCTTGAATGACAGGTATACGTTTACAGACAGAATTAAACTTGGAAATGCACGGTAGCGTGTGAAGTTATTGAGAATGACCCTATCCGCACCTTCAATCTAATATACCCTTTTATGGATAGATTTAAAGTAGGCCTGATACAGTAGAAACCACTGATTTAGGGAATTGCTAAGTTGGGAATTGTATTTCAACCCAGAACAAAAACTGTGCTTTGGCGGACACTAAATGAATTGACCAGCCTCAGCAATAAACACAGATTTAGCTGAATATAAATTTTAGGCCTATTATTTAGGCGCTGGGTGACAGGTATACGTTTACGGACAGAATTAAACTTGGAAATGCACGGTAGCGTGTGAAGTTATTGAGGATGACACTATCCGCACCTTAAATCTATTATACCCTTTTATGGATCGATCTAAACTTGGCCTGATACAGCAGAAACCACTGATTTAGGGAATTGCTAACTTGGGAATTGTATTTCAACCCAGAACAAAAATATATCCTTTGCCAGACAGCAGACAGTATTACAATTGGCTAGCCACAGCTGAAACACCGGATTTAGGGTTCTGCTATTTTGGCAATTGTATTTCACCCCTCAATAAAATAGCAAGCACAGCCAAGCCCCTGATGTAGGATATAGCAAAAAAATAACCACACTATTGATGGTTAAATGGACTTGGTGGCAGCTTGTGCTGGCGCACCACAAGACACAAAATGGCCGCCGATCACCCAAGAAAAAAGTGACCTAAAAACGCTCTGGGCAGCCTAAAAACAGTGAGCAATTAAATAGCAGCAGTTCAATGATCCACAGCTGTAGATCGATCACTGAATTAAGTGTTTTTGCTGAGTTAATCACTGCCTAATCTCGCCCTAACAGCAGCTGCAACCTCTCCCTACACTGATCAGAGTAGAGTGACGTGCAGCACTACGTGACTCCAGCTTAAATAGAGGCTGGATCACATGCTGCACTGGCCAATCACAGCCATGCCAATAGTAGGCATGGCTGTGATGGCCTCTTGGGGCAAGTAGTATGACGCTTGTTGATTGGCTGCTTTGCAGCCTTTCAAAAAGCGCCAAGAAATCGACGAACACCGAACCCGGACTTTTACGAAAATGTTCGGGTTCGGGTCCGTGTCACGAACACCCCAAAATTCGGTACGAACCCGAACTATACAGTTCGGGTTCGCTCATCCCTAGTCATCACCTGACTTTCTCTATATCATGTGGAACATTACATGACATCGCTAATTTGATGGGACACGTGGTGAGTGCCTGTTTTTATTTTGTATACTTGTAACGAATTTGTGGATGATAGGGTGAATCTAAAAAAAGTGTACCTTAACCACAGACCGGATACGGGAGAGCCACAATATACTTTTTGAGTAATTCAACTTTACCACCATACAGTTTAATAATCTGCTGACACAATGTTTGCAGCTTTGGATAAAACATCCAGGGCCCAACCCTTTATTAGGGATTTTCATTAATGGAGTATGTTCTAGTTCCTCTCCTCTTTGCAGTGTGTATCTCTTTCATGAACAGGGCCCAAGACACATTCTCATGTGATATATATCTGCTTCATAATAGAAAACAGCTACTACAAATAGATTGATAACTCTGCCCAAGAGAGCTTAATTTTATCTGCTTTCCAATTCAGAGTAAATGATAGCACTCTGGCTGCCTACAGTCATCACTAGGGAGACTTAATGCATACACATTTATATAACTAAAAATGCCCTCCACCCTCAACCTGTCAGAAAAAACTATTTTATTGTTTGTTTGCAGGACTGTATTGTGAAAAACAGGACAGTTGGCAAGTACAGTACAGACCAAAAGTTTGGACACACCTTCTCATTCAAAGAGCTTTCTTTATTTTCATGACTATGAAAATTGTAGATTCACACTGAAGGCATCAAAACTATGAATTAACACATGTGGAATTATATACATAACAAACAAGTGTGAAACAACTGAAAATATGTCATATTCTAGGTTCTTCAAAGTAGCCACCTTTTGCTTTGATTACTGCTTTGCACACTCTTGGCATTCTCTTGATGAGCTTCAAGAGGTAGTCCCCGGAAATGGTTTTCACTTCACAGGTGTTCCCTGTCAGGTTTAATAAGTGGGATTTCTTGCCTTATAAATGGGGTTGGGACCATCACTGGCGTTGAGAAGAAGTCAGGTGGATACACAGCTGATAGTCCTACTGAATAGACTGTTAGAATTTGTATTATGGCAAGAAAAAAGCAGCTAAGTAAAGAAAAACGAGTGGCCATCATTACTTTAAGAAATGAAGGTCAGCCGAAAAATTGGGAAAACTTTGAAAGTAAGGGCTATTTGACCATGAAGGAGAGTGATGGGGTGCTACGCCAGATGACCTGGCCTCCACAGTCACCGGACCTGAACCCAATCGAGATGGTTTGGGGTGAGCTGGACCGCAGAGTGAAGGCAAAAAAGCATCTCTGGGAACTCCTTCAAGACTGTTGGAAGACCATTTCAGGGGACTACCTCTTGAAGCTCATCAAGAGAATGCCAAGAGTGTGCAAAGCAGTAATCAAAGCAAAAGGTGGCTACTTTGAAGAACTTAGAATATGACATTTTCAGTTGTTCCACATGTGTTAATTCATAGTTTTGATGCCTTCATAGTCATGAAAATAAAAAAAACTCTTTGAATGAGAAGGTGTGTCCAAACTTTTGGTCTGTACTGTATGTACAAGGCTTCTTTTAGAGATAAGCAAACCTTTTGAGATTTGGATCATTTCAGGTTCAACAGATCTTTCAAGAAGTTCAGTTCAGACCTGAATTGATTTTACCTGAATCAAAGTTGCTCCATTATAACACCTTCTAGTCTTGTGGGACAGGTTTTTTAGGAAAGGATGTTGGGGGTCATCTACTATCATATATACACCAGTTTTCTGGTGCTGCAATCTGCGGCTTTTCCCTGTTCACAGCGGTCTAAAAAAGGGGGCGTGGTGTGGGTGGGGAAAGGAACGAGTCGGCAGGCCCATCATATTTATCACGCCTGTTTTATGCATAGAAAATGGTCTAAATTTAAGCCAATGTAACTTTGGCAGAACCACTGCCAGCACAAGGGGTTATTAAGACTGGTCTTAATAAATGACCCCCGTTATCTCTTTTCATAAATTTTTGATGAATTTTTCCCTAACCTTTTTCATATTACAAAACTTCCAAAAATTATCCCTTATAGGCGGCAGATGGTGTCTAAACCGATGGTGTTATGGGGAAAAAAAGTGGATTGGTGGGGGACCGGGCATCCCAAAATTTATGTCTTCCCATATGACATGTACAAGTTGTATTTGTCAGAAGAAAGAGTGGCTTGCTGGGGTAAATCCTCCAAAAATGATGCGTTAAAGTGCATCTGTGAGCAGTTTTGCACGTATGAAATTGAAAAGGAGCCTCTAGGAGCAACAGGGGCATTACCTTTACACCTAGAGGCTCAGCATTCTCTGCAACTGCCGCGCACTGTGCATTTTGATTGACATGGCTAGACAGTGGAAACGTGATAACACCTGGCCCTGACTTCTACTAAAGTCAATCAAAGTGCCAAGGGAGCAGGAGTTGCAGAGAGATCAAAGTCTCTAGGAGTAGACAACACCCCCATTGCTCTTAGAGGCTCATTTGCAGATATTAAAATCTGTTTTCTCAGCAATGTGGGCCTATATGAACATGAGACCAAGCACATATGCAATACGTCAGCCAGTTTCATAGGTACAAATCTGCTGACAGATGCCCTTTAATGGGGACAGAATGCTTGCCCGTATTTATACATGCACAAGTGATAATTGTCAGAACAAAAGGTGGCTTGTTCTGAACAAGCCTAGAAAAATTCTACCTTTTAATTGGGAGCAGCCAGAGTACAGTGTGGAAAGGGTATGGTAATAGTGGCATGTGTACACTACAGTAGTGGCAGTAGTGGCAACATATCATGGAACATACAAGGCTGTAGATCGGCTATTTATGGGTAGTAGTAGTGGTGAATGTATAGCATCAATAGTGGTGGCAGTAGGGGATTAGCAGCGATGAGTAGCAGTTGCAGGGGTTGCGACAGGAACAGCCATATGGTACATGTTGGCAGACAGACAGCATCAGTGGCATAATGGCAGCAGTGGCATAATGGCAACAGCTGTAAGGAACATGATGGCAGACAGCAACAGTGGCAAGATGTGGCACCGTCAGCAAGGCCAGAACTATTCAATGACCACAGCAGGAGGATACATGACTGGTTTATTTGTACAAAAGTGCTATTTTGGACACTAGTGGAGAACAACTTGGTCTGTTGGGGTGTCACCACGCACCCTGATGCTCTGAAAACCCTCTCCAAGATGACACTGAAGGCTGGACAAGCAAAAACTGATAGAGCACACTGTGCCAGTTTGGGCCACTGTTTCTCCCCCAGAAGTTTATTGGTCCAGGGAACAGGGTATGAACAGGGGAAAGGGCAGAGTCTGAACCTGGATGTTAAGGCGGTAGGTCTCTAGTTGCTGATTTGCCTCAGCCTGTTGTGGCATGTGGAAAAATTGTTCCATCATGTTGAGGAGACTGAAATGACTGCAGCTCCTGCGGCTTCTGCTGCTTATGAAGCTGTGAAGGGTGGAGTGGGGCCTCCTTTCAGACATGCGGACCGCATGCTCCCTGAAAGCTGCGGCAAGCTGCATACACAATTTTTCCTGGTAATAACATCATTTGGCCTCCCTTTCAGAAGGAGGAAGACATTCCCCCATTTTGATTTAATAGTCAGGGTCTAAATGCATGGCTATCCAGTAATCTTTAGACTGCTTCATGTAAACAATACACTTGTCAGTGGGTAAGTAAGCAAGCATACAGCTTGCCATTCTGGTCAGCGCGCCCGAGGAGCCTGTTCTTTCCATCTCGGACACCCACTGAGATGACTGAACGTTGTGACTATTGTCATCATCATCCTCATGCTCCTTCCACTTTAAATCCTCTTCTGCTAGTGGAAGCTCCTCATTCTCATTCTCCTTCTCCATTGGACTTTCTACTTGTGAATCCCCAACAACTACAGGGAGGCCATTTCTGATGAGCTGCCACTCAGGGTCGGCGTCAGCATCCGGCAAAGAGGCCCACTGTTCCTTAGGGGGGCAACTCGTTTCCGCGGTCCCAAACATTTTCACACACTTTACTGCTGCTGCACTGCTGCCATCTCACAGGATCTCCAGGCCTGCGAGACAGATCGGAGGAGGACTGGACGACAGTGGTCACGGATCACAGCAGGGGCGGAGCGGAGGCGAAGCTTATCAGCAGCGCAGCTGCAGAAGACAGCACAGCATAGCAGCCAAGTCAAAGAAGAAACCAGGAGTTTAGACAGGTGCCAGTAACATGAGTTGGAGGCCGCGGGGCTACTGACTAATGCATGGTGTGGTGTTTTTGGGGAGGGATCCGCCCAGCCTCCACTCCACTAATGCACAGCAAGCAGTAAAGCAAATATTTCTAAAGGCTCAGTCAGCATGTCCACTTGTCCAGCCTCAGTCAGCAGCGAGTGAGTCTGTCATTACTGATAAGTTATCAGTAATGACAGACTCACTCACTGCTGACTGAGGCTGGATATGCTGACTGAGCCTTTAGGAATATTTGCTTTACTGCTTGCTTTGCATTTATTTTTCTCATCCATATACATGTATCATATGTACATAGTATGTGGAAGCCTGAGGCATACTGGAGGGGGGGTGTGTCTAAGGAATTCCCCCACAAAGAGGTTTGTTGCTCATTATTCTCCTATTAGTGGAGGCTAGGGGGATCCCTCCCCAAAAACACACCATATAGCATTAGTATGTGGTATTTGGTAGCACACACACACCATGCAAACTCCTGTATGAGTCTGGTCTGGGGTCCTAATAAGTTATATTTATCTGGTGTGGGGTCCAAATAATTTATCTATATATGGTCTGGGGGTCTGAATTTAGAAGACTGCGGTAAGAGTTCATTTAGTGGTTCGGGTCTAAGTTCCAAATTTAGGAGTCTAGTCTGGGGCTCTGATTTTATTTAGGATTTAGTCTGGGGCCTAAACTAATCTAGGGGTCTAATCTGGGTTCTGAATGTAAGGGTCTGAATTTAGGGGTCTAATTTGGTGTTTCATTTATTAAGGTAGTCTGCAGCCAGAATTTATTTTCTGTGTTGTGTGTTGTGCAAAATGCCAGAAGGGGGCCCACTGAGGCTTTATCGCCCAAGGGCCCACCTGGAGCCGGCCCTGCTGCCACTGCCTGACAACACACGCTTCCTGCTGACGTGGTCTGGTGCATGACAAAATCATTCATGGCTTTACACATGGCAAAGCCTGACTTTAAGCATGTGATAATAGAGAGGGGGAGTGGAAGCGACTGCTGCCCTGCTACTGTTAGGAAAAGAAGGATGTCAGTGGAAGAAGCGGATAAACTGATAATACAGCAGACATTTTTTACATTCTTTTTGGCAAAGCTGCACAACTGAGCCACCATTACCACATTTAAGTGGTATGTCAGCAACTGCCCTGCTAGCAACTTGGTCAAGTGGGAGTTCAGATTGTAGACAAGCTAATTGCTGTTTGATAATAGTTTTCTCAAGGAACCCACACATGCCATTATGGATGTCTCCAGATAGAGCAGAGGACAAGAACTAATCTGAGCAAGAAAAGAAGGAATCTGAGCAGGAAAAGAAGCAGCTGATGATGATGACAAGGACATTGCAGGCTGGCTGCCACAAAGAAGACTTTGTTTTGTCTAACCGATAACCAGACTCATAAATCTGTAAAATAAAAAAATATAAAATATTCATCTCACCTATCCCCCACCACTCTTTTCCATTGATTCTCGGATCTTCCACCAGTCCTTTTTTCCTGGTCCCTCTTGACAAGCAGGAAATATAAACTCTGCATTAACTAACTGCAGCAGGTTACCACTGTGACTAGTGATTGGCTGAGCATGTATTTCCTGTGTGCCCAGAGGGAACAGAGACATGCAGGGGACCCAGGAATTGTCCTGATAGGAGTAGTAGGATATTAGTATACTATGACTTTTTATATCATTCTGAGCCTATGTAAAATATATAAATTGGTGAGACAATCCATTTAACAATTGATCTCTGTCCCTCTATCCTGTTTGTATGTATGAACAAGAATTTTTTTTTTTGCTAAACTGCTTAGCCACTTTATACTGTAGGTCCAAATTGCATCCTAAGCGTCTTTAGCAGTGACTGCTCCAGTACATACAATGCATTACTAAGAACAAATGAAGTCATTATAAGTGTCTAATATTGATTTAGCATACCACGATCATTCTTATTTGACAGTAAGCAGGAAATATTTCAGCACCATTTTATGTGGGTGCATTGAACAAAAATATATCCATATGCATTATGCTTTGTACTTTTGACCTTTATCCACATGCTCTTAAGTGAATAAGAAGAAAAAAATATTGCAAAAAATATTTATTTTTGCACTTTAGCAAAGCTATTTCAGATTTGCTTTTGTAACTTTGACTAAATGTAACACGTTAGTCTTTTAATTGCTCTAAGCAATATTAATAATGCATTGTTATTGTACTGTATCTCATGCTTACTGAAAATGGAAAAAGATAAAAACTGGACCTAATTAGTAACTATTTTAATATTATGATTACTAAGTGTATTATAAGAGCAATTTCTAAGATAGATGGGCAGGAAATAGGGGTCAATTTGCCCATATAATTTCATCTTTGTCTCATATGATGTTTTCTGAGCTGTAAACAAATGTAGTCTTAGACAAAGCGATCCTCATTAAAGTTTTTGAAACATTATTGCCTTCATTTAAGGGGACCCATCTGCTATTCTGATATACCTGTTTTAGTAAATGTTTGTGTTCCCTATGAAATAACAGTTCCCTGGAACATCTTTTTACAAAAGTGTGCATTATGCCTTGTTATTCCTTCTAAATGTAAAAAAAAAAAAATATGCTACATTCTCCTTGTCAAAGGGATGTCTCGTACAAGACAAGACACTAGAAACTAAGATTGGATAGTGTGGGAGTGTTCAGAGACACACCCAACTGGGAGCAGTTGTCTATTTATTCCTAAATATCTAGAAGTAATAACAGAGGCACAGCAAAAACATAATTCTAAGAAAAGATGCTCAGGACTGTTAATTTATGGCAAATACACATATTTATTTATTCAAACAGACATCTCAGGAAAGCTCATAGGTCCTCTTGAAGAAACAAAGTTACAGTCCTGTTAAAACCATCTTTAGCAACAGTAATTGCAACTAAATTCTTTATATTATTTAACATCTGCCATTTACATAACAATTTAATTACTTAGCCCATAAATGAAGACATCAGCACTATAAATGGCACATGGTAGGTAGTGATGTCGCGAACATAAAATTTTCAGTTCGCGAACAGCGAACGAGAACTTCCGCAAATGTTCGCGAACTGGCGAACCGGGCGAACCGCCATAGACTTCAATAGACAGGCGAATTTTAAAACCCACAGGGACTCTTTCTGGCCACAATAGTGATGAGAAAGTTGTTTCAAGGGGTCTAACACCTGGACTGTGGCATGCCGGAGGGGGATCTATGGCAAAACTCCCATGGAAAATTACGTAGTGGACGCAGAGTCGGGTTTTAATCCATAAAGGGCATAAATCAACTAACATTCCTAAATTGTTTGGAATAACGTGCTTTAAAACATCCAGTGTGTGTATACGATCAGGTATGATGTTGTATCGATCAGGTAGTGTAAGGGTTACGCCCGCATCACAGACATTGACAGACCAAACTCCCCTTTTAATGCACCGCAAACAGTTCATTTGCACAACCGCAAACTCCCCATTTGCACAAGGTTGGATACCAAGCTAGCCACGTCCCGGTGATGTCATTGAAGGTTTCTTCCTCCACCCAGCCACGTACAACACCAAGGGTCCCCGAAAGGTCAATTGAATTGATTTTTCGAACGGGGAGATGGTTAAAAAAACGCTGGCTCCCTCCCCTTTGTTTTTATCCACGGTGACTGCGTCTGCGCCGTGCAATTTACTGTCACACCCGATATGAGTGGTATTTTCTGTAGTACTATTCTCATCAGTTTAATCCCTCTAACGTCCCCAATCTGGGTGCCATTTATTGAATAGATTTTTCGAACGGGGAGATGGTATCAGTGGTTGGCACTGGCAGTGGGCACACTACAGTCAGTAGAAGCGGGCCTGACACACACTGGCAGCAGGCAAGCAACTGAAATTACACTAAAGTGTAAAAATTAAATGCCTTATTTATCGGCAAGCTACTGTGCCACCCGGTATGAGTGGTTGGCACTGGCAGTGGGCACACTACAGTCAGTGGAAGAGGGCCTGACACACACTGGCAGCAGGCAAGCAACTGAATTTAGACTACTGTCTAAAAATTAAATGCCTTATTTATCGGCAAGCTACTGTGCCACCCGGTATCAGTGGTTGGCACTGGCAGTGGGCACACTACAGTCAGTGGAAGCGGGCCTGACACACACTGGCAGCAGGCAAGCAACTGAATTTAGACTACTGTCTAAAAATTAAATGCCTTATTTATCGGCAAGCTACTGTGCCACCCGGTATCAGTGGTTAACACTGGCAGTGGGCACACTACAGTCAGTTGAAGTCGGCCTGACACACACTAGCAGCAGGCAAACAGCTGAAATTACACTAAAGTGTAAAAATTAAATGCCTTTTTTATGCAAAGTCCTGTGCCAGCCGGTATGAGTGGTGGGCACTGGCAGTGGGCACACTACAGTCAGTGGAAGTCAGCCTGACACACACTGGCAGGCAACTAACCTTAGATTAAAGTGTAAAAATTAAGTGCCTATTTTTTAAGCAAAGTCCTGTGCCACTCGGTATGACAGGGGTGGGCACTGGCAGTGGGCACACTACAGTCAGTTGAAGTCGGCCTGACACACACTAGCAGCAGGCAAGCAGCTGAAATTACATTAAAGTGTAAAAATTAAATGCCTTTTTTAAGCAAAGTCCTGTGCCAGCCGGTATGAGTGGTGGGCACTGGCAGTGGGCACACTACAGTCAGTGGAAGTCAGCCTGACACACACTGGCAGGCAACTAACCTTAGATTAAAGTGTAAAAATTAAGTGCCTATTTTTTAAGCAAAGTCCTGTGCCACTCGGTATGACAGGGGTGGGCACTGGCAGTGGGCACACTACAGTCAGTGGAAGTCAGCCTGACACACACTGGCAGGCAACTAACCTTAGATTAAAGTGTAAAAATTAAGTGCCTATTTTTTAAGCAAAGTCCTGTGCCACTCGGTATGACAGGGGTGGGCACTGGCAGTGGGCACACTACAGTCAGTTGAAGTCGGCCTGACACACACTAGCAGCAGGCAAGCAGCTGAAATTACATTAAAGTGTAAAAATTAAATGCCTTTTTTAAGCAAAGTCCTGTGCCAGCCGGTATGAGTGGTGGGCACTGGCAGTGGGCACACTACAGTCAGTGGAAGTCAGCCTGACACACACTGGCAGGCAACTAACCTTAGATTAAAGTGTAAAAATTAAGTGCCTATTTTTTAAGCAAAGTCCTGTGCCACTCGGGATGACAGGGGTGGGCACTGGCAGTGGGCACACTACAGTCAGTTGAAGTCGGCCTGACACACACTGGCAGGCAACTAACCTTAGATTAAAGTGTAAAAATGAAGTGCCTTTTTTTTAAGCAAAGTCCTGTGCCACACGGGATGACAGGGGTGGGCACTGGCAGTGGGCACACTACAGTCAGTTGAAGTCGGCCTGACACACACTAGCAGCAGGCAAGCAGCTGAAATTACACTAAAGTGTAAAAATTAAATGCCTTTTTTATGCAAAGTCCTGTGCCAGCCGGTATGAGTGGTGGGCACTGGCAGTGGGCACACTACAGTCAGTGGAAGTCAGCCTGACACACACTGGCAGGCAACTAACCTTAGATTAAAGTGTAAAAATTAAGTGCCTATTTTTTAAGCAAAGTCCTGTGCCACTCGGTATGACAGGGGTGGGCACTGGCAGTGGGCACACTACAGTCAGTTGAAGTCGGCCTGACACACACTAGCAGCAGGCAAGCAGCTGAAATTACATTAAAGTGTAAAAATTAAATGCCTTTTTTAAGCAAAGTCCTGTGCCAGCCGGTATGAGTGGTGGGCACTGGCAGTGGGCACACTACAGTCAGTGGAAGTCAGCCTGACACACACTGGCAGGCAACTAACCTTAGATTAAAGTGTAAAAATTAAGTGCCTATTTTTTAAGCAAAGTCCTGTGCCACTCGGGATGACAGGGGTGGGCACTGGCAGTGGGCACACTACAGTCAGTTGAAGTCGGCCTGACACACACTGGCAGGCAACTAACCTTAGATTAAAGTGTAAAAATGAAGTGCCTTTTTTTAAGCAAAGTCCTGTGCCACACGGGATGACAGGGGTGGGCACTGGCAGTGGGCACACTACAGTCAGTTGAAGTCGGCCTGACACACACTAGCAGCAGGCAAGCAGCTGAAATTACACTAAAGTGTAAAAATTAAATGCCTTTTTTATGCAAAGTCCTGTGCCAGCCGGTATGAGTGGTGGGCACTGGCAGTGGGCACACTACAGTCAGTGGAAGTCAGCCTGACACACACTGGCAGGCAACTAACCTTAGATTAAAGTGTAAAAATTAAGTGCCTATTTTTTAAGCAAAGTCCTGTGCCACTCGGGATGACAGGGGTGGGCACTGGCAGTGGGCACACTACAGTCAGTTGAAGTCGGCCTGACACACACTGGCAGGCAACTAACCTTAGATTAAAGTGTAAAAATGAAGTGCCTTTTTTTTAAGCAAAGTCCTGTGCCACACGGGATGACAGGGGTGGGCACTGGCAGTGGGCACACTACAGTCAGTTGAAGTCGGCCTGACACACACTAGCAGCAGGCAAGCAGCTGAAATTACACTAAAGTGTAAAAATTAAATGCCTTTTTTATGCAAAGTCCTGTGCCAGCCGGTATGAGTGGTGGGCACTGGCAGTGGGCACACTACAGTCAGTGGAAGTCAGCCTGACACACACTGGCAGGCAACTAACCTTAGATTAAAGTGTAAAAATTAAGTGCCTTTTTTTTAAGCAAAGTCCTGTGCCACACGGGATGACAGGGGTGGGCACTGGCAGTGGGCACACTACAGTCAGTTGAAGTCGGCCTGACACACACTAGCAGCAGGCAAGCAGCTGAAATTACACTAAAGTGTAAAAATTAAATGCCTTTTTTATGCAAAGTCCTGTGCCAGCCGGTATGAGTGGTGGGCACTGGCAGTGGGCACACTACAGTCAGTGGAAGTCAGCCTGACACACACTGGCAGGCAACTAACCTTAGATTAAAGTGTAAAAATTAAGTGCCTTTTTTTAAGCAAAGTCCTGTGCCACACGGAATGACAGGGGTGAGCACTGGCAGTGGGCACACTACAGTCTGTGGGCCTGCAGCTCCTCACACACAGGCAGGCCAGGCAACTGCAATATGTATATAAAGGAAAAAAAAAAAGCAGACTAATGTTGCAGCCCTAAAAAGGGCTTTTTGGGGTGCTGTCAGGACGCTGTCCTTACAGCAGAGATCAGATGAGTCTTTCAGGACTGGAGTGGACACTGAATTCACTAGCCTAGCTATCGATTTCCCAATTAAATCAGCAGCAGTTACAGTCTCCCTCCTCTCACTAAGACTGCAGCTTCAGAATGAATCTAAAATGGATGCTGTGCAGGAGGTGGGAGGGTCTGGGAGGGAGGGTATGCTGCTGATTGGCTGGAATGTGTCTGCTGACTGTGAGGTACAGGGTCAAAGTTTGCTCAATGATGATGTATAGGGGGCGGACCGAACATCGCATGTGTTCGCCCGGCAGAGGCGAACGCGAACAAGCTATGTTCGCCGGGAACTGTTCGCCGTCGGATAGTTCGGGCCATCTCTAATGGTAGGTGAGGGACTTTTAATACTTTTTGTACTGAGGTCCAGTAGCATTAGAGGGGATATCCTAGAACTAATATAAACATGAAAATCAGATATAATATAGGATATGAAAATATCTAACAAGGATAGAGCCAAGTATTGGATAGACAGTGGTGGGCACTCTATATCTGAAAACTACTGGACAGCAAATAAAACGAATGACTAATGGACAGTAAATAAAACTATTTATTTAAAATTGTATAAAAATAGGTAATACGTAGATAAGAAATTGATAAAATTTACTGATATATCCTCTAAAAAATTGCAGCATAAACATTTTAAAATATGGTCTTGACATATGATGACATATGTAATTCACTCTCATATGTCCCTCTGTATCAATCCTCAACTGGGCTATATTGTAACCTCAATCCAAGTTCAGAGGTCCCCCTATTGATATGATATTGACACAAAAAAAGCTTAAAAAAAAAAACTGAAAAAAACAAAGTCCACCTAAATAACGCTTGGAGAAGAAAAGGGTAAAATCAAGGTAGTCTTCCAGAGTAACAGATCTCCTGGCACCCCGACTGGGTACCTCCGTTGATGAGTGCTCCTAGTGCTTCCCGAGGACTCCAAGCACTCCACTCGACACTGTAACCACCACAGGAACCAGGAACAAGAACATCTCCTACAAGAGCTAGGGGTTATAGCCAGAGGAGTATATAGCATATAGCATTCCCCAGTGTCGCTCAGTTACCCAAACACCAGCCTCAACATTATGAAGGGTAAAACAGGAACTCTTTAATAAACACACAAGCATTGACTTATATACACATTTTCCAACAAGAGTACCATCCCTGTGGACCTAGTTGGGAACTGAGGACATAACATAGCAGCCAATCCTTTACAGTTTAAACACAAAACTATACATTCAACAAACACAATGGCATTGTCTGTGACGCAATTAACAAACACAATGGCATTGCCTGTGACCCACTCAATAACAGAATAGGTATTGTCTTTGACACAATCAACAAAATACAATTACCAAAACACAATGGGCTCTGCCTGTGATACAATTTCCAAACATAATGGGCTAACTTAATCACTCACAGGCAGAAAACACACATTTTTCCCCAAAACATAGAAACCACCTCAAAACCCCACATAATTTATACATCGATGGATAGCTCTGATCTGGGTGAACAACATATCCAAAAATCACCCAGATCCGAGCAGGGGTTCCCGAATTCCATGGACGTCACATTTGGCCGACCGCAAGCATGGCTTTCCTGCCCAAAACAGTTCCACAGATTTAGGCTGTCCGGTCTGTCTTCTCCTTCAAAGTTAGTATATGGGCCATAATCCTGAGGCAAGAGGCAGGCAAACAGGCCCCTCCAAAACCCAGTGGCGAGGTTAGTTTCACCACTCATCTCCCCCTCCCAGTGGATTTTCTCCCACTGCGCCCCCTTAGTCCATGGGTCGGCATACCCGCCTAGACCCTGACGGGTTGGCTACAGGATGACCGGGAAACGCAAAGGTTAAAGTTCCATCTCTGTTTGGTGCGATAAACCGTCTGCATTTCCATTCTGTTTGCCGGGCCTGTACTGCATAGTGAAGTTGTACGGTTGTAGGGCCAGGCTCCAGCGGAATAGTCTAGGATTGTCTCCGGCTACTCGATTCAACCATACTAGGGGGTTATGGTCAGTCATTAAAGTAAATAGGCGGCCATACAGGTAGGGTTGGAGCTTCTTGAGGGCCCACACCAAGGCTAAGCATTCTTTCTCCACGGTGGCGTAACTGACTTCCCGGGGTAGTAGCTTGCGGCTAAGGTACGCCACCGGGTGCTCCATCCCATCATTCCCCATGTGACTTAGTACGGCTCCCAGCCCAAACATAGAGGCATCTGTGTGTACAAGAAACAGTTTGTTATAGTCTGGGGCAGCCAACACAGGTGCCTTGCTGAGGGCGGCCTTTCGTTTTTGAAATGCTTCTGCACACTCCGGAGACCAAACTACTTGCTTTGAAAGGGCTTTCTTGGTTAGGTCAGTGAGGGGTTTGGCCAGGGCACTATACTCGGGGACAAATTTCCGGTAATACCCTGCCGTCCCTAGAAACGCAAGCACTTTGGTTTTGGTGCGCAGTTGGAGCCAGTTGGCAATAGCTTCTACTTTGGCGGGTTCAGGCCCTGTTTGCCGGAACCCACCCGATGCCCGAGGTACTGAACCTCTGCCATTCCTATATGGCATTTGTCGGGCTTAAGCGTAAGCCTTGCTGCCTGAATTCTCTCGAGTACCCTGGAGACATGTTCGAGGTGAGACTCCCAGTTGCCACTATAGATGGCTATGTCATCCAGATAGGCACATGTGAAGTCCAGAAATCCCTCTAGGAGTCGGTCAGCCATCCACTGAAAGGTAGCCGGGGCATTCTTCACCTTGAACTGGTACAGCCCAAATGGGGTGACGAATGCCGAGTCTTGCCGACTTGGCGATGGCAGCGGGCTCCAGAGGGATCTGCCAATATCCCTTACATAAATTCAGGGTAGTGAGATAATTCCCCCCAGCCATTCTATCCAAGAGTTCATCTATTCTGGGCATCGAGTAGGCATCCCTTATGGATTGGTCATTGAGCTTCCGGTAGTGGACACAGAAGCGAGTCGTGCCGTCTCGCTTTGGTATCAGTATCACCGGGGAGGCCCAAGGACTCTGGGAGGGTTCTATAACCACTAGTTGGAGCATCTCCTGTAGCTCGGAGCGCATATTGTTTCTAACGGCCGCAGGAATACGGTAGGGCTGCTTCCTTAGTGGAGTCTCTCCCTGGGTCTCCACGCGGTGGACAGCAGCGGAGGTGTACCCAGGTAAGACAGAAAACATGGCCCGGTATTCCTGAAGCAGCTGAGAGGCCTCGCCCTTTTTCCGGACGGTTAATGTCTCGCCCAGCTGTACCTGATCTATGGAGTTGGGGCTGGGGGCTAGTAAGTCTGGTAAGGGCAGCCCCTCGCTGTCCTCACAGGCAGGGGTGCATTAGGCTGCCACATCGCCTGTCCATTCAAAATAAGGTTTCAGCATCTTCACATGAAAGGCTCTTCTGATCCTTTCATCTGAACACTTGCTGACCATGTAGGTTGTGTCACAGATTTTCTCCACAACCTTAAAAGGTCCCTGCCATGCGGCCTGAAGTTTGTTATTTTTAGAGGGCTTCAGAGCCAGCACTCGCTGCCCTATTGCCAAAACTCTATCTCGAGCCCCTCTATCATACCATCGCTTCTGGCTGCTCCGGGCCGCTTGCAGGTGCACCCGGACTGATTCCGTGAGCACCTGCAAGCGGTCCCGGAACTTCAGAATGTACCCCACAACAGGGACTCCCTCCTTTCCTGTATTGACCTCCCAGTGCTCTCGAATAAGGTCTAAGGGTCCCCAGACTTTTCTCCCATAGAGCGGTTCGAAGGGGGAGAACCCTGTAGAGGCCTGAGGCACCTCACGGTAGGCAAACAGGAGGTGAGGGAGAAACCTTTCCCAGTTTGAATAGGACGCTGTGAATGTTCTAAGCATCTGTTTAAGGGTACTATTGAAATGCTCACATAGTCCATTCG
Source organism: Bufo bufo (assembly GCF_905171765.1). NCBI lineage: Eukaryota > Metazoa > Chordata > Amphibia > Anura > Bufonidae > Bufo > Bufo bufo. The sequence goes on along the minus strand of NC_053393.1, from coordinate 162,723,565 downwards.
TCTGGGGATGGTACGGAGAGCTGAACAGGGGTTTGACACCACAACTTTGCCATAACTGCTGGGTTACAGTTGCGGTAAACTGGGTTCCCTGGTCAGATAAGATCTCCCTGGGGAAGCCCACCCGAGTAAAAATCTTGATTAAGGCCTCAGCTACGGTCTCCGCCTCGATGTTGGGCAGGGCCACTGCCTCTGGGTACCGGGTAGCATAGTCTACCACTGTAAGGATGTAGCGCTTCCCGGAGGTGCTGGGCTTGCTAAGTGGGCCTATAAGGTCCATAGCTACTCTGTGAAAGGGTTCCTCAATGATGGGTAGCGGGTGAAGCTTGGCCCTTTGGCGATCTCCCCTCCTCCCTGTCACAGGTCCTGCAATAAATTTTGATATCTTGGGATATCTCTGGCCAGAAAAAGGTTTGGGTCAACCCATCTCTGGATTTGGTAACCCTTAAATGGCCGGCTAGGGGATATTATAGCTTAACTTAAGTAATTCTGCCTTGAACTTCCTGGGTACCACCAACTGCCGCTTAGAGACTTGGGTGTCCCCGCTCCCCCTGTGACCCGGTATAACAAGCCTTTATCCCATTCAAAACGTTCCTGACTCTGATCAACCTGAGGTTTGTCGGCCTCCCTTCGGTACCCTGCTAGTGAGGGGTCACCCCTTTGCTCTTGTTCAAAACCTTCAGTGGTATCCCAGAATGGGGTGGGGGTTGGGGAAGGGACTGGAGGTTCTACCTGAGGTTCCTCGGAGTGCGCTGGTTCTTCTCTGCGAGCTTGAGCCCTGGTAGTCACGGGGAAAGACTCAGTCATTGAGCTAGGAGTGAGCTGGGAGGTCATGCACCCCACATCGTTGCCTAGTAGTAATACATCCGCAGGGAGATCTTTCATAAGGCCAACATCCAAATGCCTGTTTCCCGAGCCCCAATCCAGGTGGACTCGGGCCATGGGGAGCTTGTGTATGGCTCCCCCTGCAACTTTGACAGCCACTGTTTTAGGGATCCGGGCTTGCGCCCGAACTATGTGGGGTTGCATCAGTGTGAGGGTGGCTCCAGTGTCTCTCATAGCCCAGACATCGACGCCATCTAAGGTAACCCACTGCCGGTGATGATCTCTGTTGTCGCTGGCTGCTTGTGCTGGGTTCGCTTCATGGAGTGTAGTCCACTGTTCCTCTTGGTGCCCAGAGCCTGTGAATTCCTCGGGTTGGTAACAATGGGCAGCGCTCGATTATGCTGGGGTGCAGGCCGGTCCCAATTCCCTCGGGACCGGTTGGGGCAGTGTTGCTTGATGTGTCTGAGTTGCTTACACAAAAAACAGGTCACTGGGCCACGGGTTTAGGTGGTTGGCGCCGATGCGTAGGCTGTAGGTCTGGTAGGTGGTGGAACTGCTGGTGCTGGGTAGGCGACTCTAGGGACCGGTCGGCCCCCCTTAGGATTCAGTTGTCGGCCATCCTGGTGCTCATCCGCCAACTTGGCAGCCTTTTTCACGGTCTTAGGCTTTCGGTCTCGCACCCATTCCCTGACTTCTGTGGGTGTATGATCATAGAACTGTTCCAGTGCTATAATCTGGATGGCATCCTCTAATGAAGTGGCCTGACATCCATGCATCTAGCATTGGGCTGCCCGGAATATCCGGGATGCCCATTCTGTGAACGAATCTCGGCCTCCTTTTCTGAGTGCCTGAAACTTCCTCCGGTATGCCTCCGGAGTGACTGCAAAACAGGCTAGTAGAACTTCTTTGATTTTATCATAGGTCTGGATATCCTCGTCAGGTACGGCCCGGTAGGCCTCCGCGGCCGGCCCGGAGAGCTTGCTGCTGAGCACCACAGCCCAGTTCTCCACTTCCAGCCCCTCCAATATACACTGCTTTTCCAGTAGACTGATCATCCATCTCACCTCCCTCTGGAACTAGTTTTCCTCTGGCTGCCCTCCTTCAATGCTGCTGGCTCTGTCACTCTGCCTTAGTTCTGCAATTAGCGTGGCTTTGTTCTTGTTGCTTGCCACTATGCCCCTAGCTTCCAGCAAATCTTTTAGTGTTGTCCTCTTTAGTAGATCATACTGCTGAGCCATTCGGTATATTCCGGTTCGGGACATCCATTCGAGCTGCGAATCCCGCTGCTTGCCACCAGTGTAACGGATCTCCTGGCACCCCGACTGGGTACCTCCGTTGATGGATGCTCCTAGTGCTTCCCAAGGACTCCAAGCACTCCACTCGACACCGTAACCACCACAGGAACCAGGAACAGGAACAGCTCTTACAAGAGCTAGGGGTTATAGCCAGGGGAGTATATAACGTATAGCATTCCCCAGTGTCGATCAGTTACCCAAACGCCAGCCTCAACATGATGAAGGGTAAAACAGAAACTCTTTATTGAACACACAAGCATTGACTTATATTCACATTTTCCAACAAGGGTACCCCCCCTGTGGACCTGGTTGGGAACTGAGGACATAAAATAGCAGCCAATCCTTTACAGTTTTACAGTTTAAACACAAAACTATACATTCAACAAACACAATGGCATTGTCTGTGACGCAATTAACAAACACAATGGCATTGCCTGTGATGCACTCAATAACAGAATAGGTATTGTCTTTGACGCAATCAACAAAATACAATTACCAAAACACAATGGGCTCTGCCTGTGATACAATTACCAAACATAATGGGCTAACTTAATCACTCACAGGCAGAAAACACACATTTTCCCCCAAAACACAGAAACCACCTCAAAACCCCACATATCCCTATAATTTATACATCCATGGATAGTTCTGATCTAGGTGAACAACATATCCAAAAATCACCCAGATCCGAGCAGGGGTTCCCAAATTCCATGGAAGTCACATTTGGCGACCACAAGCATGGCTTTCCTGCTCAAAACAGTTCCACAGATTTAGGCTGTGCGGCCTGTCTGTCTTCTCCTTCAAAGTTAGTATATGGGCCATAATCCTGGGGCAAGAGGCTGGCAAACAGGCCCCTCCAAAACCCAGTGGCGAGGTTTGTTTCACCACTCATCTCCCCCTCCCAGTGGGTTTTCTCACATCCAGTATATAGGTGACTGCAATATAGATTACTTCCGTCAGCAGGGTTAAATAAAGTCACTACATTGGAGCTAGGTTAAGATATTCAGACTTGTTGGACAAGAATAGATGGAAGATCAAAACCAGAAGAAAAAAGGTGGTCGATCAGGAGATATAGTAGTAACCTCCTAAAATACTGCTGAAGTACAAGGATCAAAAAACTATAAGGGGCAGTATACTAAGACTAAAAATACACTTTAATGAAATATAGGAGATAAAACAACGGCCCCACAGACAAACTACACGTAAGACCTGTGCACACTCAACAAGAATGCTGAGCGGTCAAAAAACAGTGCTTAGCAAAAACCAACACACACGCAAATAGGTGATGGACTAGACTGATGATAACAGGAGACGGGCAAAACAGTGTGGATACCAAATAAACTGGCCCTAATGCCTCCCTGCTTGTCCTAAATCACCCTGAAGACTATATCCAGAGGACGGGGTCCAAAAAGCCCCGCAAGGGGTGGCCCAGACAGGATCTCTCATCCTGTTAAGTGACCCTGATGAGGCCCTAACAGAGGGGAGAGTGTCCGTCCAAAGGATTGGCATATACATACAAAAACAAGAAGAATGAGTAAAGATGTGACCCCACTCAGACACCCCAGGAAGGGTAAGTAAGGTGGGCAGATACTCATGTGTCCCACGCGTTTCCTCACAGGATGCCCCAAGATTCATCAGGGAACACGGGGCAAGAATGGCAATTATCCCTTCAGGCTAGTTAGCGTGGATACTTCAGTCCTGATGTGGCTGAGTCTAGGGATAACACAAAAACAACAGAGCGCCAAAGTAAGTCACTTAACATAGACACACCTCCATTTAACCACACATAAAGGGCTCTGGAGGAAAGGTACTCACATATTGTTGGCAGCGGTCGGCATTCAGCTGTACATCCACCTTCTCAGCAAAGACCCAGGGTGGTGGTGTCTGCTGAGGTGGGGTGACCGACAACGAGTGGGGCGCAAACCGCCCCCTTATAAAGGTTGTGGGGCCCTATTCAGCGTCCCATAGCCACCTGCGCCTACACATGACGTCAGAGGAGGCAAATCCCGGCGCACCCGTGTGATCGCACAGGCGCACATTCGCGCATGCGCATAGAGTCACCCATGCATTTCATGGGGCCCAGGGTGGAACGCATAGCTGTGCTTCCTTACCATGTGACCGCCGCAGAACGCCGCCCACAGGGCTGACGCGTCACAGCGGCGGTCACATGATCGGAACCCAGACACAGCAAAAGGGGCGTCCCTGGTGATTAACTGGCCGGGTAAGGCACTATACTGAGTCAGTATCATATCATCCAGGGGTGTCATAGAGTGCATGCAGAACCGCTCCCCCGGTCTGCATGCCTCATAGCTGGGTCATACCCCCATTAAGAGTGTATCAATGGGAGGGACACAGCGCTCATGGTAACTTAAATAATAGGGTAAAGGAGTAAATGCACCAAGGGGGATGAAGACACCTCAGCGGTCTATTAGGACCAAAGCCCCCTTGTCCCTATTATGTTATGGGGACATGACGGAAGACGTCCGGCGTCCCACACATATTAAGACCAAAGGTACAGGGGTTAAATGGCCGTACATCTCAACCACGGATGCAAGACACGAACAACCAGCACTCAGAGAAAACAGCTATAGTTAATTTGTTCGTTCAGACCATGGGGGGCAACCGTATTGAGGGTGAACGTCCACCAGCATTCCCTTTGCAGGATGTGTCTGTTCCAATCACCTCCCCGTGTTGGTTTGGGCACTCGTTCAATTGCCAAGAAACTGATTGCCGAGACACGTCCACCGTGAGAAAGCTGTACGTGACGTGCTACGGGGGTATCCCTGTTATTCCGGATGTCCCCGAGGTGTTCCCCCATACGTTTACGCAATTCCCTAGAGGTCTTGCCCACATATCGAAGCCCACAGATGCATGTCACAAGATAAATCACACCCACTGTGCGACAATTAATAAAGCCCTTCACCTGGTAAACCGTGCTGTTAGGTTCCCCAGTGAAGCTTTTGGCTTGTGACAGGCTGCCACAGAAGCTGCATGAACCGCACCTGTGGCATCCCGTCACGGGTGTGCCCAGCCACGTCCGTGGCCTAGCTGGTGGAGTGAAATGGCTATGCACCAATCGGTCCCTCAAATTGCTGCCTCTCCTAAGATCAAAACCAGTACTTCACCAATCCAAGCTGGCTAAGGATGTACAGTCTGGCTCCAAAGCTCTTATAGTCAGCTGTGTGTGGCAGATTCAATAATCTGTATGCTCTGGGAGCTGTAAGGACCTACGAGGCGTCCAATGTGGTCCTTTGCTCTCTCCCTCTCTGTACATGTGACTCGGGAGTTTGCCGGGAACTGGGTCCTAGAGTCTGGTCATTATATTCCACCGGCTGGGTTCTCCTGCTATATTAACCTAGCTCCAATGTAGTGACTTTATTTAACCCTGCTGACGGAAGTAATCTATATTGCAAGACTACCTTGATTTTACCCCTTTCTTCTCCAAGTGTTATTTATGTGGACTTTGTTTTTTTCTGTTTCTTTTTTTCTCCAGTTTATTTAGTGTTTTTCTTTTTGTTTTGTTTTTTTGTGTGTGAGGCTCACTCCCCATATCAATAGGGGGACCTCTGAACTTGGATTGAGGTTGCAATATAGCCCCGTTGAGGATTGATACAGAGGGATATATGAGAGTGAATGACACATGCCATCATATGTAGGGATCATATTTTAAAGTGTTTATGCTGCTATTTTCTTGAGGACATATCTGTACATTTTATCGATTTCTTATCTACGTATTTCCTAGTTTTATACAATTTAGAATAAATAGTTTAATTTACTGTCCATTAGTCATTAGTTTTATTTGTTTTCCATTAGTGGTCAGATATAGAGTGCCCCCACTGTCAATCCAATACTTACTCCTATTTCGGTACTGGGGGTACCGTGGGGTTGTGCACCTGGTCATTTTCTGTGATTTTGGTTGAGCCACTTACCAGTATACAATTTTACAAGGATAGAACTAACCCTGTACCTCACATGGATATACTATGTGAATCTCCTTGCACAGTACAAGCTGTTCTATCCATAGAAGAGAAACCAAAGAATGCATTTTCTGTTGGCTGTCAAGAATCTCTATTTGCCTCAGTCGCATAAATAAGTTTGAGACTGATTACAATCGACAGGCTTTGGAATTAAAGAACAGACTCCTGGCCAGAGGGTACCCGATAAAACTGTTGAACCAGGCGATGAAAAAAGTGGCCTTAAATAGGCCTCAAAAGAACTGGCTCCCCCCGCCCAAGATCGAACTGAAAAAATTAGAGATAGTACTGACCCTCACCCCTTCGTCTTCTCTTTCAAGTATGGACCCATGGCCTCCCAGATCAGGAGGGTCATTAGGGACAATTGGCCCATACTTGAAAGAGACGAGTCTTTAAAAGAGATTAAAAATGTGACACCCATTATAGCTTTCAGGAGATGCCACACACTGAAGGACAGATTAGTCCGCAGCAGGTTTCAAGAAAAGAAACCTATGACCTGGTTGGAAAACTGGGGACCTAAGGGCAACCACAGGTGCGGGCACTGCTCGTGTTGTAGGTTAAATCCTCAATGGAACACGCTTAGGTTCGGAGGAATTGAACACAGGGTAAATACTCATCACCTGTAAAAGTAAGTTTGTGGTATATCTCATAAAGTGTGTCTGTGGTAGGTTCTATATAGGTAAGACGATAAGGACCCTCCAGGAAAGAATTAGGGAACACATTAATTCACTTACCACAGGCAAGGGCTGCATGCGACTGATAGAACATGTGAGGAATGAACATGCAGGAAATCACCTGACTCTCAGTTTCGCTGGTATAGAAGTGGTATGGAGTCCATCACAAGGGGGAGACAGACATAGGGACCTCTTGAGGCGAGAAAGCAAATGGATCCTGCGGGCAGGTGCAATGGGCCCTTTGGGCCTTAATGATAAAATTGATATGGGGGTATTCTTATAACAGCCCCGGCCCGGTCAGGAATATGTCATAGCTATAATTATGTTGTTTATGGTACTGTTTTATTTGTTGATTTTATTGTTCATCGTTTACTGTGACCGGGTCTGTCTCTGACGCATACAGGTGAGCGCCGGCTTACGCGCTACCTGGCTGGCGCAGGGCAGATCACGTCACAGTCTGAATCTCTTTAAGAGCAGGTGATTCAGTTCACCTGATTACGGGCCAGACGAAGCACTGAGGTGCGAAAACGGCCGTCGCCTTATTCAGCTGGAGCATGTGTTGTATGGTGTCCACTCTCTAGCAGAAAATGTAAGAATAAAAGGAACTTTTTTCAGCGCATCATCGATAAGTGCTGTCCATGTATCTATCAGTTTTGCAAGAATCTCAATCAGCCTTTCTAAAAGAGGATCCAAGTGATGGCAATTAAACGATGGAACTGAGCATGTGTGACCACCATTTAATTCAGTAGAAGGACATGGACATTACCATTCATATTGAATATCACGGTGCATCATTAAAGTGAATAATATTACAAAATAAATTTTCCATGCTTAATGATATTAAGATACAATTTAACCCCAGGCTATGAGCGCAAAGGGCAGAACTTGTATGGTGCTCTGATCAAGCAGGCAGAGAAGCTGTGCCCACTCGAACAGGACAGGGGCCTGGCTGTTACTGACATGAAAAATACCTGTGCTGTCAAAATGCTCACTCCACCACTTGATAAGAAACTTAAGGGGTGTAGTTTCCAAAAGAAGTTCACTTATTGTGAGTTTGAACTACAGTATACTGGTACCCAGGGGTGGATACAGACAGCAGAGGGCCCCTGTACAAAGAATGTGCCTGGGCCCCCCACCCCCAATGTTAATTCTCAACTTATTCCCTCCTAACATTACATACAGCAATATGAAACTTACAGGGTGAGGCTACCTGCGGTACTACGATCCGGCCACCTGAGAATGCAAGGAATCAGCCGGACACCAACCGCAGCATGTCCTGCCGATTCTCTGCATTTTTGTCAGATCATGACCAGGTATTCTGCCCGCATTCAGAAGTGCCGAATCTGGTGAATTTTGAATCACTAATTCAGATGTGAAAGTAGCCTAATACAGCACCACATACCTCTTACAGCCAGTGACGTCTCCTTTTATGTAGATGTTCTCTTTCCTAATCTTCTCCATTCAGACAAGACTGCCTTGTCCTCTCTCTGAAGAGTTTAACAAACAGACATCTTAGATTCCTACTTTTCCATCATCCTCCCCACCTTCTCAACATCCCATCGTTCAACCCGCAATACTGTGCCCACTGTGCTCCTCAATACTATACTGCAGAAACAGATAAAACCCCTGAAAATACTATTACCAGCAAATAGTGTCCCTGACACTAATAGTATAAACATATATAATATGCTAAGCTGAAACTATGCCAGTGGGCCCCCCACACTAATAGTGCTCTCCAAAGTCCCACCAATAGTAAAACTTATTTGTGAGAGTGCACTTAGTAGTAATAGTGCCCCTACAGTGCCCCAACAGTAATAATTGCACCACTGTACCCCCGACATAATAATACTCCCATAGTGTCCATACTAGTATTCATGTTCCCTGTAGTCCCCCTGACTCCGCCAGTTGTAATAAAGCTCACCTTAATGCCCCCAGTAGTAATAATTCTCTTTATAATGTGTAACAGTAGAAATATACTCCCTTAGGCCTCATGCACACGACAGTTGTTTTTCTCAGTCCGCAAAATGGGGTTCCGTTGTTCCGTGATACGTGTCCGTTTTTTCTTCCGTTATGTTTCCGTGTGTCCGTTTTTTTTGCAGACCATCAGAAAACAAGGAATGGTGAAAAAAATTTAATTTTAATAACTCCACCCAGGATACTGGTATATATGCTGGTCACCTGAGTTTGGTTTTGTGGCCATTTTCTGTAGTCTTTACAGGGTACAGAGGTTCTTTTGGTTGCTTGTCTTTGCTGTTTTACCATGGCGGATGACTCTGAGGAAGAGGTCTTACTGCATTGGCTTATTTCTCGGCGATGGGGACAGCGCACTCGTTTGTTGGATGAGGAACCTAGTAGAAGGCGGCGATTTTGGGTCCATCCGATTGTTTCTCAACGCTACCGGAAAGGACACTTTCATACCCTCTACAAAGATCTGCGCCTGCATCCTGAGAAGTTTTTTGCCTTTTGTAGGATGTCAGTGACTACATTTGATCGTTTGCTGTTGTCTCTACGTACTGTCCTTACCTTCATGGACACCAATATGAGGCGCAGCATTTCTCCTGAGGAAAGGCTCATCGTCACGTTGAGGTAAGCAATATTTTACGTTTCTAGTTTCAACAGTAATGTGCAGTGCTTCCGTCAGGAGGAACATGTGCTAGAAAATGGCTGCTGTTAGACATGTGCTACTGTTTGCTGAAGTAACTTTTCTTTGCCCATAATGTTTTGCGAACATTGTTATGTCCTTTTTTTTTTTATAACTTGAATCCCTGACACATAACATGGCAATATTAAAGCTCATCGTTTCTTTTTAGCAGGTTTGAAATTTGTGTTCAACTAACGTCATAATCATGCATAATGTTCACATCATTCTTAAGGCGCCCATAACCTTCAGCATGTCAAGGGTCTAAACACAGTTGTTGTAACTTAGTTGTGGTAGTACTGCCCACACTCCAATAGCTGGTAGTGTTTGGTTCATACACACAAACTCACTTTTTTAAATTATGTTTAGTCGACAATGGACATAGATAGTTTTAAATCATGTCTTGTATACAACATTATAGGCGAATCATGTATCTGATGTTCCCTTTGATTTGATGCTTACTGTTTTTTAATTTTTTCTGTTTCCTACAGATTCCTGGCAACTGGGAACTCTTTTGCATCCCTGCATTTTGAGTTTCTTTTAGGAACCTTGACGATCTCTCGGATTGTGTGTCACACTTGCCATGTCATCTAGCAGCAACTCAGAGAGACGGTGATGCCGCAGCCCAAGACGGACGATTGGATTCGCATCACTGAGGGCTTCAATATTTCTGCGCAGTTTCCAAACTGCATCGGGGCAATGGATGGCAAGCACATCCGTGTGAAGAAGCCTCCTCACTCAGGGTCACGATTCTTCAATTATAAACATTATTTTTCGGTAGTGCTGATGGCTGTTGCTGACAGTAACTACCGGTTTATAATGGTTGATATCGAGGCCTATGGAAGCACTGCGGATGCTCGCATCTTTAGTGCTTCTAGAATGGGTGAGCGGCTTCGTGCCAACCAGCTTGCCCTGCCCAAGTCCAGAAGACTGCCCGGATATGCAGGTCCGCCGGCTCCATTTGTCATCGTGGCAGATGAAGGGTTTGCATTGACTCCCCATGTTATGCGGCCCTTTCCAAAGCGTGGTTTGGATGTCAGGAGGCGTATTTTCAACTACCGGTTAACTCATGCCCGTCGGTATGTTGAGTGCGCTTTCGGGATACTCTCTAGCAAGTGGAGGGTGTTTTTGTCATCCATACAAATGGATCCGGAGAATGCTACCCTGGTGATTCAAGCTTGTGTTGTTCTATACAACTTCACCAGGATTCATGAGGCTTCCTCTTCTGTTGACATGGAAGATCTTCTTTACGTCATCAGATTTGGGTTTGGAAAGGACCCTACATAGACGACCTGGGACTGCAGGCATTGCAGTTCGGGAACTCTATGCAGACTACTTTTACAGCCCAGAGGGGTCCTTGCCATGGCAGAGGGACGCTATTCGTGGCAGTTTTTGAAATCTTCTGGGCTCTTTAGTTGTTTATTATTTTGTAGATAGATTATTTAAATTTATTGTGGTAGTTGAGTGTAAGGACTCGCAAGAGACTAAAGACCCTTGACGTGGGCTTGCGGGCTGAGGTTTTTTGGCCAGCACATTTTTAAAAGTAAATATCAATACTAATGATGTTTTCCAAAAAATGTCACCAACATTAACATCATTAGTATTCCATGTAATGGGCCAAAAAATCTTCTAATACCTCATGTTCACATTATAGCAAAAAACAGATTATGTCCCTCCCAATTAAAAATGATGTATATTGTGAACTGTGTGCGTCTATATGTGTTTATGAAATGTGTTTAAGAACTGTAAATATTTGTTTGTTTAATAAAAATCACACAAGGAAATTAAAATTTTCTGTTCAAAAATATTTTTGGGGAAAATATCATAAATTAAAGAATATACAAACAAGAATAAAGACAATAAATAAAAATTTACACAAAATAATACATTAAAGATCAAAAAGGTCTCGTGTAAACGAGCCAGGCTCAAAAGATGTTTGTGGCCGTACCTGGCCAGGATCAGTGGCCCGAGTTGACATCCTTTGGGGAAAAGTGGTTGGTCTCGGGTCTTGGAACCTTTGGTAAGTTGGATGGGGGGGGAAGATGGCCCTTGAGGTGAGGCTTGAGGCTGGTAATAGCCGGGGACATGTTGATGTTGGGGGATATTCAATATTTGCTTGCGCAGATCATTTATTTGGGAGTGTATGTCTCCCTGGTAAGGGGAGGCATAGATTTGAATCACAAGGGCTATTAAAGCAACACATTCAGGATGTTTTGCAATGGGCACTTGCTTTAACAAACTCGCAAGGCCCCTCAGCGTCGACTCCTCAATGCCGTCACTCCTCCTCTGGGCAAGGAATTCTATGACTCGGGCATCTATAGCCTCCTGAGTCGGTTGCCCAGAGGAAGATTGAGGGACATTGCAGCGACGCCTGGGCTGCGGCTGTTGGACTGGTGAAGGGCTCAGTGGAGATAGGGTGGCCTCAGCCTGGGATGGCTGGTCCGGCTCCTCAGCGGGCGTTGGGGCAGGACTAGCTGCAGGCGAGAAAACTGCCGACGTGTCACTTAATGCGCCCTCTGAGTCTTCTGGCTCATCAAGACTGTCCACAGTACTGTATAGGAAAATGACATGAAAACATATTACATCATTTGTCTACAACATTTCAAAAGTAGTTAATGTTTTTTAAATAAACACAACTGTGTGTGAACTACATATACTTTGAGCATGCATACATCACAGATTTTTTCATAATTGAGAATTTTTTCCTTTAATTAATGTGAAATTTTTAAATTAGAATAAATTACTTTTTTCAGGTCAATTAGCTCACAACGCCAAATATAAAACTACTTTGAAAAATATGATTGGCTTTTGAATCAGTGAAGCACAAAACGAGGTATACACATTCACGGACCAAAAGCAGTGCTGAAATTCTGTCCGTCTCTTCTATATCTGGACTGCTTTGAACTTCCTACCATCCATATGTAATGTAAACCAAAAAGAACATAATTTCCTAAAAAATAACCTGGAGCACGCATCACAAGGCCATGTTGGTAGTAGTAGTTACTATTCAGCTGTACGGACACTGTTGGAAGATCATTATACTCTATTTAATAAAGTGGATTATGTATGTGTCATTTTTAAATAAATAGTTGATTTTTGAGGACTCTATGTTAAGGTTTATAAAAAATCATTTAAACTATGTAAATGTCGATTACAGTACAGAAGATCTTGTATACTTATCCTGTGAATAGGTAATAAATGTAAATTTTTTTAGAAAAGCCTGTTTCCTTTTTGTGGCCCTGAATAGCGTACCCATTTTTGTAAGTTTGGTTATGTTCATAATTGCTTTTCTAAAAATTTTATGGTCTATACTAGATAGGTGTTACACATCGAAGTTGGGTGACGGTAATTTTTCATCCCTTTGTGTATTTTATACATAGTTATATCGGACTGGTGTGTCTCATAATTAACTGTGGTCAGTGTTCTTTTTATCTTTTTTTGTAGTTATTATTATACACTACAATCCCCTTTTGGGGTGGTTTGGGATACCATTTGGTGACTTATGTTTTTTTCATATCAAAATTATTTTTTTTTTTACTTTTTCTGACCACCTTTATGTGAGGCATAGTGTGTTACCTTTTATCCGGAGATTGTTCTCATAAGCTTGCGGAGAGACATGTTTGTCCAGGGAGGTTTGGCCCCTTGCTTCTCTATGTATCTTTATTCCAACTTGCCTTTTTACTCCATTGTTTAATAGATGTAATTTAATAAAGTGAATATTTTTGATAATTTGGGCCCATATTTTTGTGTTTATGACATTGTGCGTGTTTTAGATGGGGTACAGTGCTGTCAGCAATAGACAGAGGTTTTGTTGGTTTATATATATCATCCTGTAGGTGGACAGAAGCAATAATGAGAGTCACGTGGGAGCAGGTGTTGCGAGCTGTCAGCGACGTGGCCATGAGGCCGTGAGGGTGACATCGGTGATGTGCAGATAGTAGTGGATTATTATGTAGCCAATCACATGTGGGAGCCAGGTGATGAGGGAGCTTCATCATCATCATCATCATCATGAGGGGATGAGGGTGGCAGCTTGCCCATGAAACAGCGGCAGGGTGGCAGCATGTGGCTCAGCCAGCAGGGTGTAAGCATGGCTGTGAGCAAGCAGGATGGAAGCAGTGTGAGATCTGGAGCCAAAAATGCCCGGGGTAGACTGTCTGCTACTCAGGAGCCTACCTGCCTGGAAACAAATAGCGGGGCATGGCTTTATAGAGGCGGCAGCAGCAGGCAGTCAGCACAATTCCCTAATCGTGGGTGTGGGAATTTTTCATCAAGTCACCGGAGGACGTCAGCGTGCCGGATATAGAACCTGTGGGCAGAAGGTGAAGCGCGGCAATGGTGCCAATGTTGGCAACACGGCCCTGCGTCAACACATGGAACATAACCATAACGTAGCCTGGGAAAACTGTGGCGCTAATCTTGAGGTACAGCCTGAGGCATCTCCTAGTGACCCGCACCCTTTTCCAGCAGTTAAGTTCCACCATCTCAGCAGAAGGGAGTCGTGTTTCCTTCCCATCATCTACTGGTCCTGATGCTCCTTCTTCTACTCCTCGTTGTGCATTTCGATCACCGAGGCAATTGTAAAAAGACAACAGTATGCATGCACTCATCCAACGGCACAGAAGCTGAACGTGCCCCCGGCAAAGTTGCTGGTACTACAGTCCCTCCTTTTCCATGTGGTTGCACCTTTCAGAGAACTGATGGCTTGTGCCGAGCCAAGGTTGGGAGTCCCAAGCCGTCGTTTCTTCTTTAAAAAGGCTGTACCAGCCATGCACACATATGTTGAGCAGAAGGTGGGCCAGTACTTGAGCTTGTCGGTTCACGGCAGTGCCAACGTTTGGAGCTGTAACTATGGTCAAGGACAATAAATGTCCTGTGCGGACCACTGGCTAAATGTGGTTCCTGCCCAGCCACACCAGCAACTTGGCCAGGTGACGGAGTGTTCTCAAGCTATTATTCTGAAACCAATGTCTTCATCTGCCTTCTCATCCTCAACCTTGTACTCAGCTTCCACTGTAGGCACAGTTCTGAGTGGTCCTCCAGCATTCCACCTATGTAAAGCACGGTGGGGTTATGCTCTTCTGCCCATGGGCAAACAGAGTCACATACCGGGGAGGATTTTGCTCCATGTCCTTCACCAAGAAATCAAATTCTTGCTGTCTCCTCACCAACTGAAGATCAGAAATAGAGTTGAGCAAACCTGCCTTGTGGCAGGTTCGGGTTCAGGTTTCAGGTTTAAGTAAATTACGTAATGGATTTCGTTCTCATGGAATCCATCACATAATTCAATGCCAGCATGCCGCATAATACAAGTATATGGCCAGCTCCGAGGGTTCCGTTCTGCTGGCTATACACTTGTATTATGACGGCATGCAAAATGGAAGATGCTGGCATTGAATTACGTGATGGATTCCATGAGAACGCAATCTATTACATTATTCACTTAAACCTGAACTCCAACCTGCCAAAAGGCAGTTTAGCTGAACTCTAATTGGAACCATGGTCACCGATAATGGGAGGAACATTGTGTCGGAGCTGCTTCAAGGAGGGCTGACCCATGCGCCCTGCATGGGGCTCTTCTTTAATCTGGTTGTAAAGTGGTTCATGAAGTCTTTCACCCAACTGCAAGACATCTTGAGAATGGACAGGAAACTGTGCATGCACTTGAGCTATTCATACACTGGAAAACATGCACTCCTTGAGCTGCTAAAGCAGAATAGCATTCCCCAAAATCCCCTCATATGTGACGTTTCCACACGTTGGAACTCTACCCTCCAGACGTTAGACCGACTGTATGAGCAGAGAAAGGCCATGAATAGGGTTGAGCGAACCCAAACTGTAAAGTTCAGGTTCGTACCGAACTTTAGGATTTTTGGACCCCGGACCCGAACCCGAACTTTTCAGTAAAAGTTTGAGTTCGGTGTTCGGGGATTGTCGCTTTTTGAAAGGCTGCAGAGCAGCCAATCAATAAGCATTTAACTCTTGTGCCCTTGGAAGCCATCACAGCCATGCCTACTAATGGCATGGCTGTGATTGGCCAGTGCAGCATGTGACCCAGCCTCTATATAAGCTGGAGTCACGTAGCGCTGCACGTCACTCTGCTCTTACTAGTGTATGGATAGGATGCTGCTGCTGTGAGGGAGAGAATAGGAAAGAATCTGTTATCAGAACTTTTTAACTCTGCGATCTACAACGATTGTGTTTTGAGGGTGCAGTACAACATTTTTTTACCCTGTCCTGAGCCCAGTGAAACAGAAAAATAACTTTTATCCGTCTGTTAGTTAGGTGGGCAGGGGCGGCCATTTTGTGCAAGTTCAGTGCACCAACACAGCATATGTGCCAGGGACAATAATTTAACGCTGTTCTTTTAGTTCAGTGGGCAACATATACCCATTTTTTAAGTGCACCTGCACTGCATATGTGCCAGGGGAAGGCAAAATAATATAGGGAATCGTTCTGTGAGTTCAGGGACCAAGGGGGTGACATATTAAAAAAAAATTCTGTAAAGTACAATCCAAGTATATCTGTTAAAAAATACACTTGCACTCTGCACTGCATTTGTGACAGTCAAATACAAGCTTTAAATACTGCAGTTATATTCTGGGTTTAAAAAAATACCTATTTTGTTCAAGACCTTACAGTTTGGGCCTTTTCTGCATTTGTGATAGTCAAATACAAGCTTTAAATATTGAAGTTATATTCTGGGTTTAAAATAAACCACACATTTTGTGCAAGACACTACATTTTGGGCCTTTTCTGCATTTGTGACAGTCAAATACAAGCTATAAATACTTCTGTTATATTGTGGTTTGAAAAAAAAGACCTATTTTGTGCAAGACACTACATTTGGGGCCTTTGCTGCATTTGTGACAGTCAAATACAAGCTTTAAATACTACAGTTATATTCTGGGTTTAAAAAAAACACCCATATTGTGCAAGACACTACATTTGCGGCCTTTGCTGTATTTGTGACAGTCAAATACAAGTTTTAAATACTGCTATTATATTGTGGTTTGAAAAAAAACACCAATTTTGTGCACGACACTACATTTGCGGCCTTTTCTGCATTTCTGAGAGTCTCTAAGAGTCCAATACAAGCTTTAAATACTGCAGTTATACACTGCGTGCAGAATTATTAGGCAAATGAGTATTTTGACCACATCATCCTCTTTATGCATGTTGTCTTACTCCAAGCTGTATAGGCTCGAAAGCCTACTACCAATTAAGCATATTAGGTGATGTGCATCTCTGTAATGAGAAGGGGTGTGGTCTAATGACATCAACACCCTATATTAGGTGTGCATAATTATTAGGCAACTTCCTTTCCTTTGGCAAAATGGGTCAAAAGAAGGACTTGACAGGCTCAGAAAAGTCAAAAATAGTGAGATATCTTGCAGAGGGATGCAGCACTCTTAAAATTGCAAAGCTTCTGAAGCGTGATCATCGAACAATCAAGCCTTTCATTCAAAATAGTCAACAGGGTCGCAAGAAGCGTGTGGAAAAACCAAGGCGCAAAATAACTGCCCATGAACTGAGAAAAGTCAAGCGTGCAGCTGCCAAGATGCCACTTGCCACCAGTTTGGCCATATTTCAGAGCTGCAACATCACTGGAGTGCCCAAAAGCACAAGGTGTGCAATACTCAGAGACATGGCCAAGGTAAGAAAGGCTGAAAGACGACCACCACTGAACAAGACACACAAGCTGAAACGTCAAGACTGGGCCAAGAAATATCTCAAGACTGATTTTTCTAAGGTTTTATGGACTGATGAAATGAGAGTGAGTCTTGATGGGCCAGATGGATGGGCCCGTGGCTGGATTGGTAAAGGGCAGAGAGCTCCAGTCCGACTCAGACGCCAGCAAGGTGGAGGTGGAGTACTGGTTTGGGCTGGTATCATCAAAGATGAGCTTGTGGGGTCTTTTTGGGTTGAGGATGGAGTCAAGCTCAACTCCCAGTCCTACTGCCAGTTTCTGGAAGACACCTTCTTCAAGCAGTGGTACAGGAAGAAGTCTGCATCCTTCAAGAAAAACATGATTTTCATGCAGGACAATGCTCCATCACACGCGTCCAAGTACTCCACAGCGTGGCTGGCAAGAAAGGGTATAAAAGAAGAAAATCTAATGACATGGCCTCCTTGTTCACCTGATCTGAACCCCATTGAGAACCTGTGGTCCATCATCAAATGTGAGATTTACAAGGAGGGAAAACAGTACACCTCTCTGAACAGTGTCTGGGAGGCTGTGGTTGCTGCTGCACGCAATGTTGATGGTGAACAGATCAAAACACTGACAGAATCCATGGATGGCAGGCTTTTGAGTGTCCTTGCAAAGAAAGGTGGCTATATTGGTCACTGATTTGTTTTTGTTTTGTTTTTGAATGTCAGAAATGTATATTTGTGAATGTTGAGATGTTATATTGGTTTCACTGGTAAAAATAAATAATTGAAATGGGTATATATTTGTTTTTTGTTAAGTTGCCTAATAATTATGCACAGTAATAGTCACCTGCACACACAGATATCCCCCTAAAATAGCTAAAACTAAAAACAAACTAAAAACTACTTCCAAAAATATTCAGCTTTGATATTAATGAGTTTTTTGGGTTCATTGAGAACATGGTTGTTGTTCAATAATAAAATTAATCCTCAAAAATACAACTTGCCTAGTAATTCTGCACTCCCTGTATAATGGGTTTAAAAAAAACACCCATTTTGTGCAAGACACTGCATTTGGGGCCTTTTCTGCATTTGTGACAATCAAATACAAGCTTTAAATACTGCAGTTATATTCTGCTCTACATAGTGGACAGGGAAATACATTTCACTAATTTGTCTGTTACATTGTCCTGTGAAATTCGCCAATTATTGGCTGTAATATACCCCTGCTCTACATGGTGTACAAGGAAATACATTTCACTAATTCGTCTGTTACATTGTTGGGTTACAAATGCTCATCTTTTGCGCTAGAAAGTACATTTGCGGCCTACACTGCATTTAGAACAGTACGAATGGTGAGGCCAGAACAAGTACAGACGACAGT
The DNA here is from genome assembly GCF_905171765.1 of Bufo bufo. Classification (NCBI taxonomy): domain Eukaryota; kingdom Metazoa; phylum Chordata; class Amphibia; order Anura; family Bufonidae; genus Bufo; species Bufo bufo. Next base: position 162,705,125 of record NC_053393.1, on the reverse strand, counting down.
AGATTGGGGGGCTGACAGTGCCTACAGTTTCTTCGCATTGTCTCCCACCCAGTCCCCTGCTGAAAGATCCGAGTTTGCACCTACAGCCCATGGTCATCCATCTTTCAACTCACCCCCTTGCAAATCAGGCAAGCAGTCTGAGCTCCAAGTCATGCAGCAGTCTCTTATGCTTTTTGATGACTCTGCTGGCAGGGTTTTCGTGGGCCATCCACATAACCCTGCACCAGAAATGGAAGAGATTGCACTGATGCCCAACACCTTATGTTTCAGAGTAAGGACATAGGAAGACCACCGCAGCACGTCTCTGATGATGACAAAACACAGGTGCCAACGGCTTTCTGCAGTCTGCAGACCGACAAGGAGGGCAGGGGTAAAGAGTGGTGGAAGATGATGTAGAGGATGATGAGGTACTAGACATGGAATGAAGGTCCTGCGAGTGACCTGTCAAGTTCGGAGCAAGAGGCAGTGGTCGCACAGAAGCACCAGCACAACAAAAGAGTCTTACATTCTCGGGTAAAGAATAAGAAGTTCTGCATCGGCGCAAAATCACTAGTGGAAGCGGTCTTAATAGATGGATTCTTCTTGTTTAATAAGAAACAACGCGTTTCAGGGATCAGAGACTCCCCTTCATCAGGTTTCCTGATGAAGGGGAGTCTCTGATCCCCGAAACGCGTTGTTTCTTATTAAACAAGAAGAATCCATCTATTAAGACCACTTCCACTAGTGATTTTGCGCCGATGCAGAACTTCTTATTCTTTACCTACGAATTTCTTTTGGGGGACTGGACATCCCATCCAAGAGACTACAAAATCTGCGGCTGCAATCCTGGTTCAAAGGTCTTATTTCCACTAAATCTACAGTAGAGTTGTGCCTGCTGGAGCACAACCCTATAAGGTGAGTTTGGATATTTCTCACTCTGTTATTTTCATCCGGTTGAACATACTACCCTATTGTGCGCTCTTTTTTTTTCTGTTTCCCTGTTTCCGAGGGGAATTTAGATCTGTCCGTGACCTATGCTTACATTCTCGGGTGACATTTTACAATTTTTGCAGTGAATAAACCCCGGCTCTGCATAGTTGACAGGGACCGAAATTTTTAAAAATCGTCTGTTCCATTGGTGGGTGACATTAACCCATTTTTGCCGATGAAAAACCTCTGCTCTGCATAGGTGACAGGGACTTAAATTTCTAAAATTTGTCTTTAATTGACACTTGCCCCCTCTTTTTATTCGATCCTTCCGCTTTAATAATTTTTCCCAGATTTCTGCTCGATCACATTTTCAGCCATTGAGCTCCCTTGGATGTGGTATCCCTTTCTCACGCTACCTCTCCGGCGTGAAACCCTGATTCCCTGCTACCCCTGATCACCATGGTAGGCACAGAAAAGAACATCGAAAGATGATAAAGAAGATATCCAATTGTATCGTAGACGTCACGGGGACGTGCGATCAGGCAGAAGTTATCTAGAGTCAACAAAGCGGCAGCAGGGCCTCTCCTGTCTAACGTTTCCAAATCCAAAATACCCCAGTGACATTCCCTGTAATTTTGTATTAATCATTCCAATAATAGGGCATCGTAAGAGTCCTGTATTATTATTTATTGTCACTACCTCCCCGAGTCAGGAGTGGGTAATTTATTTTCATCAATTGACCTCACTTGGATGTGGTATACCTTTCTCAGGCTCCCTCTCCAGCATGGAACCCTGATTCCCCGTTACCACCATGGTAGGCGCATAAAAGAACATTGAAAGTTGATAGGGAAGATATCCATTTGGATCAAGGCCGTCACGTGGATGTGCGACATGGTTGAGCAGTATGTGTGCATACGCCTACATGTACTAACTGATTGGTCTGCCCCCTTCAATTTCTGGGTCTCCAAATTGGGCACATGGCCTGAGCTTGCCCTTTACGCCTTGGAGGTGCTGGTCTGCCCTGCACCCAGTGTATTGTCTGAACGTTTGTTTAGCATGGCAGGAGGGGGTTATCACAGACAAGCGCAGCCGCCTGTCCACTGCCAATGTGGACAAGCTCACATTCATTATAATGAACCAGGCAGGGATCCCACAGGACTTGTCCGTACCTTGTGCAGAATAGACATGTATACCGGCCTCACCCAGCCATTGTTGTACTCCAGCTCACTTTCTCTTTGTTTGTTTTTTATATTTCCAAACGTTTTGGGATTTACCCAAATTTGAACAAAAAAAATTAAACAAAATGAAAAACAAAACAAAAAACCAGTATTGGCTACCTCCTCCTTCTCCACCTACACCGCCACATCCACCGCCTCCTTAACCTCCTACTCATATGGACCTCCTACTCCTAGATCAAGATTATTATTTTTACGTATTTTATGTTATTTGAAGTCATTTCCCTGTCCACATTTGTTTGCAGAGCACTTGCCATGCTCTTAACCACATTTTGCTACCATTTGCAGCTCTCTAGCCCTTCCCATGACTTTTTTAGAGCCATTTTAGTGCTCAAAAGTTCAGGTCCCCATTGACTTCAATGGGGTTCAGGTTCGGGTCCCGAACGCGAATTTTTTTGTGAAGTTCGGCCGAACCCGTACATCCAGGTGTCCGCTGAACTCTAGCCATGAACAATTTCTTGATCACTCCCCTGTGTCACTTTGGCGTTAGCCAGTGGCAGCTCATGCGTGGCACCTGCCATTTCTAAGGCCCTTTGAGGAGGCCACTATATTTGTCAGTCGCCAGGATTATCAATAAATCTGGCTGACCAGGGGACAGTAGATGTGGCGCCTATATCTCAAGGCCACCTGAGCTTTGTGGGGGCTGAACTGGACGATGAGGACATTCACGCACTAGCAAGGTATACAGATATGTGTGGTTTTTCTGCACAGCTGACAGGAGAGGAGCAGGAGGAGGTAGAGGGTGATGAAGAAGACCAGGCAGATGACCCCAAGACACAGTGGCAGTATGCAGTGGAGATGAAGGCAGAGAGTCCCTCTGAGTCTCTTGCACAAATGGCCATATGCATGCTGAGTTGCCTGCGTAGTGACAGCCATATTATCACCATTCAGAAGGATGACTACTGGCTCTGCACTATGTTAGACACTCGCCACCGCTCCAAAAAGGGGCCCTTTTTTCCACTCGCTTAGAGGGAGGATAAACTGAACTACTACAGAGACATCCTATGCATTCAGTTGGCCGCTGCCTATGTGTGCCATCACCCATCCTCATGAACGTCTGAGCGGGGGGACCCTCTGTGCTCACATTCCACTTCCATGGCTGCTGGAAGGGGGTGGGGGCAGGAGCAGCACCAGATCCATCAGCAGCAACTCAAATCTGGAGTCTCTAATGAGCAGTTTTCTTCACCCGTCTTGTGAAAAAACTGCCCACGAGCAGCAGCAGCAAGACATGGAGCAGAACCTGAACCAGCAGGTGGTGGCATACTTTGACTGCACCCTGCCACCCCACATCCAAGATCCCCTGGACTACTGGGCAGTCAAACTTGATTTGTGGCCAGTAGTCCTGGACAAACTTTCCAGTGTGTGGCATCAGAGCGGGTGTTTAGTGGGACTAGGGGCATAGTTACCCCAATGAGAACTCACCTTTCCACCCAAAATGTGGAGAGACTGACTTTTGCGAAAATTAATCAGGCATGGATCAGTCAGGATTTCCACACGCCAGTGCCTGATGCAGTGCCCGCTACCTGACTAGATCATTCTGAGTGCCACAACCAAACTTTTTAAAAAAGAGGCTTGTTTCTTCTGGCCACCTGCTTCAGACACTATTCTGATGCTGCCACATGCCTGATGCCACACACCTGCTGCCTCTGATGCCATGTTCTCCTACTGCCACCTACTGTCTTGTGCTGTTACTGCCACTGCTGTTGCCCCCCACCCTGTGACTGGGCCACTGTGTTGACTCCTCATGCGTTTCCCACCCTCACCTCTCTGTTACTGGGCCACTATGATGACTCCTCTCACTGTTGCCACCCTCACCAGTCTGTTGTCACGGTAGGGAGTGGGGGAAACTCCCCACCGTACAATGGTTGCCAATTACTAGGCCATAGGCAGGGAAAAAGGGAGCTGTTCACCTCCTAAAGCTTCCCTCAAATAGTTCTATTCTCCTGACTGTATGAGCCACCTTCAATGGTAAGGGGGCTCATACCCACAAACCTAGAAGTCTAGGAATTCCTGCATCGCCCTCAACATCGTGACAGGGCAGAGACCTCCTGTTTATCCATCACCATGGATGACAGGCGTCTCCAGAGGCCCAGTAGTTGACAGTGAGAAAGACAGAATGCAGCAACTGCACGGCAGTTAAGTACACAGTGTAACAACAGAACACTAGCAACAACCAACACTTACCTGCCGCAACAGAGATGGAAAGATGGCACCAAATTCTACCCAGACCTCCATGCGAACACCGGATGCACGGAATCTCCAGGCAAAACAGCAGACTGTCTTGTAGAGTAGTTCGCTCTCCGGGGAACCAACCCCCTTTCGGAGGACACACACACAAAAGAGGAAAACGTCAAACGTCCATGCAGGCCAGTACACACTTACATGAAACAAACACCCAGACGTATAACAAACCTCCAACTCAAACCCACACCATAAACTACACACCAGGAGGGGAAGGAAGACAAGGAGGAAACACACAGTATGACATCGCAGATGAAATTGCTGAGAACATCGCTGTCAAACTTGGATGGCCCTCAAATCTCATCCATGCACAGAACAAGCATCTCACATGCAAGGCAGACAAACCAACTGATCTCAGTCCCCAAGCCAAAGGATATAAAGAGACCTGGGACCACACCCAACTCACTACTTTGCTCCAAACCAGCCAATGAATTAACCCCATGCACAACAGACAGGGAAGGGCAAAAACTAAAAGGAAAATCGCTCACACATACATAAACAACACATTGCCACAGTAGAGGTAGACTCAGTGTGTAATACACCAGGTTCTCTAGCAATCTATGTGGAAACAGGAGTGTAAAAAGAGACCGCTCTTTAGTAGAATCTTGGGCCACTGCCCGGTTAAGTACATTTTACCTGACTCAAACATTGACCTGTAAGGCTGAGTTCACACTTCAGTTAATTCTAGCAGTTACTGTATGGTGAGCCAAAATCAGGAGCCAATCCTACTCTCAGATAAGGTATCATGAAAATATCTGCATCGGTTCTGTGTTTTGGACCCGTAACTGACCAAATAAGGGAAGTGTGAACTGAGCCTAATAGTGACACATGCCAATGCGCACATCCATATACTGTATGGGACCTGCTTGTCATACTGACGCACAGTAACTGTTTCACTACTTGAAAGGGTTAGTTATGTATATTTCTGCAATGCACAGTGATGTACACCAAGATATATTCTCCCTGCAGGACGTGATATAGCTCATTTAACGCGCTTCATGACTAATTCATCCGGTACAAAGCAAATTTTTGGGGAAAATTCTGTGATGTTTCTGAATCAATTTTTTTTTAAAGATTCACTCATCTCTAATTACAGGGGTTGGCCACTTTCTGGTTACTGTTGACCAATGTGTTTGCAAGATGATTATATAGTGATCAGTAATATAGCCTTTGTTGAAATTCTGCACTATTTTCTATATTTCACACGCAGGTTCTGACCATAAAATGGCTGCTGATGGAGGGACAGGCAAATCACCTCCATGTGATGTCTCCTCTGTTCAAATACACTGCACCTGCAATCTGCACTTGCACTGTCGGAAGTTTATTGGAGGTTCAGTGTATTTTAATGCAGGAGACATGGAGGCAATTTGCCTTGTCATATGACCCTCCATCAGCAGCCATCTTATAGACAGAACCTTCCCGTGGACAGCATAGAAGATTGATTAACAAGGTGACATGGCGTATAAAATATAGCAAACGGCACAGAATATCAACAGACTATATTAGCAATTGCCATATGGTCATCTTACATACCATACCATACCCTATAGGACACACCGGCCCATAAGACACACCTAGGTTTTTGAGGAGGAAAATAATAAAATAAAAAAATTTGAACCAAAAGGGTTCGTCTGTGGATGGCACTGTTATGGGGGCATCTGTGGATGGCACTGTTATGGGGGTGTCTGTGGATGGCACTGTTATGGGGGTGTCTGTGGATGGCACTGTTATGGGGGTGTCTGTGGATGGCACTGTTATGGGGGTGTCTGTGGATGGCACTGTTATGGGGGCATCTGTGGATGGCATGACACTGCTATGGGGGGGTAATCTGTGGATGACAGATAAATAGCATCTTATGCTATGTGTCATCCACAGATCCCCCCCATAACAGTGTCCCTGTGTATTGTGAATGACCCCCAATACAGGGGGTGGGGGCTGGCATCTACACTAGTTTTGTAATGGCAGCGGGGCCCAGTGCTGTCATTGTATTCTATTGCACCGGCCCCGCTCACTGTACTAATCGTATCTAACTGCAGGCAATGTTGAACTATAGAATATCTTCAATCCAGCAGCCTGTACTTACGTCCATAGCAGGCAGAAGGCTGGGCAGGCACTGGCAGCGTAACTCACTACGTCATGCGCCCGCGCCGCCTGCTTCATTCAGAAAGTGGGTGGAGCAGGCGCGTGACGTAGTGAGTTACGCTGCCAGAAAAAATATAAAAATAAAATAATATGGTTGCATAAGTGTGCACACCATTAAACTAATACTTTGTTGAAGCACCTTTTGATTTTATTACAGCACTTAGTTACTTTTTGGGTACGAGTCTATCAGCATGGCACATTTTAACTTGGCAAGATTTGCCCACTCTTCTTTGCAAAAACACTCTCCTGTGCACAGCCCTCTTCAGATCACCCCACAGATTTTCAATGGGATTAATCTCTGGGCTCTAGCTGGGCCATTCCAAAACTTTCATCTTCTTCTGGTGAAGCCATTCCTTTGTTGATTTGGATGTATGCTTTGGGTCATTGTCATGCTGAAAGATGAAGTTCCTCTTCATGTTCAGCTTTCTAGCAGAAGCCTGCAGGTTTTGTGCCAATATTGACGGGTATTTGGAACTGTTCATAATTCCCTCTAGCTTAACTAAGGCCCCAGTTCCAGCTGAAGAAAAACAGCCCCAAAGCATGATGCTGCCACCACCATGCTTCACTGTGGGTATGGTGTTCTTTTGGTGATGTTTTTGCACCAAACATATCTTTTGGAATTATGGCCAAAAAGTTCGACCTTGGTTTCATCAGACCATAACACCTTTTACCACATGCTTTTGGGAGACTTCAGATGTGTTTTTGCAAAATGTAGCCTGGCTTGGATGTTTTTCTTCGTAAGAGTAGGCTTTCGTCTTGCCACTCTACCCCATAGCCCAGACATATGAAGAATACGGGAGATTGTTGTCACATGTGCCACACAGCCAGTACTTGTCAGATATTCCTGCAGCTCCTTTAATGTTGCTGTAGGCCTCTTGGTAGCCTCCCAGACCAGTTTTCTTCTCGTCTTTTCATAAATTTTGGAGGGACCTCGAGTTCTTGGTAATGTCACTGTTGTGCCATATTTTCTCCACTTGATGATGACTGTCTTCACTGTGTTCCATGGTATATCTAATGCCTTGGAAATTCTTTTGTACCCTTCTCCTCACTGATACCTTTTAACAATGAGATCTCTCTGATGCTTTTGAAGCTCTCTGTGGACATGGCTTTTGCCAGGGTCGGACTGGCTCACCGGGAAGCCGGTGAAATGCCCGGTGGGCCCCTTGCCTGTCTGCTTATACTACAGCCAGAGCCACCAGCAGGGCAGTTACTATACTGTCAGGCGCCTGGCTGTTATCAGGTGCTGGACTGCAGCACTGGCACACATATCATTTTACTTTGGTGAAAGGGACAGCACAATACCTTGCAGCGCTTGTTCCTTTCTCCAAAGTAAACTTCACCGACCCGACATGAGCAGACAGCCCCCCCCCCTCCTCTCTGCAGTGTGATATTCCATCATGTGTGAGGAGGGGGCGGAGCCAGAGGAGCCGAGGCAGCAGCAGCAGGAGATATGGAGACACTGCTCTCTCTGACTTCCTGTGTCACTGTGCCTCCAGTATAAAGTTTAGTTCTCTTCTCTCACTGGTCCCACTACTCTACACAGCAGCACTGGGGTAACTTACTGTGGGAGGGAACTGGGAAGTTAGGAGAGTCCTGAAGCTGCTGCCCCTGCACATCTTGTGTCCCCCTGTTGTTCCAGCCCCTCACAGACCTTTGCCCACCAACTATCTCACCTATACTTTATACAGAGCACGAAGTTATGTCTCCCAGTGTCCCCCTCTTCCCTCTCATCAGTGGCATTTCACATTTTCCCAGCCCCTCACCCCCACATAATATGTAATGTCTCTGGAGGTTATATCAGTACTGGAGCGTTATAAGAGGAGCGGCTGATATCAGTCACATATGATGTAAATGTCTCTGGAGGTTATATCAGCGTTGGAGCGTTATAAGAGGAGCGGCTGATATCAGTCACATGTGATATAATGTCTCTGGAGGTTATATCAGCGCTGGAGCGTTATAAGAGAAGCGGCTGATATCAGTCACATGTGATGTAATGTCTCTGGAGGTTATATCAGCGCTGGAGCGTTATAAGAGGAGCGGCTGATATCAGTCACATGTGATGTAATGTCTCTGGAGGTTATATCAGTACTGGAGCGTTATAAGAGGAGCGGCTGATATCAGTCACATATGATGTAAATGTCTCTGGAGGTTATATCAGCGTTGGAGCGTTATAAGAGGAGCGGCTGATATCAGTCACATAGGATGTAATGTCTCTGGAGGTAAGATCAGCGTTGGAGCGTTATAAGAGGAGCGGCTGATATCAGTCACATGTGATGTAATGTCTCTGGAGGTTATATCAGTACTATAGCGTTATAAGAGGAGCGGCTGATATCAGTCACATGTGATGTAATGTCTCTGGAGGTTATATCAGCGCTGGAGCGTTAAAAGAGGAGCGGCTGATATCAGTCACATGTGATGCAATGTCTCTGGAGGTTATATCAGTACTGGAGCGTTATAAGAGAAGCGGCTGATATCAGTCACATGTGATGTAATGTCTCTGGAGGTTATATCAGTGCTAGAGCATTATATGAGGATCGGCTGATATCAGTCACATGTGATGTAATGTCTCTGGAGGTTATATCAGTACTGGAGCGTTATAAGAGAAGCGGCTGATATCAGTCACATGTGACGTAATGTCTCTGGAGGCTATATCAGCGCTGGAGCATTATAAGAGGAGCGGCTGATATCAGTCACATGTGATGTAATGTCTCTGGAGGTTATATCAGTACTGGAGCGTTATAAGAGGAGTGGCTGATATCAGTCACATATGACTGTGGATAGGTCATCAGTATCTGATTGGTGGGGGTCTGACACCCGGGACTAGGGATCGACCGATATTGATTTTTTTTTTTTAGAGCCAATACCGATATCTAAGATTAAAAATTTATACTTAATATTTTGGTGTTTTTTTTTATTTTATTTAATAACTATTTCCCCCCCTTAGGGGCTAGAACCTGGGATATTTTAATCCCTTGTCCTATTCCCCCTAATAGAGCTCTATTAGGGTAAATAGGACTTCACACTCTCCCGGCTGCCCTGTGCATAGTACACATGGCAGCAGGGAGCTGACTATGGCAGCCAGGGCTTCAGTAGCGTCCTGGCTGCCATGGTAACTGATCGGAGACCCAGGATTACACTGCTGGGGCTCCGATCAGAAGCTGCCTCCCTGGGGCCACTGCCACCAATGAAGATAACTTGCCAATTAATTCAAATATAGCGACACCTGACCTCTATAAGATGTAGCTGCGATCCGCGGCAGTTAACCCCACAGGTGTGGCAGGGGTTAACTGCCGCGGATCGCAGATACCTCTCATAGAGGTCGGGTGCAGCTATATGATTCACCCGCCTCCTATATTTGAATTAATAACTGAGTTAACATCATTGGTGGCGCAATGGCCACAGCCCCTCCCCTCCCCTTCCCCTCTTGCCCCTCACTGGTGGCAGCGGCAGCAGCGGCACAGGGGGGAGGGAGACACTGCTTCCTTCTCCCCTGTGCTGCTGAGGGAACATTGATCGCGTTGATAGCAGTGCGATCCATGTTCGCGATTCGTTATCGGCATATCGGCAAGGTTAGATGCTGATATCGATAACTTTGAAAATCCTGAATATTGGCCGATAATATCGGTAAATCCGATAATCAGTCAATCACTACCTGGGACCACTGCCGATCAGCTGTTTGAGAACCCCTGTGCCCTTCTCTGTGATTTTTCTGGGCCATGTGACGTCACGTTCATTGATCAAGTGGCCTAGGAGCAACTCAGCCCCATAGAAGTGAAAGGGGTTGAGCATGATACCAAGCATAGCCGCTATACAATGTACGGCGCTGAGCTTGGTGAGCAGAGAGGAGGCCGGGGCACTACTGCCAGCACTTCAATAAACTTATCCTTTTGAATATGCAGGAAACATTTCCTTCACTTTGGATATTGTTTAGGCTGGCTGGGGGACTGGGTGGTTCATCTAGGACAGGGGTACTCAACTGGCGGACCGCGGTCCAAATACGGACCGCGGCCGCCAGTTGTCCGGACCCCGGCCATCCTTCAGAGCGCTCCTCCTCCTGCACACTGTACCGTGCAGGAGGAGGAGCTTACCGGCGCACTTCCTCCTGAGCGCAGTGAGACATGTAGCGCTCCTCCTCTCCTGCACACTCTGGTACGTGCAGGAGGAGGAGCTTACCAGCGCACTTCCTCCTTCCCAGGGGCGCAGTGAGAGACGGCTCCCTCCACATGCAGGCACCAGCGCTTTCATCCGGCACCTGCACGTGGAGGGAGCTTTCTCCCTCAGTGCGCTCACAGGTCCCTCCTCCCCTGCAGCAGCGGCAGCAGTGGGTGGCCAGACGTCCGGTTTTAGGCCTCCCTGTGGCTGACTGAGGGGAAGAGAAGCACCCCGGTTGCCCCCAGCTTACCTTCCATTCAGAAAGTTCTTTCCTCTCCTCCCCCGTGTTTTTTCAGCCGATGGTGGGGGCATGGCTTCACTGGCATGGGGGTGTGGCTTTGTGGTTTGGGTCATTGTGGGAGTGGTTTGGGCCATTGTGGTTGTGGTTTGGGCCGGTCCGGCTTTCTAGGGTGAAGCCAGTGGCCACCCTAGGCAGCACGTAAGGGAGCTTCAAGCTCCAAAGGACACTTACGTGCTGCTGGAGAGGGGAGGGACATCACCACTGCCACCAATGAAATAAAGTCACATTTGGGGAGGAAGGGGGGCGTGGAGAGGGCTACAGAGAGGCGGAAACACGCCACTGACTGCAGGAAAGGACTCCAGTCAGTGTGGTGTTCCCATCTCTCTTGGGCCATCTTCTTTAGGTAACCTGATTAAATAAAGTG